>NC_072739.1:63778632-64085550 GCF_026930045.1 Uloborus diversus | reverse complement strand
GTTACGAAGAATAAATAAAAATGATGAAAGTAATGGTTTTATTTTGTTAATTTTGTAAGACATAAATTGGATGACAACCAATCACCCTATAAGGTAAAACCATCAGTAATTAACTCTGCACTAGTAGCGTAGTAGCTGGTACTTACAAATAAAAAAATAATTAACTGGAGAAATACAGGCGTTAAAATATCGACTAAGAATAAGCTGAAAGATAAACATTGCAAATTCAAACATCGTTTGAATTTCTTTTAAATCTTTGTACAATTTCGTTATTTCTCCCACGTTAATTTGTTTTATCTTTGTAAATGTAAACAACTAGTGCAGTTTACACTATTAGTGGTTTTACCTTAACTGAATTTTAATTATGAATTTAACTGGATTTCAGTAATGACTATAGACTTCACTGTAACGCTAAGCGAATACAATATTTTATTAGTTTCATAAAAATTCACTTGTCCTTCAAAAACGAAGGAAATTGCAGTAAGATGATTTCTTTTCTTTTTTCCTTTTTTTTTAAAAAATCAATCTTAATGATTCATTTTAAAAGCCAGTTCTTTTTCAGAATAAATATTTCTCCGTTTATCTTTCCCTAACTCGCTATTTATCTAACAAATGAACTACAATCCTTGAGCAAAAGTAGCACGAAGTTAATCCTCAAAGACCTATATACTCTTAAAAAACAAATACAATCGGACCCTAATGTTTTCCTTTGCATCTACAAAAAGCTTCCCCAAACCCGCCTAATGGCCTCAAACACGAAATCTCGAATCCGAATCTGCCCAATTGTTCAGGGATCCAAAGTTATTCCTATAAGACAATCCGCTCGTGTTCAGTTGTCGTTAAACGCAGCCAATGAACGAGGGTTTATATGTTTGAACAAGGCGTTTCCCTCATTGCCGGAATCAGAAGCTGTCTAGAATATTGTTGTCTGGCTTGTGTAATGCCGTGGTCCATTAGTTTCGCTTTTGGTGGAAAGGGCTGTGGTCATTATTTGGGTAGCACTTCTGAATGGCGTTTCGATTTTAATGCTCCATTTAACTCTCTGAAATCGGGTATTTTTTTTTTCACTTCAGGATTGGAATTGTCCGTTCTGTTTGGGTACGGTATTGATGTAATTCGTACATGAAGATGCAGTTAAAAGTTTTCTTTTGCAATCACTAGAAGTGTTTCCTAGGGGTTTTCAGGAAAACTATTATTTTTCTCTGCAATAGTTTAGGGTTCTAATCACTAGCGCAGCCAGAAATACCTTCTGGAGGGGGTTTTTTGATCAAAAATACCTCTGGAGGGGATTTTTTGATAAAAATACTTTCTGGTGTTTTTTTTTTTTTTTTTTTGATCCAAAGTACCTTCTGAAGGGTTTTTTTTTTAAATCAAAAATACCTTCTGAGTTTTTTTTTTTTTACATCAAAACAGCTTTTTCATATGCACAAACTACTGTATTAGAAATTGCTTTTATGTTAAAACCAATTGCTCTGGGAGGGTGTTTTAAACCCCCCCCCCCCTCGCTGCGCCACTGGTTCTAATAATCAAAAGGCAGATGCAGGGATTTGAACCCCGCCGCTAATATGTTAGAAATTTTTCCGCAAGTGAAAAAAATGCTGCCGAAAGTTGCATTGCATTGGAGCAGTCGACAGGATAATAAATTATGGCTGGACAAACTGAAACTTCGATCGAAACTTTTGGGGGTAAAAGAATGAAAACTTGGGGTTTTTTTATTATCCATTATTTGTTTGTTTTGGTTTTTTAATCTCATTAAAAAACGAAAGTGTCTTCTTTGATGACGTCAATCTGAAACTCCAGCCGTAAATAGTACATTCTTTGCATGAATGTGAGCACCTATATAGAAGATTTCTATACATTACTTTAGTTATATATACTACTATATATTTGAAAAAGGTTGTAATATATTTCATAACATTGTGTGTCTTTCATGAACGAACGGGCCTAAATGTCGGACTCCTTAAAATGAACGGCGCAATACGATCACCTACGAACGTTCTTTCGAGCGATGACGTTTATTTTATAATTCTCTCTTTCATATTTTATTTCTCAACTATTGTTTTTTTTTTTTCTTTTTTTTTATATTACTTTCATCTTTTACACATTCAAAATCATTTTTGTTTTAGTTTTACCTGTGACCATAATACTATACTCGGAGGTACAGAAAACTATTTAATGTGTTATAAATATTTAAAAATCTAAAAGAATCAACATAAAACTGCTAGATATGGGTGTTTTAAGTTTTTTTATTATTATTATTATTTATTGATATTTATAACGCATTAAATGGTTTACTGTGTAAAGTGCCACCTGTTGTTTTTTGAAATCTATTTTTTTTATGCTTGATAAATGTCATTCGTATCATTTGAATTACTTGTCTTCAAATTTCATTTCATTCGGACCAATAAAACGGTTTATTAGAACCCTCTGAAGTGGGGAACTTATTTCTTGCTGACTTTGTACTTGAAATATTGGAAATGTATTGTATTTATTTCAAAGTTTGGCAGATACTGGAATTATGCTGCAATTTGCATTAAAATGCTGTAAATCTTAATGCAATTTGTACCATTCGTTAGAACTGAGGTGAAAAATATTCTGCGAACTTTTATTACCCAAACTGTGATGCGCATTTTTCGGGGATATTTTTTGCCTAACAAAAGCATTTTACTCTCTCAGCTTATGACATTGAGTATAAGAACCTTTTTTCTTATTTTCTTGTTTTCAGTACGTGTTTTGAAGAATAAAACGTTTTAAAGTTTAGTGAATAGAGGAAAGTTAAAAATCTTGAAAACCACTTACAAAAAATTACCTTCTCAGCGCCACAAAATAGAGAAAATCAAAAATTCGGAGTAATATTTTCTTTTTTGCTTCAAGTAATAAAAGAAATTTTTTAAAATAAAAATCGCAATACATTTCTTCGTAGACTTAACAAAACATAACTTTGAAATTGGGAGCAGTAGACAAATGAGAGACAAGTAGCTAATGTCACAAAATCGATTTCGTTATGAAGTAAAAAGACTCGCTTACCTCTGCACGAACCTTTTTTTTTAATACATTAACTAACTAAATAATATGTTTAATAATGTAGTGAACGTAGTGTTGCATTTTTTACTCAATATAATTTTAAAAGCTGTCACAAACCATACATATTTAAATAACACTTATTATCTAAAATATTGAAATAAATAGCAATCATAGTCGAATTCCCCGATATCGTCCCATTATTTGTAAACCGTGAAATTTTTAATGCTTTATTAATAGTTAAGGCTTCAAATTATTTTATTTTTTTTTTTGGGGAGGGGGACAGAAGGACTTATTTTTGAACCACTTTTTTTAGTTCAATTACTTTGGTTTTAATGAGCTTTAATATAAAAAACAGTCACATTTTTACCTTTAAAAACTCTTTCATTTTGACCTTTTATTTATACACAAAAGAAGAAATTCGTAACGAACCAATCGTCTTTAAAAGGTAGAAGTCTATTCTCTGACGTCAGAGCATAATCAAGTCTTAGTATTTGAAACAATGTATTTCTTTAAATTAACTGCCGTAGAAACAAAGCTTCACTTACAATCTTTTTCCTTTTTCCTTTTTTTTTACTTAAACTAATGCTCCTACTATCAGCAGCCCATTTGGTCTCGCTTTAATAGTAAAAGAAATGCTCGAAACATTCCTTTTATTCCAGAATAATAGCCTCACCTTTTAACGCTCTTGGAAAAGTCAACGGTAACCGTAACTCTCAAGAGAATGCCTTCTGTTCATTTTGTTCGCCCCTCCCCCTTTCTTTTCAACCGCCTTAGGTCCTCTTACTATTTATTCTCAACGATTTATTTAAAAAAAAAGAAATCTTTCAGCTACCCCCCCCTCCCATCCATGCAAAGTTATTCAACTTGTATAAACCTACGAAGATTCTTAATAACTCGTCAAAGATGGATTTATTGTTAGCTTTAAAATGCACATCTCCCTTTCACGATTATCGTTTGGAAAAGAATTTTTTTGCAAAGTGATTATTTTTACGGCATATTTAGTTAATAAATTCTCGTTTTTATTTAAATATTTATTCTAAAATACATAATAGCTTGCTGCTCATTTTGTATTGTTTTCACGATTTTGGTTCTTTATGATAGCTGAAAAAAAACCAAGAAACGTTTTACAATGAAATCAAATTTGAGTGCTTCCCATAAATTTTACGAGGGTATAAATGCATTTCAAATAAAAATGAATACAATGAATTGTGTATCTTATGGACTTAACTAATTGTTTTCATTACTATGAAGAAAATATTTAATTTTTTACGCTTCAGTTTTTTTTTTTCTTTTTAACGATGTTTTCATAACATGCCTTTATTAGCTGTCGTGTTTAGTAAAATAATTTTTTTTTTTTGATGGAAAAATGATTAAAACGTTGCTTCAATATCTATTTATTTATTTTTCAATATTTCAATAGTGTTAATGCGAAAATTTATGCACTTCTATGTTTTAAATGCTGATTGAGTGTGATTTTAGAAAAATCAAGCCTTTAGTAGAGGAAAAGGTGTAAAAATGCCCCTCTCTAGCGGTTATGCAGGTACTGAAGACAGGCGGCGAGGACTGTAGATGGTGCCATTTACTAATACAAGATAGCAGAGCAGTTGGAAAAATTCTTTCAAGTAGTGTGGATGCAGCTTGAGTTATTGCGAAATTGGTGTTTTTTTGGACTGAAAACTTTTAAGAGCATGCGAAATCGTTTTCTCTTTTCTTTTTTACTTTTTTTTACAAAAAAGGAAGTACTGTATTCGTGAAAAAATTTTCACTCAAAAGTCGACCATAATTTCCATTTTACTCACCCCAGAATGAATATTGAGTTTTTTTTTTCGACTCGACCGCACGGCCTAAGTGCCTAAGAACATATAGACAAGCGAAATATCCATAATGACGATTCTCGAGTTAATTACAACAAATTTTCTCGTGACGTCTGTGTGTACGTATGTATGTGCGTATGTGCAGATGTATGTCGCATAACTCAAAAACGGTAAGTCCAAGAAAGTTGAAATTTGGTACGTAGGCATCTAGTGGGGTCTAGTTGTGCACCTCTCCTTTTGGTTGCATTCGGATGTTTCTAAAGGGGTCGTTTGCCCCTTTTTGGGGGGAAATCATTGTTAATTTCGATGGATACTCAAGTGGTGTTATAATTTGGCGGACACTTGGCGATATATCGCCAGTTTTTTGGTCGCCAACTTAACGACAAATTTGGCGATTTTTTTTATTTTTTTTTAAAATCTGGTTTCAATTTGGCCACTGGTGGTGATATTTAGAGAGTAAACTTTTGAATCACATTAAAATTGCCAATAATGGGAAAAATGACATTAAATTGGAGTAAAAGGAAACCATGTGATGCACACATCAGTTCGTTTTTTTAAACAAAAAAAAATATTCCTCAAGCGATGCAACTTTTATATCTTTCGTGATATAAAGTTCTCTGAAGACACTCGGGGAGAAGTGTGATTTAAATGTGTTATGTGTAAAATGTGGGAACACTTAGATTGTGTGCCGGGCCTAAAAGAGTGAGTTATGTTTGCGAATTCTGTAAATACCCCCCCCCCCCGTTATAAATAAATTCTCTACAATTTTGTATAGTTTTATCCTGTTTCCAAGTTACATTTGGTGCCTTTTTTGATGGAAGCCCATATTTGCACCTCATTTTTTCCGAAGCTTTTTTTAAGCTTTTTGTAAATCGTGTTTTTGAAATGAAATCATTGATATTAACCATTGTTTTGCCTTCTCGAATTTTGGATACTTGTTACAATAGTTAACATAAGACAGAAATCTAGATATTTTTTCGAATTGAAAGTAACTTTAAATCAAAAACAGAACAGGGTGCTCATATTTCCACCTTTTCCTCTACTTAATGATCCTTCAAGTCAATACATTGCAAAAGAAGTTTTATAATAACACTATTTGTTCATCAAGCAAAACTAGTTTAGATCAACTGACGATTTGTTAAGAGTGGTTATAGAATTTGAATGTTAAGAAATAAATAAAAATGCACCAACTGAGCTAAGCCTAACTTAGATGATACGTAACGATTGTAAATACATTACATTAAAATTACGGTTTTAAATTAAAATTACATATCATTCTCAAATTTGGGAAAACTAAACAAGATCGTAGTACTTATACTAAAACTCATTATCTTAGGACATAAAATGAACAATAAAGAACCATTTGAGCTGATTATTATTTTCACAACCCGAATTGAACTATAATATAGTTGTTCAGTTTTAATATTTTTCATAATAGAGCCTCAGATATTTTTCATTCCTTTCTGTCATTCGACAGTAACTAATCAAAAAGAATCCTGTTCAGTTTACTGCTAAACTTTCAAATTTCTGCTCGTGTAGTTTTTTCAGCTCGTTAAAATAAAGCAAAACTTGAAAAGATTAAAGCGTTTCTAATGCTCTTCATATTGTTGAACAACCCTCATACACATAATAGCCAATTCACTGATCGAGTAACGCTCCTAGCTTCACCAACAATGAAACTCGCGCCATAGCATGATAATTTGATAATATTTTTTATTAATGTTTGGCATGTGGGGAAAGGCTTATTTTGACAAGACTTAACTGGATCCGGTAACGTAACTGTTTAACTGGTAAGACTGCCATTTTAGGAGAATGAAAGAACGAGAAAGTGGTCAACAATGAAAGCTATCTACTTCAGTTTAGGGTTAGTCCACTGGAGTGAGGGTTCAAGTTTCAACTATCAAAATATCGCGAAGCAGGAAATTGCTTTGTTCACATGTAGAAGCAATTTTTACCCGTCATTCCCGGACGGCTACCTTGAAAGCTAATTTGAATGCTTAGTGTGGACCTATCCAATATTACTCCAATCGCACAAATTTTTGTTCGAATTTTTCTAGGCTTGTGTAATTAATTGTATAATTTTCATAAAATCTACTCGGAGTTGAAAAACTAGACGAATTTTTTGATTAAAAAAAAGTTCAAACAAAAAATTCAAAATGACAGCATATATGTGATATACACTACCAAAAACCCAATAGACTAAGTGATCACTTTGCAGAGAAATCTCATAAGGTTCAA
Source organism: Uloborus diversus (assembly GCF_026930045.1). Taxonomy (NCBI): domain Eukaryota; kingdom Metazoa; phylum Arthropoda; class Arachnida; order Araneae; family Uloboridae; genus Uloborus; species Uloborus diversus. The sequence continues at coordinate 64,078,474 of NC_072739.1, read as the reverse complement.
CGTGTTTTTCTTGTTTAACTTATAAGAGCTCAGCGATAACACCGACAGCTCGTTCTCTTAACCCAGAAATAAGCAGTAGCACTCTAACTTGGCAAATATTTCCTGACTATTGCTTGAGTAGAACCCCATCAAAAAGAAGAAAGAAAATAATGCGTCCTTTTAGGGGGGGGGGCGTAGGAGTCAATATTTTTATTTGTGGGGGAAAAAGATTTGTCCACACGTTTGACCTAGTGACTTCTGAGGAAGTGATGCACCTTTTTATTATTAATAAATACTATTTTTTAGTTTACTTTCTCCGTCATAATGCCTGCATTTTACTTCCGGTTGCCAAAAACAACGAGGAGTAATAATAATTATAAAGTTAAAATACTTCCACTTTATATTTGTTGCCAAAAATAATAAAAAATAATAGTAATTATAAAGTTGAAATACTACCGGTTTTTAATTGTTGCCAAAAACGATGAAAAATAATAGTAATTATAAAGTTAAAGTTTTTTCAATAAATTTGACAAATTAATTCCAAGGTTGAACTTAGGCAAACATATATTTCTGGATTTCCAACTAATGCAGGTTTTCGAGTTTTCTTTCATTCAAGTCAAGTCATCAGTTTCAAAATTTTTTCAAAAGCCTTTTTTTTTTCACTACACTTGTTCAATTGCTCTTTTAACTAGAGCATACAGACTGCAAATATTTCAAGCAGATCATGGTGAATTTTAACTGATCTCTCTCTATGCGCAATGCAATTATGTAAAAACGAAAGTCAATCTCTCTCCCCCCTCTCAATTTTTAAAAATAAAGTTAGGTAACAGTTAAATATGCTTTATAAATTTCAAAACGTTTCACTTCTAAACACTTTGAAATGAGAAGTCTTTAGAATAAATCGTAAAAAAAAAAAAAAAAAAAAAAAAAAAATGTTCTTCAATTCTAAAGGCTATTTCTGTGACCTTGGTTCGCACTAAAAGTACGAAATAAAGTAAGTGTGTGATTCCTTTTGATTACAACACTCAAAAATTGCAGTTACTCTTAATATTATTATATTTAGGTTTACTCTAAAGTAGCCAATAAAATTTCAATTAGAAGTTTGAGAGAAGAAATAGGCGGTAGGGTAAGGCCACCAGTAACAGACAAGGGTCGAGTAACAGACAGTCATTAGTTTGAATTTAAATCGTAAGCCTTTTAGACTGGTAAAACTGATGTTGCTGTGACGCACGAATACGGTGCAGCTATCTAGTGTTAAAAGAGAGAATTTTATGAGCCAGTTGGTATTTATAAGGCAGTGGTGGAAGGTTATGAATAGATACCACGAGTCAGCTGGTGTCTCTTGTTCAGTCGAATTTAATAAGGCTTTAGTTCTAAAAAATAAAGAATTTTTGCACATTTTGAAGAGAAAAAGGGAATTTTGCCTATTTGTCATCTTTTCCTCATCCTGCCCAGGGGTAGAAAATGAGAAAAATAAGTCGCTAGCCCAACAGATCAGTAAATACAAAATTTCACTGGTCCGTACTCAATTTTAGTGATCCATTCTTGTGACGCGGTTTTAAATAAGAAGCAGTTATAGAAAAAATACAAAATCTGTATAACAAAATTATTATGAAAAATGGAATCAATTAGCTGTTTTCAACAAAATTGTCTGAGTGACTGGAGAAGAGAAGAAAAAAGATTTTTGTTCATTAATACTAGCCCAGGAAGTAAGCCAAGAAAATTTATTTGTATCGTCGCTTTGGGAGGAAGGCAATAGGGTGGGAAAAACAATATGTTTTTGCAATGACGTACCTAGCATGGGTGACACCGGGTCCTGGGGGGGGGGGGTAATTTGTGTTGACACCAAATTTTGAAATTTGTAGTCTTAAAAATGCATTTTAGCTTTGCATTTTTCAAAAACTTGCTATTTCACTTAGATTGTCACCCCCCAGATAGGTAACACCTGAGGTGTCCCCGCCCCCCTGGTTATCGTGTTGTAGAATTTTCTTATTTTTTCTTGAAAAGAAAACCTAAACATTGTAAATAAAGGTGCAAACATTTTCTCTACAGTTTCAACCAATGATGTTAAAGTTTTGTTTTAAAGAAAACAGGAATAAAATTTTACTGGTCCAATAGACCATCAAAATTTATATTCTCCTGGTCCGATGGATGTTTTTGTGGTCTGGGACCAGTGGACCACTGTTAATTTCGAGCCCTGATTGCCTGTTACTCGTCCTTTAAGCTGTACTGAGTATCATCAGAATTTTAGGTGAATCCAGAAGCAGCCAAACGTTAGATGAGATGTAGTTGCAAGAGCGAAAAAGAGCTTTAAAAATCGAAATACATTAAAAGGCTCAGAAAATGGAGTTAGCCTGAGAGCGATGTCTGAAGCAAGACTGTGGCTGATGCTGTTACCCTATATAACTTCTCACGGATAGCTTTTGGTATATCTCCTATACTTCATCTCTCAATTTTAATTTGAATTTTATTGACTCCTTTAGTGTAAACCTAAATATAACGATATTAAGATTAACTGCAATTTTTGACTGCGGTAAACAAGAAATCATATACTACTTATTTTATTTCATACTCTTCAATGCGAACCAAGCTTATAGAAATAATCTTTAGAATTAAAAAAACATTTTTTTTTTTTTTACATTTTATTATATTGCTTTTATTTATTTGCTTTGTCTTGTGTGGGTTGGTGGTTAGGTTTTTTTTAATCGATTCCAAAAACAAAAACTAATAATAGCAATTATAAAATAAATTTTTATTAAAGTTAGCAAATTAATTTCAAGGCTGAATTTAAGAAAGCGTGAAACTGTGGGTAGTGGACTGTTGAAAATTTTAAAAACTTTGGTATACTCAGATTTTAAAAGCTTTTTCCGATTAAAGTTATTAATTTAAAGGCATCTTTTCACATATTCGCAGTTTAAAGCTTGAATACGCCTCCTTAAGGTGATTCAAGAAATTAGCAAAGAGGTATTAAAAGGAGGTTCTAAGTGACTTTGTTTGTTTTACTCTTTCAGCCACCATTAACCTGAAACTGCATAGTCGCCTCTACTTCATTTCAATTGCGAGCATTTGTTACAGATTTTGCTCCTGTCAGCGCCTTTAATTTTTGAAGATTTCATACCAAAGTGTTAGGAATGTTTTGGGAATTTATCCGTCGTTTTTAAGATTCGAAAAACTCCAAAATTATATATTTATTGACGTATATGATTTACAAAGTATTCTTAAATGTCGCCCGTTTCCATTTGCTAATGTACCTGATTTCTTTTTTTAAAATACTGAGAGTAAATTTTGAAGCTCAGTTGTTATCAATAACCGAAAAAGATACGTACTGAAACTGAAGATGCTGTGAATTCAGTTTTTAACTTGTAAATGGTAGCGCATTAGTAGTCATGTGATGGATAATACAATGCGATACATGTTTTTAACTTTTGCAACATGTTGGTTTTGTTTGGATTTGTATGTTTTAGAATGACTAACTCTTGCTATTCTGCAACGAATAAAAACTTACCAGAAAAGTCAGGTATTTTCACAATATTTATCAATATTTATAGATATTTGATTATATAGTTTTTTTTTTCATTTTTTTTTTCAGTTGAAGCTTGATGTTACCTAATGATTTTAAAGTATGATATAAACCATTCGGCTAGCATTATTATTATTATTATCATTATTATTTTCAGTTTAAGCTAATGCTGTCTATTTTTTCCCCCATTTTATTCGCGGCTTAAACAAGAAATGAAAAAAAAAAAAAAAAAAAGAAAACCATTTAAAAAAAACATGACATTTAAGGGGTAATAGTTCATTAATTATTCGTTTTTGATACATTTTAATTTAGTTCTTCCTTATCAATCACAGTTTTTTAACTCTGATTTTTCCATTTTAAAGGAAAGTGCAATTAGCAAGTCTCATTTGTTACACTATAAGCTTCATAAAACACTTTTGCTTGAAAACCAAACGTGAACTGGACATTTAATTCGTTGCACTGTTATAGGAGCTTTCATAAAATTATGTTAAAAGTACTGTAAACATTCTTCAACTAAAAACCGCATTTTATTTCTTCTTTTCCCTTCTTTGCTATTAATGTTTAGAATAACAAAGACTTTTTTCAACATATTTTGCTCTGCTTTGAAGATCTTTAGCGTTATACTTACCGAATGAGAAAAGATTAAGAACAAAAATTTTATTCATTAGAGTTCCATTAACTTCGTTCCATAATAGAGTGCTGTCTACGTGCCGAAGACAAGCGATTTAAGTCTTAACTTTCGTTAAAAAAGATTAATATCGAAACTTTTAACATCATCGTAAGGTGTAATTTTGACTTAAGTATTGTAATCAATATCTTTTGCGATAAAAATTTTACTAAGAAATCTTCTGAACTTTTATAAAGGTTTGACATAGAAAGAATTGATGATGCATTTATTTATGCTTCGTAATTTAAAAAGAAAGTGAAAAGTTCACAAATCAATTCTTAGTCATTGAAGCTCTTTAATCAAATTTATAAATTCTTAAAATGTATGATAAAAGAAGGATTAATGCAAGCAAGCATTAGTTGATTGGTTGTGACAATAATACACTTGGTAAGAAGTCGCATCAAATATTAGATATCATTTGGCGATATGTCGCCAAGGTTTCGTCAAAAAATAGATAAATAATTCAGTCTCAGTTTGGCTATATTAGTGAATTTTGGTGAGGTTCCTATAGAACCTAATCGTTTCAATCGAAATTAATCGATATAATCATTGGATTAATCGCAATCAAATTACAGAATTTTAGTTAAATTATAACTTACAGCAGTATTATTTTATTCTTTTTATTGTTTCGTTTTTTTTTTTTCTTTTCTTGAATTATTGGTTTAAAGATAGCTATTCTCGTACTGATCATTCATGATATAAAGTGTTCTGTTATCCTTTTAAACAGAAAACTTTAACTCAGGGCCGATTTTTTTTTTTTTTTTGAGCAATTACATTGCTTATTGTTCTTATTTGACTGTTTTGAAGTCCTATGATTTCATCCCCCCCCCCCGCCTCCCTCCGCAGAACCACCGTCGACTGGCCTCACTGCTCCTCTAGCGAGCAGCGTCTCCAGGTTGCGTCCATATCACACACACGTACGCGTACACACACACTCATGCCTGCACACATGCACAAACACACACGCATACACGCACTCATGCATTCACACAGACACAAACACACGCACACATACACACACCTACACACACATGCCCACACATTAATGCCTGTACACACACAAACACTCACGCATACATACATACATACACACACACACACACACACTCATGCCTGGACACAAACACACACACTCGTGATTGCGAAAGACATAATTTGAATTCAAAACGTCAAAATTCAAATTACTATTAAGCAATCATGATTGCTTATTGCTTTCATTTGACCGTCCTTGGCGTCTGGTTCCTTTTTCAGCTTGGACCAGAGATACCAGCACCACCGCCCACCGGCCTCTGCAGGTGGCGCGGCGCGGCTGCTCCGATCCTGAGCTATCCGCTTCTCCTAGTCGGAGGCGTCCATGTCCAACACACATGCGCGCTTATACACACATACACACGTGCACACACACACACACACACACATACACGCTCACACAAGCCTTTACACACATACACACACGCCTACGTGCATACACACAGGTCTACGCACACACACAAGCCTACACATGCACGCACGCGTGCCTACATATACACACACACACACATACACACGTAACCGCCTAGGAGGAGGGGTAGGCTTGGGAGGACAGGAGCTGTTTCTAGAAACAATAACCCCCAATGAGTAGGGCCCTGTCGCAATTCGTGATTGCGAAAAACATAATTTGAATTCAAAATTTCAGAATTCAAATTAATTTTGAAAATTCGAAAAGTTTTTTTTTTGTTTTTTGAATTGGTGCAATTCTTAAATCTGCCACCCTTATCCATCTTCTTTCAAGTTTTTACATCGAATTTATAAAATAAATCACACACTCAGAAGTAAGATCAAGTTGTCGTTCCCCGAAGGTGCCATCCCAGACGAAGTCCCGAGCTTGCTCCCTCTGGATCCGGCTTGCACTGGCGTTAACTTTGACCGTCATCTTGCCGAAACTATGGTTGTACAAAAACATCAAAAACGCATTTTAGAAAAAAAAAAAAAAGAAAAGAAATTTTAAAAGATTAACTTCCTTCTCACGTACATAACTACACGCACTCTTTTAAGTATTTATTACACGTTCGTGATGAATAGCTGATAAATTTTGATGTTTTTTATTTTGTTTCGTCTTCTTTCACGGTTTATTTTATTTTTTCCCCCGGAGTTTTTCACCTCTTACTTTTTTTTTTTTTTTTTTTGCTAAAGATCGTTTGCATTTTTTTCGACCGTAATAAGCGGAGTGCGGAAAAGAGCTTAACAGTGAATATTTTTTTTAATGAGATGTAAAGCAAGTATGGATTTAGCTATTTACTAATGCAGTCTTTTTCAGTAAGCTAACATCACATTTTAGATTTATGTTCGTCGATATGCACGGCGCTGAAGACTTGCTTATCAACTAATTTATTCATATGCAACAGCGTAACGTGACAAAGAATGAATAGCATTTATTGACTCTGGTACGTTGATGCATGACCTTGAACGAGCCGTTTAGTTTTGAATTGAACACCAAATATAGAAAATCGCACTTTCTCGTTCTTATTTTGACGAGTGGAATTTTTTAAGACTCGTCGGTTTGAGGATCAGCCACAGCCAGACTGTACTAACGGAACAGATTTATTTTCTAAGCGCAGAAACTATTCCTTTTTACATCCTATTATGAAATAGATAAAGAATTTTGTGTCACCCCCCCCCCCCAAAAAAAAAAAAACTCATTTAAATTGCAACGTGATTTTTCATTTTAATTATTTGTAGGTTGTTGCTTGAGCAAGCTTTCACGTGACGTCTGTGCATGCATTCATTCATGCACGTGCAAACATATAGGCAATCGAAAAGAATTCATTTTTTGGCCATCCGGAGTCTATGTGACGAGTTATGTCGTGATGTCTGTATGTTCTAGCCAGGGCTCCGGAGTCGGAGGGAGAGTGGCCGACTCCGACTCCGAAAATTTTAGAACCTTCGACTCCAATTCTTTTACCACAAAATCAGTCCGACCCCGACTCCGAAGCACTGGCAGAGTTGCTGACTTTGAGGGAAAACGACCGATTCCAACTAAGACTCTTGGAACTTAAAGTCTTCAACTCCCGACTCCGACTCCTTTACCCAAAAATAAGTCCGATTCCGCAGCCCTGGCTCTTGCTTAGTGTGTACGTGTGTGCGTACGTAAGTGTCTGGTATGACTTAAAAGCTGTTAGTCTACAATGCTTAGTTGTGCAGCTCTCTTCTTGGCTGCCGTCAAAATTTCTAAAGGGGCTTCTAACGTTTTTTTTTTTTTCCTGATAGCAAACCGATTTAAATTTCAAACAGTTTTTTGCAAGGGCACCTGACTCAGGTTACAGACTGTGTTATTAGGATTACTACCGAGGTGTGTTTTAATTTCTCCTTTTCTGGAGTGCTCTAAAAAGGTGCTGTGTCGCTTTTGGGGGGAATGAGCATCCCTGCTTTTCGTATGAAGATATTTTCTTTGTTTAATTTTTGTGAGAATCAGACGGAAGGGATGGGGCAATTTCCAATTTTCCCTTTCTTAATGTGAGTTTATATTTTTAATGTTTTAAGAGCATTTCATTACAGTCCTCATTTTATTTTGTGTCTATGCTGCCATCTATCGAACAAACATGTAACTAAATTTTAATAAAGCACACAATGATAACAGTTCAGTATCATTAAAAAGGAAAGCTCAGATGTTACTTTTTTTTAATCAAGAAATCTTAGAATGCGAAGAATTCATCTGGCAGAAACTCCAGTGGCCCAATCTTCTCCTCACCCTTGAGACATCTCGCATTCTAAGCACGCCCTTTCATCCCTCGTTCTTTTTGTCACTCGGGCGATTTTATTTCCTGCTTTTCCGGAGGGAAGGGAAAAGCTACGGCGGACCCTGCAGACAAAAACTCCATTTGTCAGTGAAGAGAGTGACACTTTTAATCAACCCCTGTCAGGGGTAACAAATGCTCGATCCTTCCCAGGCATTATGAGTAAGTGTCTGTGTGTATGCTTTAGGGATGTGCGATAAGGCAGCTTCCCAATTTCGCATATTGAACGAATCCAACATTAACATAATATTTGAATGCTTCGAATGCTCAATATAACGCGCTATCAAATCTCGGTACGTGCATCTTGCCGACTAAATTGAAACTTTATTTATTTATTTATTTATTGTGCTCTTTAGTTCAGTTATCGTTTTTACATCATTTTATATTTGTTTTTAAATTTCTCAGACGCATTATTCTTTTGTTCCTGCAACTATTTTTTTCCTACTCTCTCTTTTTATTCCCCTTTCGCAAGAATGAAACTTGGATAAACCTTTTTTCTGCTTAAAAAATCTATGATAAATAACTCATTTTGAAATCTTTAATAGAGTCAAATTATTCAAAAGGTATTAAAATACATGAAACTGTTTTAAAGATCGCTAATGCATGTGATAAAAGTTATACTACCAGCAGTGGTGTTCCCATAGGGTATACTCCATATACGCCGTATACTATCAAACATTTTTCAGACGTATAGTGTATACCCTCAAGCTTCAAAAATTTTCATATTATGACATTTATGATTATGATCTCGTATAAATAATGTGCGTAATGGATTACTGGGAGTATGCTCTCAGAAACATTGATGGGAACCTCACTGACTACCTGGTAGCATAAATAATTTCGTGGAGCGCTATTTATACAATTGCAAGTTTGTGCGCATTCCATTTTGAAATGCAAACAAGGCCTTATACACTTGACATAAGATTAAGCTTGGTTAGTCTGTAAAGTATGGAACAACGTTTTTAAACATGATAATTTTTTTAAACTACATATTTTCCAATAGAAACTAGGTTTTCCCCTGTCACTTCTGGGCACATGTATTAAATGTAATTACAGCTGAATTTGAAAATAAGGAAAATATTCCCCACTCAACCTTTGACTCTGTTAAGTCTAGTCAATGAAGTCTAGACAAACTGTTCATCAGAATTAAAAAGCGCTCAAAACCAATTAAGTTGGACATCGAATACTATTTCCAGAGGAAGTAGGGTCACAAACTTTTGACCTGTTCAAAAAAAAAAAAAGAAATTTTGTAAAGTGAAAACTTTCATTGATGAATCAAATGGTAACAATTTTGATTTTCACTACAATAGGAAAATATGTTATAAGAAACACTTAGAAACAGTTGAAACCTTCGTACATGAATAAGAAATTAAAAAAAGTTTGTTTTCATAAACAGTTATGATGAAAATTTGAAGGGAAGAAGGCGTTTCAAGACAAAGAGGTTCTGATCTTTAAAACATTTTGGACGATCCCAGATTGTAGCAAACAATGTTGTTTTTCTTGCATTGAAACTGTTACGGCAAAGAAACACTACTTAAAAGGTTCATTTATTTTTATGTTAGGAAATATACTTTTGGTGACAGAATTGTTCTCCAAGTTGACGACAAAACCTAAAAACTCGCGTCATCGTTGCAAACATAAGTTGTTGTTTTTTCTGCATTGTTACGTTACTGGTAGGGAAATAACTTTTAAAGAGTTGTGTTGCCTTTATGAAGAATTTGCGTGCTGCTTTTTTACCTGTATTGGCACTGTACCAGCAGGGAAATTTTCCAGCGTTGTGTTACTTTTATGAGGAATTTACGTATTGTTTGTTTATCTGCATTGACAATGCACTAGCAGGGAAATAACTTTTATACAGTTCGGTTATCATTATTGAGTTTACGTACTGTTCGCTTCCCTGCTTTAACACTACACGGGCAGGAAAACTACTTTTACAGCATTTTGTTATCTTTATTAAGAATTTTCGTGTTCATTACTTACATTGACACTCTAATTAGCCGGGAAACAACTTTTACAGAGTTCTGTTACAAGGTTGTAAAAACACCGGATTTTTTTTTTTTTTTTTGAAGCTCATGGACAAAGAACGTTTTTAAGTACCCCCCCCCCAAAAAAAAAAAAAAAAACTAAAGCTGGGTTTTTTTTTAACTGTGAATTACTTTTTTTAAATCTTTTTTAGGGAAAAGGTGAATCATTTGTGGCATATGATAGCGTACGCATATGCGTACGCAAAGCGTAGAAATTGTCTTGAGGTGGAAAATGCTGAAAAACTAGTTAAAATTCAGCGTTTTCTGAAGAAAAATATTGAAGACGATGAAATCTGAAACTCACCAAGAACGGTGAAGTTTCAGATTTTGTAGTTTCTATGATTACTAGCAGTTTGGGCCAAGCTACTTCTCAAGTGATGAAATCTATTGTTCTTTATTAATTGCTACATTTTTTTTTCGTATTTTACTTTATTGTATTTCATTTTAATTTGAAAAACTACTGTAGAACCTAAATAAATTGTCTAGATCCCGCTTTACTGAATTCCAGCTTAATCATGATTTTTTTTTTTTTTTTAATTTTCTTTTCCCTGAGTTTCTATTTCTCTGTACAGAGTAGAAGTAATAAACTTTTTTGTAACATAATAAAAATGCTGTTCGTCCTATTGTGTTTTCTGTCCGACCGATTGTAAATCCTGTTCATGTCTAAAAAAATCTCCCTGGTTTATTCGTGATTTGTGACGTGCGTTTGCAGAAAATTATTCCCATGAAAGCTTTTTGGCTAGTGTAGTTTTCTCTGTACAATCTACAAATCTTGAGAAAATCAGACCTGACAGGACTCAGTCAAGAGCTTTTGAATTTTTTCTTGATCAGTTAAAGTAAAAAGCAAAATATATTTATTTAAAATCTTTGAAATATTTTTTTTTTCAATGCCATATACCAATGCCTTAAGAAATTAAGTACATTGGTTTATTGAAATTTGACTAAAAGTAAAGTACAATGCGTTTATAAAGGCATTTTTTATGCGCATTGTCTGTAGTGATGAACAAATAAATAATAAGAGTTAAACTGTGTGAGAGTATTTAAATTAATTAGTTTTATTAAAAACTTCTCAAAAAATTTTTAAAACCAAAAAGTGGGCTAAATTATGGGTTTTTTTAAATGGGTCTTTTCACAAAAAAAAAAACATTGGGCCCAAACCGGCCAACCTTGTTCTGTATCTTTATTAAGATTTTACAAACTGTTTTAAGTACTGTTACGCACTGTGTAAGTAGTGCCTTCCAGACAGTTCAGTGTCACTATATTAGCACAGAGAAACAACTTTTGCAGCGTTCTGTTATCTTTATTGAGTTTACGTTCTATTCACATCTCTGCTTTGAGACTAGATTGGCTGCGAAGCACTTCAGCAGCGTTTTGTTATCTTCATTAAAGAATTTACGTTCTGCTCGTTTCCCTGCATTGACATTGTGCTGGCAAGGAAACAGGTTTTACAGAGTTCTGTTATGTTTGAGAATTGACACGCTGTTCGTTTACCTGCACTAGCACTGTAATGGTAAGGATACACGTTTTACAGAATTCTGTTATCTTTATGAAGAATTTACGTACTGTTCATTTCCCTGCATTGACACTATACTGGCAGGGAAACAAGATTTACAGAGTTCTGTTATCGAGCGGTAAAAAAATTCCTTCAAAACGCTGTTCACATAATTCTTGCTGATTCTTATGTAAAATGATCCCCTGAATCCGAGTAGGACCACAATTTTCCCCTTACGCGTTCAACTTTTTCGAAATGGCACCCCCATTTTTGTATCAGTTTTCGAGTTTCATGGTCGTTATTTTATTTGAAGGGGACGTTATATTAGTCATTAACGCTGTTCTGGGGTGCTAGAGACGCATGAACATTTGGAGCAAGTTGGGAAACTCTTGAGGGGTATTTACTACTAAAATATTCTTAAAATCATCAAAACCGATCTTTTTTCCAGGGGTTTGTTTTACTTTTTCTTTTATTTTCCCGTAAAACTAGAGCACAGGGCGGTCATTCCAAGCTTGTCAGCTTGCGAGATCGAGGTTTTCGCTCACGTGATCAGTTGTGACGTAGAAATGTCGCAAAGTCGTATTCTAATCTACTCGAACCTAGCCGCAAGCTAAGTTCGAGTAGATTAGAACACTACGTTGCGACATTTCTGCATCACAACTGATCACGTGAGCGAGAATCTCGATCTCGCAAGCTGACGAGCTTGGAATGACCGCCCTGGACATAGTCCTATGAGCCCCATATCCAAAAAAAAAACATTTCACGCTCACGCTTTTTTTTTTTAAATACTGGAAACATAATATTTTGCAGAGTCAGAAACTAAAAGCAAATTTTCAGGAAAGAACCTTATATATTCCCGTGAGTTTCCCAACATCATCCACATATGCTTTTGAACTTTGCACCTCTCTATCCTCTCACAAGAGTGTTAACTCCGTTCCCCTCCAAATAAAAATAATGGCTATGAAACTGTCGAAAACTGGGGGGGGGGGGATAGGGACGCATTTCCAAACAGTGGGAAGTGTCGGGGAAAAACGAGTTACATTTGTATTCAGGGGGTCATTTCACATAAGAATCAGCAAGAATTATGTCAGAAGCATTTTGAAGGGTTTTTTCCCCCCGCATAGTTGAAATTACGTATTGCTCGTTTCCCTGTGTTGATACTGTACTGGCAAGGAAACAAGTTTTACAAAGTTCTGCTAGCTTTAAGAATTGACATGCTGTTCGTTTACTTGCACTGGCACCGTATTGACAGGGAAACAAGTTTTACAGAGTTATGTTATCATTATTAAAACGAACCGTTCGTTTACCAGTATTGGCGCTCGACTGGCAAGGAAACGTCTATTACAGAGTTCTGTAATGGGTCATTCTCACAGAAACGGTCATTTATAGGTCCCTGTAATAATTTACGAAGGGGTTCTATGGTTCATACCTAGTTTTGTGGGCTCAAATACTTTTTATAGTTTAATAAGATGATAAAAAAAGTTAAATTTCTATACTTTATTTTAAATGTCTTTAATGCAAATCTAAAGTACCCAAATGTCGTTCCCTAATTTGTCCCCACTGTAAATAAAAAATAAGCAAAAATTAGTTCGCAAACCAATGATAAGTTCACATTTTTGTAGTTTTTATTTCAAAATATTGAAGCATTTAAGTAAAAATTAAATTTTTATTAAAAATTAGTTTACGTAATTATTTTTAAGACAATTTCCTTCCCAGAATCGTAACGAAACAAATTTTTTTCAGCAAAAAGTGCAGTATTTTAGAGCTGGAAACCCAGAAAAATATTGCAACATATTTGCTTCTAAAATTTGTCGGAAATTATTACTTTGGATCTATATGAAAGCATAAAATTTTAGAAGGGGGTTTGCATTTGCCATTCCCTCACATCTGTTTTTACCGAAAAATAAAATAAAACTGCATGAAAACTGCATGATCATAAGTTGCTTCCCAGTTTGAGAATATTTGGATGCGAATATACTCAAATATCAGTTAGGCATAACTACTAAAAAGAATCCAGTTTTAATGAATTAGTGAGGGAATGACGCTTAAGTGAGTTTATGATGCTGAGGGTATGCTGACTATTATTTTTTTTTTCCAGGACCCATATTTTTTTCATAAAGCCATATCTCTAAAAAAAGGTGTCATCAAATTCCACCAACTTTAATTTTTCTGAACTTAATAAGTTCAAAATGACAGTTTTTATGAGAATTATCCCTTTATAAAGACTACGTATACTATTTGTTCAGCTGCATTGATGATTTAGGTATTGTTTAAAGGGACGTGTGAACTTTTTTTTTCTTGGGGAAGGGATCTTGCTCTTTGGGGGAGTACTGAGTGACTTAAGGTTTTGTTGGGCCGTGGTTCCTTAAGGCATCGTTTTTGAAGAGAATTGGTAGGGGGAACTCTCCTGAAGAAATGACTGACAGATATAAGTGATTTCTTTTTTTTAAAGTTTTTTTAAACATTTTTTTACATTGAAAGCGTTTAAAATCCTGGCGTAATTTGCAGATTAAAAGTTTAAAAATTAACATGGTTATTTTCTAAAACGCAGTGGTTAACTTTGAAGAACTTTTACTCAAAGTCAAAATAGAAAATGATGATATGCAAGGGGTTCAATTTGTGATGCCAGATTTAACATATATTATTAATTTGTTTTCTATTTTCCGAACCTTAGACCCTCTAATTTTCTTTCTTAAGTTCTACATTTCATCAAAATGAAAATTAATAAGGATGGTAACATTAAATGAATATCATAATAAATGAGAAAAAAAAACATGCTTCTCTTTTCATTCTCATTTCTTTCTTCTTCTTCCTTTTTTTTTTAGTCTTCATTCCATTTAAAAATTATAACTCAAGTGCTTCATTACATTGTTACTGTTTCTCTGTTATTTGACTGTGAGGGACTTTTTTCTTTCATTTTCAATTACTAACTACTACTAGAGACATCATATTTAGTCCTCATACAAGTGTACTAACATAATTTTGGGCGATAAATAAAAATACGCTTTTAAAATGTACTGAAATACAAACATTCAATAAACAGGTGATAGATATATGAGAATGTTATTTACGAAAAGAAAATGACGTTGTTTCCTGAATTTAAACTCTCGAAGGACTGTCGTAAAATTGCCAATTCTTCTGTCCTTTAAGGTATTGTTCTATGTATAAAAAAAGTTGCCCGCCATTTTGTTAATAAAAAGAGCAAACGTGAAATACGCTTCTTTGGATTCAACTTAAAAGCTTGACAAGCAGAAAGCTCTTTGAAATGCGAGTGGGGTTTATTTTCAGTTACAAATACAAATAAAGTTTATGATGTTTTTCTATAAATGAAAACAAGTCGTCTGCGATAAATGTATCGCCTGCACGAGATTTATTCTGCCTCTTTTCTAGGTACTCTCTCTTACTACTGTATTTTAATAACTTACTTCTTTTAGCTATAAATCTGCTACACGTAAGTTAGCAGGCCTATTGATTTCTGCTTCGCATTTCACTTCAGTTCTTACGGATGTTGATGCTATTTGAAACGCATCATCTGTTCCAGTAAGAATTCTTTCAAATACTATTGTTATTTTATACTAGATTATATGTAAATTCTCGTCCTTTTATTTTATTTATTTATTTTTGTGTGTGTGTTCCTTTAGTTTCCACAAACAAAAAAAGGAAGAGAAATTTAATTTGTTTCTAACCAATTCAAGTTTTGCAATCAAGTTCGAAAAAAAACAGATTATAAACTTATTTGGTTTTTCAATTCTTGAAATTTAATTTTTTTTCTTTTCGAATTTCTGTGCTATATAGTTGATCACTCCATGTTTGTATAACTTGAAATTTTGCTTACATTTCAGTGTAGTTTTTTTCAATCCTAAATATTGTACAAAAATAGCACTACGGAATCATAATATTTAAAAGGAAAATACATAAAGTAATCATCGAAATATTACTTACATGTGCAGTGAGAAAAGTGAGGAAAAGGTTTTTGTAAGGAAATGACATTATTAAAGAAAATTATTTTAAAGCAGGCGAAATGAAAATAAAAACCATATTCTGATGGAATTCACTTAAATGCCTTTGGTATAAAAATTTCTGAAGTTTTAAAAGAATTATAAATCATTATTTATAATTATTACCGTATCTAAGGACCCTATATTTGAGAAACACAACAATGTCGGTCGGGTATGGCATGTAGTTCTTCCCAGGTTGAATGGAGATAACATAATGCTTAATATTGCTTTTTTTACCTAAAATAAAATATAAGGAATATTTATTTTTTAAGTACTGCTAACCAATCTTAATTATTAAAAATATTTCAAGTGATTAGTTTTTATATTTTTACGCTACGTAAATCATTAAACTTCCCTTTTGTCAATTAAAAAAAGTCAACAATTATAAATATTTGTTTTGATTACTATGCAAATACACTTGCTGACAAATAATATATTAAACCTTTTCCAATTTTTCTACTAACGTATGTACTTAAAAGCTTAAATAAGATTATTTAAGGCTTTTTAAACATGATTTGGAAAGTTCATAAAAACAACATTGTTCTCCAAAGTGCCGTTCCTTGTTAATTTTTTCCCCTTCAGTATGTAACAAATGGCGCTTGGGGATATGAGTTCCACAATTACGCCATTCTGTTTCTTCTTTGGAAGGAACTTTTTTTCTTGGGCAAAAAGTTCTTTGGTATTCTTTTCTATTCGATTTCTTTGTTCTTTTGTTCTTGTTTAATTTTTTGCTTCCAGTGATCTTTGAATTGAATGAAGAAAAAAATAATCTAAAATTAGCGTATGTCAACGACTTCTAATGCTGAAATAGAATCATTTGAATTTGTGTTCTTTAATTCAGCTTTCATATTCTCTTGTAATGGGACAACAAATAGGCGATTCAGCTAGAACTTGTCGAGTCTAATTCTCTTGTTATGTTTATATTTTTTTTACTCTTTCAATTTCTATTGATTATTGCATCTTCGTTTAATCCTTTTTTTTTTTGACAAGTATTTGAAACGGTCGACAATGTGGCGTAGTGGTTAGACGCTGGTCTGTTGCACCCAAAGGTGCAGGTTTGATCATGGCTCCAGTCGGTGGATTTTCAAGATGCAGAAAATCGACGTCGTCCAGTATGTGTCGAAAAAGATCCCTTGAGTACTCGTTTGGCTTTGAGTGCTTTCAGCAAAATTAATCTTCTAGTGTAGTTTTACATTGAATAGAAGTCATGTGCCTCCATCTGTTGGGGAAAATGGGATTCCAAGTTCTCGTGGAAAGAGCATCCGGTGATAGTGGTACTACATAAAAGAATGGATGCTATATCAGGAAATTGCGCTAGGTCTGCAAAAGGTAGTACCTCTAACGGAGACCCGTTAGAAAGAAAAAAAATTATTTGAAACTAAAATAGATTTTTCGTAACACAAAGACTTTTCTTGATCAACGGAACACTACAAAAACTATGTTGCAAATAGATTGTTACGGTAAAGATAGTATGTTGGGTACAAAACGATGTTCTATGAGAACCAATTGCAAAGAATTCTCTTAAATCCTTAGTGCAAAAACTTAAATCATGGAAAGTACCCGATGAACATTATACAAAAGTATGTAGCCTAATAAAAGTATGTATTCTAATAAAAGTTTCCATAATGCTCGTTATTTTGAGAATTTCAACCTACCGACATTAGTGTGGCGACTGAGGGGTGTAGTTGCTAGCGGTGGTCTCTTACGCTCAAAGGCCGCTGGTTCGAACCCAACTCCAGTCGGTGGATTTTAAAATGCAGAGAATCGACAGCATCCATGTCGTATGATTATGCGGCATGTAAAAGATCCCTCGAGTACCAGTTTCGTTTAGAGTGCTCGTGGCAAAATTGAATTTTCAGTGCAGTTTCCCATCGAATAAAGCCCAGGTGCCTCCATCTGGTGGGGAAATCGGGTAAGAAAATTCTCGTGATTAAAACATCCACGACAGTGGTGTCACGTGAAAGAATGGATAATATAGCGTGGAATCGCACTAGGACTATAAAAGGTTGTACCTCGAACAAAGCAGCAACATTAAAAAGAAAAAAAAAAGAAATTGGTTCAAACAAGATTTAGATCCATTGGAGATAAAAACGCATGAATTTATTCTTAGACATTACTTTTCTGCCGTGGGACGGTAAAGGGCAGTATCTGTAGGAATGAATTATCATGGTATTTGAAGAAACGCGCTTTGGATTCCGTATTATTAATGGGGAAATATTGAAAGTTGAAGGGGTTTTTTTTTCAGCGGAAACCAAATAAGCAAGCTTGTACAATAAAGCTAAAGTACAATGGATGACAAAAATTCAAAACAAAAATATAAATGAAAAATTTGCAGATATTGTCTTTTACCTTCCCATGGCAGTTTTAATCACACAATTTTTCATTTCTATTGCAAACGACGAAAAATTCTTAAATTTAATACTATTTTTCTTTGCTGCTTTAAAAATTATTCTAATGCAGTTTTTCACCATTGCTTATTTTTTTTAAAAATATTCTCTCTTTCAACTACGATATATTCGAAACTAAAGGCTCAAGCATTAAAATAGCAATATCATTTTTGTGCCAAAAATACACAAGTGACTTTTTTTTTATGGTTTTTCATCGCAAAAAAATTTTAACAGAAAAATGTTGTTTGAAAGTGTCTGCGTAAATATTATCGGTTGCGAGCGATTTATTTTGGTACGCTTTCCTTTCAATTTTTCCTTTCTGCTTAACCTTCAATATGTGTTTGGATTTCTCCATGAAACATGTTATTTGCATTTGAATATTTTATATGCGTTTAGCTATGTGTATATTTATTTTATTGCTTCTTACTTTTAATGGGTCGCTTTATGTTATTTGTATATTTGCTGTAGGTAAACTCTTACGCTTTTGTCGTCAGTTTTAATGTTAAAAAAAATTGCATTTCAAAATGAAAATCATGTATTAAAATAATAAAAATTACGTTTGGAAGCAGGAGTAGAAATATTCCAGCGTTGTTGCAGTTCAACTTTGCATTTGATTTTCATTGAGGTAAAATTATTACCGTGAAGCATTATTGATAGAAATAACCAAATGGTGTTAGAATATGTTGTAGTGATTGTTTGGAATAACTTCCTGTTTTTATTTTGAATAATTTTGATTTTACTTTCTCTTGCGTAAAAACCCATTGTCAGGTTACTTGTTTTTGATTGGAATAACTGGATAGTTATTTGAAGTTTATCAAACATTTAAAGTGATTATAGAACGAAGTCGTGTGGAATAACTTTTAAGGCACTAGCTTTTGACTTTGTTTTTTTTTTTTTTTTGTTTTTTTTTTTGGCGAATACCATAATCAAATTAACAGTTTTGTTTGAAATAATCAAATGGTATGGAAAAATATTGAAGACCTATTTTAGAATAATAGTTTTTCTTTTTCTTGTATCAAGTACCACCGCCAATTTGCTGTTTTTTTTTTAATTATTAAATCGTCATTCGAAGTTCCTTAAACATCCGTAGTAAGTATAGCACTAAAACAGCTTGGGATAAAATTTTGAAAAATAGTTTTGGAGTAAGATTCTTTCTTTTTCACTATGCTCAAATCGCTAGTTTTGATTGATATAATCAAATAGTTACTTAAAAGTTATTGAAATCAATGATGAGCATAACACTTAAGTGAATTGGAAAACTTAAAAAGAAAATTATTTAAAGAATTTCGAATTATTCTTAGTGGTCCAAATATTAGGCAAAACCCCGATTTTGATTGAAGTAACCAAATGATCATTCGAAAATCTTTAGTAATCATTGTGCTTAAATAAACAGGAATATTTTTAAACATAAGTTTTTTTCTTCTTGTCTTTTTGAACATCGAAAAAAAAAAAAAAATACTTCGTCTACTGATTTTGATAAAGCAACAAAACACGTAGTGACCATTAAAAAAACTTAGAACGTGGGATTATAAAAACTATTATCCGTAGTAACCATTCTTAAACGGATTGGAATAGTTTTAAGAAACAATTTTGAAGATTTTCTTTTCTTCTAAAATTCAAATACTTTAGTAAATAACTTTTTGAACGAAATAACCAAATAATCATTTGAGGCAGGAAGAAGTAAAGGAATGCAAGTGGGCATTTTCAAGTTTTGAGTAAAACGTGTTTCATTGAACATTTTTTACTTCCTTTTACGAAGTAGTATGTTGTGGCCTTTACGAAACTTTCTGCTATATTTTTCTTTTTTTTTTCTGATCCCTCCCCATGCTTGACGAGGAAGCAATATTCCCAACAAAAACAAAATTACACATGCAAAAACTTGACGACCATCCCAATGTCTGAATTATTGCAAAAGCAGAGCAAAGAGCGAAAATCGAAAGTTATTTTAAAAGCCTTGCTTGAATTAATTACAAATATTTTATTTGTTAACAAATATAAGATGGCAACAGTTAAAAATTTTAAATCATTGAGATAATATTTCCGATCATTTCCATACAATTAAAATCACGAGAAATACGCAGACGACAATCTATTACGATTTATCTTTCTTATTGTTGCATTAATAAAAATATTTTTATTCGCAAAAAAAAAAAAAAAAAAATCAACACCTCTTGGAGCGATTGGCGTCAAAATTGAACCAAAGCCTGTTTACATATGGATTCACATATATTCCAAATTTCAACCAGAACGTAGCATTACTTCTTGAGATAGGGCACTCACAATGGAAAAAAAGAACGGGCGATTGCGCTACCCCTTTTTTAGCTGTTGACACCAAAATAAAATCAGCTCTACTAAGGGCTACTTGCCGATAAATTTTTCTTTCATTCCGTTCATTATTTCTTGAGATACAGCAGTCACAATTGACGACAAAAAACGTTCTATAGCTCAACCCCCGTTTGAGTTATTGACACCGAAATTGAATCAGCGCCTGTTCCTGTTAATGGCAACATATGGACCTAATTTTGTTTGATTCCGCCAGTTACTTCCTGAGGAATAGCAAGCAAGGCTAACTCAAAAAACGTCCTATTGCTCCACCCCTTTGGAGGAATTCGCGCCAAAAACCAATGGGCACAAGTTCACATAGGGACAAATAAGTGTACCAAATTTCGTTCGATTTCATGCGGTAGTTTTTTCTGTAGAGCGGCCAAAAAAAACTGGTCACACACAGACGTGATACACGGACACACACATAGACAGACAGACATTTTCCAAAAAGGGTCGAAATGGACTCAGCACACCTCAAAACGTTCGAATCCTTCAACATTCGAAAATTTGCACGAATCCAATACTTTCTTCTATATATTAGATATAGAAGAAAGTAAAAAGGAAGTATTGCATTCGCGAAAAAATTTTCACTCAAAAATCGACCTTAATTTCCATGTTCCAATTAATCCATGTAATCCATTCATTTTCCGAATGAATGTTGTTTTTTTTCCCCGACTCGATCACACGTGGATAAGTGCCTAAGAACGTATAGACACGCGAAATATCCATTTTGACGATTCCTGATTTAGTTACAACGAGTTTTTTCGTGACGTATGTATGTGCGGATGTATGTCGCATAACTCAAGAACGGTATGTTCTCGAAAGTTGAAATTTGGAACGTAGACTCCTAGTGGGGTCTAGTTGTGCACCTCCCCTTTTGGTTGCATTCGGGTGTCTCTAACGGGGTCTTTTGCCCCTTTTTGGGGGGAAATCATTGTTAATTTCGATGTAATCTCAAGTGATGTTACAATTTGGCGGACACTTGGCGATATATCGCCAGTTTTTTGGTCGCCAAGTTTTGTCGCCAACTTGGCAACAAATTTGGCGGGTTTTTTTTTTTTTTAAATCTTGTTTCAATTTGGCCACTGTTGGTGTGTTATTTAGCGTGTAAACTATTGAATCACATTGAAATTACCAAAAATGGGAAAATGACATTAAATAGGATTAAAAGGAAGTCATGTGAGGCACACATCAGCTCGTTTTAAATAATGCTCTTGCCCCAAGACAGAGGAGGGGTTCACCTACCATTTGTACTGGTTTTATCTCCAAATTTTTAATTTTGCCAGTTACATCCCTTTGCTCCTCACTGCCTTATTTGAAGTTCTTAAAGCATAATTGTCATAGTATATTGTGACCATGGAGAAAAAAGGTCTAAAATCTTTCAAAATTGTTAGTTTACATTTTTTTCGCACCGCTTGATATCTGTAACGAAGACAGGTGTGATATGCTGTTTGAATGTCTTCAAGGTATTTCAATCAAAACTAGCAACTTGACAATAGTATTTCAATAATATGACAAAAAAGAACACATTATTCCGAATCATTTCAATAAAAACTAGCAAATTGACTAGTATTCCAATAGTTTTTTTTTTTTTTAAATCAAATTATTTCAAATATTTTCAATCAAATCAAGCAGTTTGACTGTAGCATTTGGGTAATATGAAAAGAATGTCAAAGTGTTCCAAAACTATTAAACTCTAAACAGTTTGCAGTGTCAACAATATTTAGTACAACTGTGCAACAAATACGCTTCATTATATTTTAAAAAATATTTACCATTATTACTTCCAAACTATGATTGAAATAGTCACTTGAAAATACAAAAAAAAAAAAAAAAAATCATCGTGACTCTAGTGCTTTTGATTAAAATAGCCAAATCTCTATGTTTTTCTGCTTGTTTTTGCATTTATGTTTCTGAGTTATTATTTATTTAAGAAAACTTAGAGCAATGCTTTTTTTTTTCTTTGAGCGTATGCACACAAATAAATGCCAAAGGATTCGAAAATTCCATTTTTATTCACTCCTAAATAAACCTTATTTCAAAAAGACATTTCTTGTCAAAACTTGGAGAAGTTTCTAAAAAACTCTTAAAACAAGACATACAAAAGCTATATTCAACTTCTCACTAAGGCCTGTCTAAAGAATGGGGAAAATAAAAAGCACTTTTACTTTCACTTTGTGCTTTCTCCTCAATCGCAAAGAAAGAAAAATCACGCGTCAGTGACCCTCTCTCTCAAAACATACCTTGAAAAAACTTAAAAACAAAACTTTTCGGGGCTACAAACTTCTCTTAGTTTATTTCCAACCATGTCTTCTACAACACTGATAAATGATATTTCCCGATATTCTTCACTATTATTTCTAGATAGGCAAGTCCTTGTCTCACTTCTCAAGACTTTTTTCCCGCTTTTGTGAAAATTTTTCTTTAGATTTGAGTCTTTATCATACTTTGCGGGGGGATTTTTTTTTCTTTTTCTTCATCATTACGAATTTGTTTAACAAGAATTAAATTTAAGTGGCTTTTTTTTTTCCTATTTCATTCAGAGACTTCTTTAGTAGGAAAAGATTATCTTCGGAAGTAGTTTTGTCAATTTAAATAAGACAAAATTTCTTTCACCTGTCTATAAAAATTCAGATGCTTTAACATTAAAAGAGTGTGTGCGTGGGGGTGGGGCGGTTATACAAATCTATCGCTACGTTACTAATCGTAGGATGGTTCTTTGATAAAGATTAGATTGTCTATATGGCTAAAGATGACTGATTATCTCTATATATTAAAGTAACGTCAAAGAAATTGTGAAATTCCGTCTGTAATGGGCCTGCGTTCAAGAGCATAGTCCCCATAGCACTAACAGCCATGAAATTTTGTATAAAATTACTTCGAACCTTGGGGGTGTGTCCATGAAGGTTTTCATTTTAAATTTTAAATTATCATCATTATTTTTTTATTTATTTATTAATTTATTTATTTTGTAATTAATTTTTAAACTAATATTTCGCGTAAATTACAAAAATGACGAAAGATTTCTCACGCCCTCAACATTCCATGTTGTTCGAAAGATTTTTTTTTTTTTTTTTTTTTTGGCTTCGGGTGGGAGCGGGATTGTGTTCTAATTATGAGCTCTTTACTTTTTTATTTCTTATGGGATGAAGAGGGGAGTTTTCATTTTGTTCGAAACGGAACTCGTACAGCGTTTTTTTATCTGTTTCTTTCTAATAGACGATTTAAATCTTTGCGAGTCAAATAAAGGGTTAAGCAATCTTCGGAGATCGGTGAGCGTCAGCGAGCAGGGGGCGGAGCTAGTAATGTATATAAATAGTGAGTTGATTATAAAATGTATATGTAACAACTGGGAATATTTTTGCCAACTCTTTATTTTGGACACGGTTTAAAAATACAATTCTAAAATTATAGATTCAAAAAACTCGTTAAAACATGATCATTTTTAACAGAAAACTTTCTTTTAAAATTTCAAGTAACACTAATAAAACGCGCTTTAAGAGAAAATAAATAACCGAAGGGGTGTTTTGAGTGAATACATAAAATGTGTAGTAGGCTTGTTTTCATTTTGTTCACTACCTTTTGTTCTAGGCACGTAAATTTTTATTACCATCATTCGAAACACAACTGCCAGGGAAAAAGTATTCATGAATATTTTAGCCATTTTTCTCTCCATGTGCACACGGTTTTGAAATAAAAGCATCTTCTTCTTTTCAATATGTCGTTGTTTCTCACTTGAAAACTAAATATTATTTTTTTATTTATACTTTCTCTATGGTCAACGTTTATTTATTTTGCAATGAACTTCTATTTTATTCAGTTTGTTTCCGAGTTGTAGCCAAATCGATGACGAATTAGAATTCGAACTTGGATTCAGAAAATAGAATTTAAGCGAATAGCGTTCTGTCGCACTTAAAGATGTACATTTGTTTTTAATATTTTTATTATTTAAATTCAATAGAACATGCATCCTCTCATGATAAATTTAATATAAAACACCCTGAAAACATAAATATGGATATTACTTTCAGTATAAAATTTAGCTCGTACTTTTCGCATTTGTAGCCTATCGAAAATTCTGATAAGGTTTTTCTGGCACTCGTAAGCAGTTTGCTGTGTAGGATTTCACACATTCCTGAAGAATTAAAAATTCTGAATTGTATAGAATAAAATAAGAATTCACATCAAAAAAATTTTATGCTGTGCAAAGAAAAACTTTCAAATGTCTGCCAAACGAATCATTTTGATACACTGTTCCATTACTGTAAAAATACTTATTTCGCGAGCTGTAATTTGCACGAAAATGGAAATATTGGTGATTTTACGAGCTGAAAACTTCGTGAATTTTATGTAAAAAAAAATATTTCACTAGGCTAAAATTTTTGTGGCTACGACGGGCTCGCTAAAATAGTGAAAATTAAAGCCTCGCAGAAATAAGTGCTTTTATAGTATTAAAATCTGCTTTTTTACTTGTTGGGATATTATGTGAACATTTTAAAAATCGATTGCTAAAAGGAAGTTGAAACTTCTGAGATACTGTGTTTTTTTTTTTTTTTTTCTTCTTGTAATAAGCATGAAGTGTTTTCTTTTCTTAATTTGACACTTGAGGTTTTGCTAGTCTAATTTAAAATCCTAATTGCAAAACTCGTCACTGTAATTTATAAATTTTGCTTTTGACGAATTTATTTTAGCGAAACTCCATGAACGAAAGATATGTAGTCTGGCTCTAATAAGTCGACTTCCGGTTGCTGAAGCTAAAAGGATTCCTTTTTCTTGAAATAGGGGTGAGGGTGTTTGTGTGTGATTCGAAATTTCCGAAAATTTTGGACTGATAACACATTCTAAAATTGAAAAATAATTTTTAAAAAACTTTTAAAAGGTTATTTTTTTTTCAATGAATTCGATGATTTTTATTGCACATTTGAAGAGTTTTTATGGAGGGAGGGGGAGGGGCAAGTTTCCGAAATTTTCACACCGTCTTCAGAAAATTTTACTTGAGTTCACTATCACCCCTAGGGTAAAAAATACCGCTCCTGTTTTTTTTCCCACCAAGCTACGCATTTGCTCTGTCGTTAAGGATTAATAGCGTTGTGCCAATCTAAGCTTTTCACTCTTCTCAATTCAAGCATAGATGAGTGCGTCCAAGGATAAACATCTTTTTACCAACCAGAGCCAGACTATAGTGTTCCTGGCAGCAGCCCACCATTCATGGAACCAAGCACAATATAAAAGTGTCTTAGGATGAAGCCGGGAACTTCAAATGTCTGCAACTTCTAGAGCTTGTTGCGATCCGACGTAAAAAAAAAAGAGTTTTACAGAAATTTTAGACAGCTGCCAATATTTTTGCTTGAAATTCTATTATAATTCGCTAAATATCACTGTGCTGTCACTGGTTTTGGTACCATATGTTTTGCCGAAAATTTGGCGAGATTGTCGCCAAATGGTATTCAGTCTGCGACATTAATTCCATTCCAATACTTTTGTGATATTACTTCCATTTTGGAGCGAAATTTAAAAAAAACTAACTCCGAAATTTAATCGCTGAATCTTTTCTTAGATTTTTCCTTCAGTTTTACTCATCTATCGTCCACTAAGGCGTTGTGCATACCCATTGAAAATTTGTCTGAAAGAATTCCAATGCATTTTTCTTTCCGTTGAAAACAAACCAAAAAAAAGAAAAAATACTCTTCTGTTTCACAAACTGCGAAAGAAACTCTTTTGTTTTAATCAAATAATTCTTACAAAGGATCAACTGATTTAGTTTGTTGCATCGAAAAGATTCTATCATCCTTTTCGCGTTCTCAATTTTCTATCTTGCAGCGAAAAATTCAGTGAAGCAGAACATTGAAATCGCACTTGCAAAATTCGATTCTAAAAATACGACGTTCTATTTTTAGAATTCGGAAACAAATACTACTTAGGAAAAAAAGATTTTTTTCTGAATTTTTCGCAGCGTATGTGAGGTATAGGAGCGTTTTAGATTTACTTAATGATGTGGTACTTCAGCGAACGATTCTCGCCATTGCTTTATTAAAAATACACGTATGCTTCAAAAAGCAAGAAAAAGAGCCTAGTTCATTTGTGTGTGTGTGTGTGTGTGTATGATTCGCGATTCGTGCTATTAGCATGGTTTAAATTATTAGCTGCCATCCGCCTTTGGCGACTTTTAAAATAAATTTAGCTGCGGTATAAAAATAGTTACTTTTTTACTACTACGTATATCTTATCTATCTCTACATCTATCCCTATAACTAATAATCAATGTGTACGTATATCTATATCTCTGTATTACTCTATCTGTATCTCTCTTTCTTTATTAATTGATACATGTTAATAAATATGGATACTAGTGAGATATCTATCTCTCGAAACATAAATTTATGTATATCGATCTTTGAATATATACATTTCTAAATTTATCCATCTATATTTCTCTTCGTTTATCAATTTATATCTGTAAACAGATGTGTAGTTATATGTAGAAATAAGGGAAAAAGAAAAAACAATTTTGACTGCAACTCCTTTTAGCATAAATTTATACACTAATGCAGCCGACCCCCCCCCCCCCCCCTAAGTTTAACCCTAGCGTCCAACACAATTTTTTATTTCATTAAAGTAGAATTGTATCTGCAATCTGCTCACTACCTAATATTCCCAACCCACACCACTGAATTTAAGTCAAATTATACAGTGCAAGCCAAGAAAATTAATTTTATATTTTTTTACAATAAATGAATAAAATAAAATTAAGAAATGAAGAAGAAATTAGACTTTTATGAATTTTTTTATCCACTTTAGTCCTGTAAAGCAGTACATTATAGTCATAAAAAGTGTTTTAACTTAAAGTCATTTGTATATTCAAATAAATTTCATCTCCAAAATGGGCCTCATGTTATTAAAAAATATGTACAGAACAATGAGGCACATTTTATATAGTGGAAAATGGTAAAAAGAGATTAAATATTTTACAATAAGATAAAAGAAATAGAATTATTCATAAATCAAATCAAACTGATTTTTATTTACAAAGATCACTCTGAGATAAGTTAAAAATATATCAATTTCAGCGCTACTTTAATTTTTGAAAAGTCTATATAAAATAAATATTGAAATCCGTTTTCGTCGTATTATTTTTCCTTTTTAATTAAACGAGTAGATTTATTTTCGCTTCTATCTTTTAATCCTGTCCGTCGAGGGAAAGAGAATGATAAATATGCATGGAATTTCAATCCGTCTCCCAACAAGGACCAAAAGTTATCTGTGACGCTATCATTTTATAACTTTTGCTGCTTAAATACGATAAAGCTGCTGATCAATATAAATCTTTTCGTTTTTGGTTTTAAATTATCCCTTTCGCCAATGAACTGAGTTTTGTTTTCCCTGCCTTTATGCAAATAATGTTTCTGTAAATTTGAATTTTAAGGCTTAACAGACAGAAGGTTCTCAAATAAAAGGATTTTTCTTTCTCTTCTATAAATATACAAGTTTATATTTTGATGGAATCCGTCTGAATATTTTCAAAAGAAAATGGCACAGGAGGATTGCAAATCGTCTGCGTGAATATTATCGCTTGCGCAAGATTTATTCTACCTTTCTCCTCTGTTTGTGCTTTTTTGTTTAGCCCCGCATGTTCCAATATGTTCAGATTTTTCCATAATATATACGTTTGGGGCGTAAAAATATATTGATTTTCCAGAATTCAGTATTTCACTTCAAATCTGACGTTATTCTGCCGCTTTTATTTATGACGTAACAACTCCGCTTTTACAATGCGCTGACGAATTTTTAGGAGTGAAAATTAGGTTGTATACTTTTATTCCTTTCCCATCGAGATTTCAAGTTTATTAGCTTCAAACATGGTGCCTCGAACGCGGCCCCAGATTTTATATCGATGACGTAGGAAGATTTAATAATCGATTGGCATGAAGTATGTAAGTAAGAAAAAATAAAACTCCAAAGTGTCGATAAAGTTAAAAAGCAGTGAGAGTTAAATGGCACGTGAAGGGGTTGAGAAATGTCCTTTGAGTAATGGCGGTGGTTTATTAAAAGGTAATAAATTATAGAAATATTTCGAGTGTTTTGGAGTTTATTGCTGATGTAATTTGTTTTGCAGAATTACTCGTGTTAGTAATTTGCGATGAATGAAAACGAAAACAAAATTTATTACTCTGAATACCTGAAAGTTACTTAACATTGAATCTATGTTACATGTAGTTATTCTTCATCTTTTAAATATTCGAACAATGATTTATCAATTTGAGAAACTAATATAATTTTGATTCTATCTTTACCTATCTCGTTTTATTCTTACTAGTACGATACTGATACTTTTCTTCCGACACTACCTCGATGCCAATCACATCGATTTCAATACCATCGATATCGTAATGAAGCCGATATTGGTGAATCCCGAAGCACGTGGGTCAACAATAATCTCTTAGTGTTTACCAAAAAAAAAAATCTTATTTGTTTGTTTTTTTTTTGTGCAGTGACACTGCGCGAGCAGTGAAACATGTTTTACAGCGTTTGTTATGAGCTTTTTAATTTAAGAATTTACGTACGAAGAGTAAGGCGATAAAATTGGTGGCCTAATTCGCCTCGACATTTGGCGAGGGAAAAAAATAATTTGAATTTTGACATCTTAAATTCAAATTATGTTTTTCGCAATCACGAGTGTGTGTGCGTGTATGTAGGCGTGTGTGTCTGTGTGCACTCATGAGTGTGTGGGTATGTGTGTGTATAGGTATGGGTATGTACGTGTGTGTGTTTGTGTCTGTGTGCAGGCATGAGTGTGTGTGTGTAGGTGTGCGTGCATGAGTGTGTAGGTGCATGGGGATTTGTATTTGTATGTATGAAGGTGTGTGTATGTATGCGTGTGTGTGTAGGTGCGTGTATGTATGCGTGTGTGTGTGTAGGTGCGTGTATGTGTAGCTGTGTGTATGTATGCGTGTGGTGTGTGTGTGTGTAGGTGTGTGTATGTGTAGCTGTGTGTATGTATGCGTATGGGATATGGACACAACAAATCATAGGAACATCAAAACCATCAATTGAGAACAATAAGCAATGTGATTACTCAAAAAAACAATTCAGCTGAACTCAACCTTCACTTGCCTTTTGTCACAGATACGTGATAACTATTTCATAAAGTAAATCGATACCTATTTCACGACACAAGAAAAAATAATATTTATGTTAAACTAATAACAAGCGGTGTTTCAATATCTTGAAATACGTCAACATCGAACTCGTCACCTTTCTACAGTACTAAGTATAATAACGTAGGAATAATTTTTTTTCATTAGATTTGTTGTGGGCCGTAAATATTCATAAAAAAGAAAAGCTATTTTTTTTAATTGAATTTGATTCATTATAAATTTAATTAATAATTATACAGTGGCTCCCAAAAGTCTTCGTACACCTACGACTTTCAACGAAATAGGCCCTAAATCATTGGTTCGAATTAATATTTCGGAATAGGTATTTAATTATAAGATTTATGATCAATTTTTAACAAAACTGCATGAAAAGTTTTTAAAAAATATTAAAACTTAATTTTTAAAAAATCAAAACCCGAAAAGTGCCGGAAATTTTATCTCACTAAAGTCTTCGTACACTTTATTAAATGTCTATATATTATTGAATAATCCAACTTTTGATTAACTTATTAATCAGTAGAATATCATACAGTATTAATAACACCTTTTAAACGTCTGGGAATAGATTTCATTCTATTTCTTTCTTTTTTTAGCGTAATTTCTGAGTAAGTGTTCTACCACACTTCGAGTATTAATATTTCTAGCTCTATTTTCGTTTTAAAGCCCTATTTTCGTAATCTGGCCTCCAGATATTTCTAAATACGTTATATTAAGTTACAATCTGGAGATTGAGGGGGTATTTTCTAAACTTTAGGACAATTTTCGAGTCACTAGACGCAAACGTTGAAAACCGTGTGCTTCTTATCGTTATCTTGATAAAAAACAAAGTTGTTTCCAATAACCAAATTTTTGGCTAAGAGTTCAAAATTGGTTTTTAAAATATTTAAAGGAACAGCATGATTCATTATTTCATCAAAAAAATACAAACTACCAAGTCCTGATGCTGATATGCACACTCACACTAAAACACCTTCACCGACCTGATTAACTGATCCAACTAAGTTCTTAAGGTTAAGTTCCTAATTTTTTCTTTTACTTACAGTTATACAACAATTTAACCAAAAATGTTGAATTAATTTTTTTCTGTAAGTAAGACATGATTCTAAACTGTTTTTAGCTTATTTATTATTGATTTTGGGCCGAAAAGCGTAAGCTTTCTGTTTTTCGCACGACCAAGAAAATTTCTGCAGGAAGAGGTCCCATTTAATCCAGCTAATCAAAGAACTTGGCGAACAATTTCAGGTGAAAATTAAATATAAAATGTTTCATTTAACTCTGCAGAAACTTTTACAGTGCTCAAATATGTATTTTTCATTATTTTTTTAACTTTAAAACTACGATCACGTTTTGTCAACTTTGCCGGTTGACCTTTTCTTACCTTGTTTTCGGTCCGATTTCTTTCTTTAAAGCATTTTATCAAGCAATTTACTATACAAACAAATAAATTAACTAATTTAGAGACATTTTAAACCAATTTACCACTACTATGGGAAAAAATTCAAATTTTGAATGGCGTTTGCGGTTTTTTACGAATACCAGCCATTTTACAGTAATAAGCAATATATTAAGGAATAAATAAACAAAAAATTAAAGCCAAATGACTTATAAGGGTCAACATAATGCAAAAATATTAATAAAACGGCATATGATAATTTTAATCATGAATTTATTCGAAAATATTTGAGTGTACGATGACTTTTGTGGCGTGTTATTTCTCTGTCTCTTCGTTTTCTGACCCATTTCAAAAAAAAAGATCCGTCAATATTTTGAAAAAAACCAATGGGTTATATTTAGAATGACATAGGAAGGATGTGAAAAAATATTGGACTTCATATTCGAATTCAGTTTTGAGTTATTTTGGTTTTACTAAAAAATTTCAAAGTGTACGAACACTTTTGGGAGCCACTGTATATACGTATATTAAATTAATATATTAAAGTTTGTAATAAGTTTTATTACATTAAAATAAAGAAAAGTTTTAAATATTATAATAATTTGATAAAAAATAAAATATCAAAATAATTAATATAATAAAAATAAAATAATTGTTTCAATTTTAAGTGTTATAGTTTAAGTTTTTCTGATTTGAGGGTAAAAAATCCTCACACGTTTTGATTTTCATTCCTGTCAAAAGGTTTGATTCTTTTACGTCAGTTCGTACTAAACTTCTTTGTTATTTTTTAAGTGTTACGAATGTCCATAATCAATGCTTAAAGAATAAGAAACGGAGGCTCAGCGGTTTTGATGTCGATTTTTTTTTTAATGTTTATAGTAAACTGACAACAATTAAAAAAGACACAATTTATGCTTCCTAGTAATATTTTTAAGTATCTAATATTGAAATATTTTCATACCTATTATCATCACAAACTAAATAACAGTTTATGATAAAATAACTTAATTTGTATAAAAAGCTTGATTTAAAAAAAGTGTGCCTAAAAAAAATAAGTAAAAGAAAAAAAATAACGACAGAAAGAAACATTAAGATTTGTAACGCAATTTCTTTAATAAATTTTTTTTAAATGCTATACAAAATCGAACGTAGTTGCAATTGTAACATGTAAGAACTTTATAAAAACGTCAAGTGTAAAAAAAAAGAGGCAATACATTTAAAGACTACATTATTTCACTTCTCTTAGCTTCTATCTTGAAGCATCTTCTACACCGCTTGACAAACGACATTTTCCGATATATTTCTCAGTCATTTCCGTTTATAGACATATTTCTTGTGTTACTTTTATATTTCTTCCCCTTTCAGTCAAAAGTTCCATTGTCTTAAACTCTCTCAGACGAGGTCGGCTGCTTCTTCCTCCTGCCTTTCCTTCCACACCATCAGGAATAACGCTGTGGATATCGACTTCGACAATTGCGCCATTTTCTTTTCTTTTTTTTTTTTTTCGTTCTTCGCACAGGCTCAATTTTTGTGTTGCCAAAAAAGTGAAAGAAATTTTCGTCCATTTCCCTTTGTCCTTTTGATAATGCAGTTTTTTTTCGTCCATTTCCTGCGAAAGGGAATTTTCAAGATAGAAGTGTTATTTCTTGCATGGTAGACTTACTGACGGGTGGCTGTGTTCCATTTCACGCCAGATACCTTCGCGGTGGGAAATTCGAACTGGTACCGCTAAAAGAAATTGCCATTTTACGTCTTGATCAATGGGTTTTTGTCACTTATCAAATTTTAAAGTCTTTTTATATAACTTTGAAACACCGAAGAAACGTTTTCGACTGCAAATACCCTTTATACGGCCTTACATTTTTTATTTACTGGTGTGGAGCGTTTTGTCCCCCCCCCCCCTTTTTTTGTAACGGAAGTTTCTGGTAAGTATTGCAAACTTATTACAGAGTGGAAAGCCGTAGATTTAAAATTTGCTCTATTGAAAGGCAAAAATGATATTCCTCTTCCCTAAAGTAGCTAAAGATTTCTTTTTATTGTCATGACACTTAAATCTTTCCTAAATTAAAAAACTGAAGATGGTCAGTCTCACTTTTAAACTTAAGTTAGTTAAACAGCACTCTTGCGTAAACATTGTGTGTTACACAAAAAACACGAAAAGTAAGTTTTTCCCTAATCTTAGTAAATGAAAAACTGCAATCCACTTTGAATCATATTTTTTCTTCTTTTTTGTACAATTGTTTAGTTTTCAATCATATTCGGTTGAAATTTTTTAATCAGTTTCATCCGTCCTTAATGGAACTACTAGGGGGACACGCCTCATCCCTAGTTGTTGTCTCTCCTTCGGGAGATTGGTTTTTTATCTTTAATTTAGTGTTCGTTCATATGCCTTTGTTTTGTTGTTTTACGTTTTGCACCTTACTCACAGTTTCTTAGTTTAATCTTTCGACTCCTCATTCAAAATTTAAAACTTCGCTTATGTGTTTATTTCGGCAAATTTTTCAAAATTCTAGAAGTTTTATGTCATTTTCTTCTTTATAAAATTTACTTTTCTGACACTTTTTTTCTTCTTCCTAACAAAAGTTAGGCTTAATATAGCCTATTACGGCTCTTATGCCAATATAAAACAATACAACCAACCAACTTACCTCTTTTTTGAGACAAAATATTTTTTGCGTAAAAAAGTCGTTAAAATTTTACTGAGATTAATAATAACATTGAGCACGCTTTCCACTGTACGCAACATTAAAACTAGTTGTCTGGATGGAAGCGGAGATTTTAGTTACTTACAAGGACAGAATTGTTCCCTTTGTTTTTGGCGACTTTATCACCATCCCCGTGGAAACAAATTATCTGTTGAATTAAATTCACCTACTGAAGTGATATTTCTGTTTTAATTTATTTTGTGGCTACAGATATCTTTAAAAAAAAACTCATTAAAATACAGAAGTTTTTCATCGTACTGCAAAACGTCATGTTTTCCTTTTTATTTGTTTTCAGAAGAAGAATTGAAAATCCACTCAACTAAAAGTTAAACCTTTCAGATCTCCAAACAGTCACTTGATCTCGGTCGAAAATGCTTTTATACTAACAGCCTAAAAGATAATCCTAATATCTCGCCAATTACACGGTTCCATTTGTGTTTTATTTACATAAGTAACCTTAAGAAAGGTCATTAAAAGTGCTTAGTTTTGAATTAAAATTTGAAATTCTCGCATAGTGCTTTATTATTTACTTATTAATTTCTGCTATTCCTGAAAAAAAATGTGTTTAACTTATTTTTTTCTCTATCACCTAGCTCTCTCTCTCTTTTTAATTTCGAAGTCCATTGTTCAGTTTTTACTGATACTTGAAATCGCCTATCTTTGTGCTGTTTTACTTTTTTTTCTTCATTATTCATATTATTTAAATATTTATAAAAAGTGTTCCCTCTTCCAGTTTTATGTTTTCTTTGTAAAAACTGGTCATAATATTTGTAATTGCCAAGGAAAATCTCCCGTCTTCGTTTACGTTTTATTTTGACTGAACTGGTATTTTGAAAACTGCACTTATCAGCTTTTGTGCATCAGCTTAAATTTTTCATTTCCTCTCTTGAATTTATGCATCAGTCATAGTTTTCTTCTGTTCATTTTATTAAAATTTTACGCATTTGTTTATTTATTACTGGGAGCTCCAGAACCAGGTATAAATCCTGATAATACACTTAGAGTAAGAAAATCTTACGATTTACCAGCCAACCAGGAAAAACTCCCTACTGGGCATGAGGTGGAGAAAAAATAAGATGTTTTAAAGTGCTTTGCTTTCCATTTTGAGACGGGAACCCTGATTTTTTTAAAATCTGTATTCCATAAATATCAGTTTCTTTTGTTCTCAAAATATTTTTTTGTGTTTGCGTAATGTCGGAGTCAGACACAATTCAATGGTCAAAAGATGAATCTGTCGTAATAGACTACTCCTACAGTTATCAAATTAACAGCGAGGGTTTTATCTGTTTAAAATGACGTCATAAGTCCAATCACAGTCCTGTGGGGGGAATAAGTTTCAAACGATGGAATAAAGAATACCAATGAATAACACAAGGGTCGTTTTAATGAAATGCCAATGACTTGCGCAGAAAGTCTGCTACAAACTTATTGTCGCAGTCGTAATGGACGTGAATCCAGTGAATCCAATGTTAACCGTAGGGAACGTGGAAACGTTCACAAAATTGAAAGATATTTGAAAGATAAAATATTTGTTTTGAGCGAAACAATTTTTTTTTTTTGCATATTTATTACTTTTACTTTCAAAAACTGATTTGTAACTCACTACTCGGTTACAGTGCACAGTACAAAACAGCAATGACCTTTTTGAAGGTAAATTAAGTCTGTCCCATAACCGAGATGCATAAGGTCGTTTGTTCCCCCTAAAATGTTTCTCGCTTTACCATATATTTGAGAAAAGTAAAATTCTTAGTTATGTTTTGAAATTTAACAAAAACAATGAACGCTCTTAAACAAGAAGAAAAAATAAGGCTTTTTCTTTTGCACATAAATTTGAATTGAACATCTATGCCGCATAACATTTTTTAGGAGTATGAAGACCGAATGCATGCGCAGAAATAATATTGTTTTTCTTTTTTGTTTGCCTTTTTTGAAACTATGTAAAGCGAACCGAACAGTCCCAAGGTATTTTTAAGAGCTTTTTCTGTTTCATCTTCAGATTTAAGTTTTCTATGCTGTAGTACTAGTCAAAATCAATTTTCTCTCTTTTTTTTTTTTTGAATGAAAAAGTTTAAACGTAGCAACCACAGTAAAAAATAAAAAAAATAGTGAAAAGGAAAAAAAAAACTGCTCTGCATTTTTTGCTTTTGAAATCGGAAGGCTAAGCATGCTAGCCTCCAAGGAACTGCGTCACTGCTTTTCTTATAATAAGTTGCTTGTGAATTAAGAGATATTAATATCGTGCAACATAATGTTTTTTTGAATGAATGAATGAACTTGATGCGCGCAAAATTAACAGTAAAGGGCTGAATATTGAGTGCTGTTTCAGTCTCAAATCTTATGACTTTTCCGCACTGAAAAAAGGGTTATTTTTAACCCTGAAACGCGTGCGTGCAATACATGTTGCAATTTTGTACATGCAATACAAGTTGCATGTTGTACTCATGCTTCATGACGTTGTTTTTGTTCCTCGTGACATTGTTCTAGTATTTCATGACGTTGTTTTTGTACGTCATGACGTAGTTCTTGTGCTTCATGACATTGTTTCTCATCGTCAGGACGTTGTTCTTGTGCTTCATGACGTTGTTTTTGTTCGTCATGACATCGTTCTTGTTCTTCATGACATCGTTCTTGTTCTTCATAACAATGTTTTCGTGCTTCATGACGTGGTTCTTGTGCTTCATGACGTTGTTTTTGTTCTTCATGACATCGTTCTTGTTCTTCATGACAATGTTTTCGTGCTTCATGACGTTGTTCTTGTGCTTCATGACGTTGTTTTTGTTCTTCATGACGTTTTTTTACTCGTCATAGAGTTGTTCTTGTGCGTGAAAGCGTTGAAATGCGTGTAGATATTACTGCGCTTCCCGATGTTGTTTTTACGCGTTATATTCTATTATCCAAAACGGTAAACGTTTGTAATTTATTGTGCTTTCTTTTTGCTATTATTTTCCTAAGCTCATAGAAACAATAATTATTTTTTAAACGCAAAGTTCAATCAGAAGTTAGTTTCTAAAAGTCAATATAGTAACACTTACGCTTATGATGTACATCAGTTCACTTGTTTCAGAGATACAAGGAACTGAATTTTCAATTCATGACGATGAAGCTGTGTAGCGACATTTGTAAAACGAAGATTGAGTGCACATTCCAAACTTCAGATTATATGAATTATATCTAATGATGGAAACTGCGTGCAAAACGTGCATGGCAAAAGTTATCATAAATGTCACAAAACTGTGAGTAAAAAAGTTCGTTACAATGAAGCTGTGTAGCAACATTTGTAAAGCCGAAAATTGAGAGGCGAAAAAGAATATAAAAGATGTGAGAAAATAATAGAAGCAACTGGAATCAGATATATTTTAAAATGTTGAATCTTTGCAACTCAAGGTCTGAACAAGACAAAACGCAGAGGTCCCCCTCTAAGGGAAAAGGCGCACCCCCCCCTAAGTATCACGGAGACCCCCCACCCCCAAAAGCAAGAGCTCCCTCTCAATGAGAAAAATAGCCCTCAAAACAACCCCCCCCTCAAAATTTCAATGGCGCAGTCTGTACCACGATCCCCCCCCCCCCCTCATAGGTGGGCACCCCTGCGAAACGTAAGATGCATTACACATAACGGAGATAATCGTAAGAATAAATCTGAGAAATTTTGATGTTTTTCTGTCTGATTTTCGATGTATGATTTTAAAGGAAAGCAATCTTCGATTCTATACTGTCAAAAATGTAGATGCAGTGTGGTAAACGGCATCTATCAATTTTCATTTAAAAGGAAATCTGTCGAAGTTTACATACCAATATCGCTGTATCAAAAACTTTCAGTCATTTCAAATTATTTTTAAATTGAATGCATTACATTTATTATCGACAAACAGCAAAAAATCATGAATTTCCAATACATGTGCCATAAATTCTTCAACAATGACCTTTTTCCTCCCCGAAAATGAGTCCCAATCATAAAATTTCGATTCAGGAATTTTCCAGCCATCTCGACTCCTAAGCCCAAATGGCTGACGTCGATGGGAAACGTTATTCTGATTGGTCGTAAAGAAGGCGGGGCAAAGACCGTCATTAAAAAAGACAGTTTGGAATACGGAACTTCGCAGACACATGCACTCATACAGGCTGTAACCATTTCCATAATTTTTCTTTGAGTGCATTCCTTATCTTCATATTTAATGGCGTTTTGAAGATATCTCGCTGAATGTAGCCATTTTGGGGGTCGATCGCCTATTGGAACGTAGGGTTAAAAATCGTTTGCTTTTTCCCGATCTTTATGTCCTTTTTTATGTTATCTTCTTTCTTTAGGGCGGAAAAAAGAGCTTTTTAAGCGAACATTTTGAAATAAAAATGCTCGACAATGATTGGATGGCTTTTATTTTTCAACTTAGAAATCGTGTTTTTTATGGAGATAGATAAAAGGCATTTTGTAATTTGCACCGTGCACTGATCTTTTGTTTCTGCTCTCGTTCTGTGTTTTATGACGTTCTTTAATGACTCCTTGCCAGGTAAAATGTGTTGTGCCGCGTTGTGTTTCGACATTCGTAAGCTTGCTGTCATCCAGATCGACAAATACTGAATCTTTTCTTTCAGTTTTTGTGTTTTCTTCTTGGTGTATTATTTACTAAACATGTGTTTCGTTTCTGAGTTCGTCAAAATGGAGGAATTCATCTATTATCGTTCTTTTTCTCCGGGAATACCGGAATTGAAGGTGACCATGCGTCCCGTTATGTTCGGGTCAGTCCCGTTTTCAGGTATCTTGTGCTCGCAAATACTAGCGATACACTTAAATGTCCCATTTTCTAAAGTGTGAGACTGGAATACTGGGAATGTTTCAACCGAAAAAAATGGAGTGGATTTGTATGAGCTTTTTATGTTATAAGCATTTTCAATAATGCACCTAGAAATCTTCGCATCACAATTCCCTTTTTTTAAACCCTATTTCTGGATATTGAAACTTTCCAGACGTTGTATTGCTTCTTTCGGAAAGAACACCTTGTTTAGGTACAAGAGAAGCCAATGGAAAAATAAAAGTTTAAAAATCCAGCTATGTATGGCAAAGAGGAGGATTTAGGTATAAACTGTTCTAACAAACTAGGATTCTTACCCTTTTGACCCATAGATAAAGACTAAAACTAGCCATATATCCCTCCCATTTTTTCCTGGATAAGCCGCTAATTATAGACATTTTTCAAAAGCAGCAGTTGCGGCTACAGCAAACGTCTCTCATTCAAAAATTCAATTTAAACGCTACTTTTCTACTTATTTATCACATATATATAAATACATATTATTCCTCAAAGGTGTTATTTTGTAAGAACACCATAAATTCTTAACGTATCATGCAACTTCATAAATAAGGTTACAGCTTACAGAAAGATTGCTTACAGCGAAAAAAAAATCATATATTTTTAACTGCTTAAAAAAAATCGGTTTACTAAAAACTTGATGGATTTGTTTGGTTTAAATGGAAATTTCTATACTTGTATAGTCGGAAAAGAGAACCGGAAAGCTCAGTCTGTAGAGCATCAAGCTTTTTACTTCCTTTTACAAAAAAGGAAGTATTGTATTCGCGAAAAAATTTTCACTCAAAAATCGCCCTTAATTTCCATTTTGCTCACCCCCAAATGAATGTTGAGTTTTTTTTTCGATTCGACCACATGCGGAAAAGTGCCTAAGAATGTATAGACACGCGAAATATCCATTTTGACCATCACCGAGGTAATTACAACGACTTTTCTCGTGACGTCTGTATGTATGTGCGTATGTGTGTATGTGCGTATGTGCGTATGTGCGTATGTATCTCGCATAACTCAAAAATGGTATGTCCTAGAAAGTTGAAATTTGGTACATAGACTCGTAGTGGGGTCTAGTTGTGCACCTCCTATTTTGGTTGCATTCGGGTGTTTCTAAAGGGGTCTTTTGCACCTTTTTGGGGGGAAATCATTGTTAATTTCGATGCAAACTCAAGTGGTGTTATAATTTGGCGGTCACTTGGCGATATATCGCCAGTCTTTTGGTTGCCAAGTTTTGTCGCCAACTTGGCGAAAAATTTGGCGATTTTTTTTTTTTTTTTAAATCTGCTTTCAATGTGGCCATTGCTAGTGATATTTAAAGAGTTAGAGAGAGAATCCCATTAAAATTGCAATAATAGGGAAATAGCATTAAATTGGTGTAAAAGGAAGTCATGTGATGCACACATCAGCTCGTTTACTGAACGATCCAGGGAAATAGTCCTTGACTTCATAGCATTATTGAAGAAATAATTTTGTATATAACACCTGAGGCGTTAAAACTGATGTAGCGGGAATCCTCGTTGCGAAATATAAATTTTTACTTGTTGTGGTGTTTTTACATGGTCTTTTTATATCTGGGCTATAAATTTTGAGGGCAAATGCTTTGCACGGACCAGCTAGTTATTATTAGCAGCATATTAGCTTAAAAGCGGTGCATTTTGTGTCTCGTTACGTTGGATACATACCAATCTTCCGCGCTTGCTACATCGGATTTTTATTCTAATTAAACTTGTAGCGAAAAATAATAACAAATTATTATAATTAACTTAATACGCGCAACAAAATATATTTACTGAAACCATGCTTTCATAAATGCTACGAATTTAATGCAAAATAAATTTTATTCGTTCCTTAAATTCTTCGTAGGATTTAGAAGCAAATTAAAAGTAAGAAACTGAGGTCTAATTAGAAGGAAAATGAAATGATTTCTTTGTTACAGAATACATTCTCAGAAAGTCCAGTTGCATATGTCATCAATCTTATTACCGGACCTAACAATAAGAACAATCGTATTAAGTCGTGCTCTTAGTACATTCCAAGAATACGAGGAATTCAACTCGATGGAAATTTAATTGCCAGGAACTAAGATAAAATAGAGTACGAAATAAACATTAATTAAAATGTCTTCAGAGGGAATGTAGAGAGAAAATAAAGTCTATGTATAACTTATGTTCAAAATATTTCTATGTATCAATTGACTAATATGAATTTTATCATTCCTCATTAAAGTTAGCATACGAGTCACATTTAAAAAAAAAAAATCTCTTAAGATTCGAAGGTGCAATGAATTTAATATGAACTAAATTTTTCCGTTCAAATGCATAACTAATGCGATTCTGAAAACCATTGTAAAAATAGGCAACCTATTATTCAGAAATAATTTTTAAATAACTCATTTCAGCACAGTTTACCCCCAAACGACAAACACAATCCACAAAATGTCATTTACCAGAGTTTTTTTCCCCTCTCTAACGGGGTGCGTTATAGGCACTACCTGTTTGCATGCCTAGAGCGTTCCCCGGAAATAGCATACATTCTTTCATGTAGCATCGCTATCGGCGGATGCTTTTACCACGAGAATTTTGACGAACAGTTTCTCCACCAGATGGTGGCCCCTGGGCTCTATTTGATGCAAAATTTCTCTAGGAATTTATTTTTGACAAAAACACTCTAAGCCAAGAGAGTGCTCGAGGAATCTTTTACATGCCGCATAAACATTCGGCATGGACGCGGTTCATTTTCTGCATCTTGAAAATTCACCGACTGCAGCCAGGACCGAACCTGCGCCTTTGGGCGTAAGAGACCAGCATCTAACCACTACACCACTCTATCACCTTACCAGAGATTTTAACTAATCAAATAACGACAGTTATTGGAGTAGAGCAAAAACCGATAAAAATTGTAAAATGTTAAGAGCCAGAAAAAATATATAATATGCAGTAATATCACAAATGTGCTGTAACCACAACTCAATTAATTAAATATATAAATTAAACGATGTTGAAGCAAAAGAACTTTTAAAAAATTTTTAGACACGTGTTTCGGGGTTACAAGAACTCGAAAACTACACGAAAAATTAAAACTTCTTTACATTGAAAAGGGAGTTTTTTCAATAAAAAACTCCCTGAGTAAAAAGTTCAAGTATTAGACATTAAAAAAAAAAACCCTTGCTCCTATCGTACAGTATTTTTATTTATTTGTCATCTCATTTAAATAGGTTTTCTACGCAATATCGATTGCTAGGAATAAGATTTTTATCAAATGTCCGTCTCCAACTACTGGATTTTATTTAATCCTATTTTATTCACGAAATTCTATGTCATAACACTATGTCTGACGAAACTATTTTGTGTTTGATTGTGTTTTTGTATAAGACTCTATCTCTCTCTCTCTCTCTAAAGACTTTTTCACGTCTGTCTCTTCCTTTATTTAAATTTGTTTACAGAATTCGTATTTGTATAAAATAATAAAGTTTTTACAGATGCATCTTTTTTAATTAAAAAAAGTGTGTCGTACAGACACACGATAGAAGTGAAACTTTTATATTTTCTCTTTCTTTATTTTTACATTCTGACCTGTCACTTCACCCGCACGTTTTCTCATACGCCACATTCTTGTTCTTTCTGCACCTAACTTGCCAAATAAATTCTGCCTTCAAAATTCTGTTTCTGACTCTCCTGAATGTCCGAAATCCACAAATACATGCTTGCTTCGGTTCAGCCTTGAAATTTATGTTAACTTTATTAACAAAATTAACTTTACAAATATTATTATTTTTCATTGTTTTTGACAACAATTAAAAACCAACTACGTCATTTCCGTCGCACAAAAAGATTGTGTGACGGAATATTGTGGATCAGAATTTCAAAGCCCTCGCATAAAAAGTTTCAGTTCAATAAGCTCTCGCAGACGATTTTTTCATTCCTGCAACCGAAAAGTTGACTTCTTTTAAAACTACGTGCACTAAAAGTGGCCGTGATAAATTTGGAAACTACAAATCGAGGTTGTGAATGCTACAGGTTGATAACTGCAATTCATTTTTTTTTCGTTACTATTTCCAGGAAAACTCAACAAATTAATGTTTTCCCGCGATTTCTGGGAAACGTAAAGGGTGGATTTAAATGTTATTAAATTACCATTTCTAAACTTTATTTAATCAGAAGTGTTTATGTCTTCTTTGGAACAAAACATTTCAACAAAAGTGAAACATTCTTCTTTTTCCAACTTCGCAATGGGGTCGTTTCCGAAATTTTAAAAGTTTTTTTTTTTTTTTTTTTTGAAAGAGCATGTTTAAAAACATCAGATTTGACCATTTTTTAAATACAGATGGCTCTCTATTTAACGAAATTAAAGGGACCACGAAAAATCGTCCTTAAGTAGAATGCGTCTTTAAAGAGAATGCTTTTAAAACTGCAGCAGAGCATCCGGGACCGTGAAAAGTTGCCTTTAAATAGAGAAAGCCGTTAAATGGATCGTCGTTAAACAGAAAGCCGACTGTAGTTTGACAAAGTTTAATATTTTGAAAAAAAAAAATTACTTTAATCGGTGCGCAGATTCAATTTCCTATTTTTACGCTTCTGCACATGACATCACAAGTGATGAAATGCCATTCACTGATGCCATTAGCGCAGAGCACAATATTTAATTCGCTTCTTTACTCACATGTATTGGCAACGATATAGTTGATAGCAAGCGTAGAGCGTCATATTTAATTCGCTTCTGTATTATCATACCCTGGAAACGCGGTAGGCAGCAAGCGTAAATATTCAGCG
This sequence comes from Uloborus diversus, assembly GCF_026930045.1. NCBI lineage: Eukaryota > Metazoa > Arthropoda > Arachnida > Araneae > Uloboridae > Uloborus > Uloborus diversus. The sequence continues at coordinate 64,035,494 of NC_072739.1, read as the reverse complement.
CGTCAGTGAACTGCTCTCCAAAGTAGATCACTTGTGACGTCATAAAAACCATGACTTATTTGAAAACTCGGATATTTTGAAAAATTAATTAAAAATTAAACGTTTTGAAGATAAAAGATTTTCCTCGCCCCCCCCCCTTTTTTTTCTTTTTTTTGCTTATTCTATCAACAGTGATCAACTATTCAATCAGTGACTAAATGTAGTACTTTTGACTGAAGGTAACAACCCCATTACGTAGTTGTAGTACTCAGCCGACAAAATGTCAGCTCTGAAAGTACAAACTATAAAGTATTATTATATGAGTCTTATCTGCCGAGTACTTTGTCTTTTGATAGTAGTTTCAAACTAAGTTTTGTTTCTTAATTATCTGCAGAAAAAAAAATGCCACATAGTAATTTCTATCTGAACATTCAAATCCATATTCTAAAAAGTTTATACACATTTCTGATGAACAGAATTCGTTTCCTTTACATTTTATCGGAATGAGAATGTCTAGAATGGCATTTGCCATCAGAATTTCTTTTGTCTGGTTTTTTGATCGTTTGACGAAAGTCTCTTTTGCGCAAATCTTTCTTCTCTTTGTGTTCTCTTTCTTTTCTTTTTCTTTTTTATATTTTCTTTTGTGTCTGCTCTTTTCTTATTGCGGTCAAAGTATTGACAGCTCCATGTTTATGTAGGACTTCTATGGTTTATCGGGAGACCGATGAGAATCGTCTGGTATTTTTAGCATTTGATTTTTCGAATTTTATTTTTTAGCCACGAATTCTTTTCAAATTCTGAAAGACTGTATACCGTATCGATTATTGCGGAGAAAATAATGTTCTGTATTTGTATTATTTTTGCTTCCGAATTTCGTAAAAACTCTGATAGGTTTTTGATTTTAGAGTAATTTTTCTTTTTTGATGCTTCCGCAAACTTTTTCGAGATTTTATTCATTTGTTCTTTACTTATTTAATGAGATTCTTGTATATGTGTGTGTGTGTTACCCTCACATTTTAATTTATTTTTTTATTTAAGATATGTATTTTACTTAGACATTCTTTGCTAACTTGGAATGAATATATTACTACATATTTAATGCATTTAAATATATTTATAGTACTAATATTCTTTACTCCAGAAAAAATTTTGAACTGCATAAGGACGTAAATAGAATGTGACATTTGTGTTATAGCTCAATGATTGTATCGTTAGATTGACAAAATACTGTGTCGCCAATTAAAACAATTAAGGTTTCAAACATGCACATATAATGCATTGTTGCAAAATGCATGCTTTCTGTAAAAAACCGATACTTATTCCGTAAAATTAAACCGATACTTATTCCGTTTGATTGTACTAAAAACGCTATTTCTATCCTTTTCCTTTTTTTTGGGCAATCACATTGCTTATTAGTCTCATTTGACTGTTTTGAATTCCTGTGATTTTATTTTTCCACCGCCTCTCTCTGCAGCACCACCGTCGACCGGCCCCTCCCGATTCTGCTCCTCTAGCGAGCAAAGTCTCCAGGTTGCGTCCACATCCAACATACATGCGCATACTTACACAACGACACACACACATACACCTACACACACCATCACACATATTCACACACACCTACATGCACACATACACACATCAGCACACACACGCACTCGTAATTGCAAAAACCATAATTTGAATTCCAGATGTCAAAATTCAAATTAATTTTCTTTTCTTTTCTTTTTTTGCTGCTAATTTTAGTTTTTGTGAACTTGTTACTGCATGCATATAGTATTGACATAAATTCTGAAGAATATGATATCACGTTCATTTAAAATTACCCATTCCGAGAACAGTGACTGTAACTGGGTTCCAAAGAAGACAATGCAACATTCACGATCACCAGAAAGTTTAATTTACTTTTTAAAAAGTAATTAATAATATCAAGATATTTTGGTGACGATGACCTGCAATTTTAGAATCCAATTCCCATTCCATCCAGCGAGCAAGTATCACATAAAACACGATCGTTTATTTTGATTGAAAGAAGAAAGAAAGAACAGTGGAGAATGCATCGTGTAAAAGAGTACTAAATATTTCATTGCAAAAAGTCGAGTAATTATTCTTTAATTTCACTTCAGTTGGACACTTTTTGCCTGGAGAATAAATAAGTATTTTATTTCTGCTGTCATTCTCATCTGCAGCTATACTTGAGAGAATTAAGCCTTCATTACTACATCCCCGGCGAAAAAGATTTTCCCTTTTCGTCTGAAGCTTTTATGTAATGACTTCGGGTTTAATTATTTGAATCTTCCCCAAAACTTGTATTTCTTTCAATACGAGGAGGAAATTGATCGTCGTTCTCGTTAATAGCTCAGGAATTTTGCGTCCGTTTTTGAAATTAGTGCGCCCCCTGGATGTTTCTCGGGAAAGAATTTTTGCATTCTTTTTAGTTGTTGAATGTAATTAATTGGAGAATATCCAATGTGATGAGAAAAGTTTGGCACGAGAAATTTTAAAAGTAAAAGGAATCGGTTTTTCTTGATTAAAATATGCTCTTGCGCTTTTTAAAACTATTTTCAAAATGCTTAACAACATTTCCTTCAATTACAAAGGATTGTTTTTAAGGAATTACGCTCTCTTGGACTAATGAATTCACTGTTTTGATTGAAACTGTGCTCTTGAGCAAACCTCTTTCTGAAATTGAATATGCAGTTTGAATATTAAGTAAGCTGAATGATTATATGTATAGTGGATTTGTTTATTTTGCTGAGAGGGGGGTGGGGGGTTCCCCGTTGCATTACATGTACTCACCCGTGTGATCAAATTATGATTTAAATGCAAAACAAAAATAATAGTAATAATAATAACAATCTTGAGTCAAAACAGTGCGACGTTGCGCCGCAGATTCTTGAAATAGATTGCAGATAGTTTCTTAGCCGAGGCGAAAAAAATTTAAACTTTTGGAAAGAAAAAAATCTTACATTTCTACGAACGAAGATTTGTACTGTATTTCCTGGGATCTGAGATAAAATCCACATGTGGCATGTATTTGTGGTTTTAAAGTTTAGAATTTTATCTGAAAGCATTTTTACACTTTATGATTTAGACAACGGTTTGTTTTAAAGCCTTTTTTTTTAGGTTTTTAATCTGCGTCGCAGACTGCTTAAAAATTGACTCCCGGGATAATAATATCATTATTATTTTTATATATAATAAGAGTAATAATAATAATCACAAGTGTAAACACTTTCAGACTTGACACGCATAAATCTTTCCTAATCAAGATAAATAAAAAGTAAAAAACATGTAAAGTAGAAAAAGAAAGCACGGATCTTATCGAGACGTACATTAAAATGAATAGTAAAAAAGTTTTCTCTAATAAAAGAATATTATTCGTCGCTCTGTGTTGTTTATGGTAGTTTTCACTTTGATACATACCAATATTAGAGTAGTTGACTGTTCAATACACTGCTCCAAATGCAAGTGTGATGATTTCATAATGACCATCTTCACTGACCTGTAGCGAAAAATTTTTTATCAAGTGAAAAGTCGTTAAATTCAAATTCTAAATACCATACCATTAAACAGCACGTATGCTTTTGCCGAAAACGCTAGGACAAAAAGGGTTTTATGTGACAAAAAACGATTTAAAAGTATTTATTGCTAACTGAAACTGAACCTCGTTTCACGACTAAATTATTTTTTCTATAAATAATTTTAAACATTAATAGAGATCAGCAGAACCTAAGAGAAAGTATTCTAGTAGATAGAGCGACAGTAAATTTCTTTTAGAAGCACGAGAAAACCTCTTGGACGATGACTTTCTTCATTGTCACGTGACAGGTAGTTTACATCCTTCCTTGATCGTTTTGGTTCAGTTAAGTTATTTTGAGCGGCAAAACATTTCCAAATTCCAATACCTCGCCACCATTTGCCTTGCAACCGTAACTTCCAGAGAGCTTAAGTAGCGACACGTCCGCCCTCTTGGGGCTAAACGCTGGTTTCTTTCTACCTCTGCTATGATCAAGTAGCGTGTTTTGCTTCTTGATTGTAGTGCTTCTTGATTGTGGAGAACATGGAGTTAATAAGAAACCACAATCAAGAAGCAAAACACGCTATTTCCCTATAGGCAGAGATAGAAAGAAACCAGCGTTTAGCCCCAAGGGGGCGGACGTGTTGCAACTTTAGCTTCGATCGAACTCTTCAGGGGTCTAAAATACTGATGAGAGACAGTCAGGACAATCAAACAAAACTGAATAAATAAACAAATAAATACTTTCCTCAGGTTGTCTAATGCCAGTGTTAGCTAATACCTGCGATACGAGCAATACGATGCTTGAATTATGTGATCTGCTTTTAGCGGCAAACCAATGTTAATACTTTCGAGGGACTACCTAACACTCTCTTGTTCTTTTTCAGGGTCTGACATGCAGTTTGATCTTCGCCATCTTTGCTGCCGTCCTCGGTATGGTACAATTTGGCTACAACACCGGTGTCATCAACGCGCCTCAACAGGTAAAAGTTCTATTGCCAGTCACATAAATGTTACAAGTTTTCAGCCTCGTTTTGAATTAGGAGGTTTTTAAAGACTATTTCTTAAGTTATTTTCTCTGTCATAATCCCCACCGATTTCGCTTTTTAATTCCGCTAATTTTTGTCGTCATGCCAGTTAGAAAAATCAATACAGCATCAACTTAGGTCAAGTGGGAATAATAAGCAATTTGTGATTAACTAAATAAATACTTTTTTTGCATGAAAAGTAAAATAAGAAATAACAACGTCAAATAGCACAAATTGCAGATTACTGCAGACGCGTGTTTCGGAACGCCCTTTTCAATGCAAAAGAAATGAGCTTGTGGGTGAAAAGACATCCGACAAAAACGTTCGTGATTGCTAAAAAAGGTTAGATTCTTGTTTCATATCGCGAACTGTATAGAGAACATAGGCTCTACGTCTACAAGGTGCAATTAAATTTTTAAGGCTTCCAGAAACATTGTTTGAATAATGTTTTTTAACCTAGAATCTTCTGAGATTTGTCCGTTACTGACCAGGAAGCCATACGATAGTGTATGATAAAAAAAAATCTAAATGAGTTGCAATTGAAAGTGCATGTTAAAGCACGTTTTTTGGGAGCATAAATTATTTGCCCTCGTGTCCCTGTTGTCGAAATATGAGGTCTAAAAGTATGCCAAAATTTTAAGAAAAGCACCAAATTTGGCGATTTTCGGCGAGAAATGGAAGGCACCTTTCACACGCTTTGCAAGCGGTAAAACTCCGTGGTTCTTCAAGTCATTAAATTTGGCGAAATTTCGTAAATTTAAAGACTTTTGAAGCCTTCTATCTCTATAACGAGATCACGAGAGCAAATAGTTTATGCGTCAAAAACGTGTCTGAATATGCGCTTTTCATTGCTATCTATTTAAAAAAAACCTCATTATTACAATATACGTGTGAGTCCCTGGTGAGAAAAAACAAATAGTATTTTTCATTGTTTATGGGAAGCTTCAAAATTTTAAAACTGGAATACATGTTCTTCGCAACGTTCATGCTGTGAAACAAAAATCTAACATATTGGGGTTTGTGCAGCAAGTAATATATCTGTTACCATGGCATTGCCTTATGAGTTCAGACTTGAACACTCTATTGCCAATTGTTAACTTCTGTTATTTTTTAGTAGCGATTAACTTAAAAACTGCTATTGTTATATCTTTGTTTTGGCAACGATTAAAAAGCTTATTCCTCGCAAACCTATCAACTCACCCGACACAGAGCAAGTATAATTAAAGCAATATAAAAATAAAAAGAATATACTATAACATAAAAAGTATGTATATAATAAGTATGTAAAAATAAAACAAAGCTCTGGGTAGCTGAAGCTTTGTTTTCTGAGCCGGAGGTCGTGGGTTCGATTCTCACAAGTGCCCTGAGTTTTATTTCCTTTTGTGTTGTAAATCTTTGTCCAGGAGCATGACACACAGTTCGCTATGTATGTGAAGCTGTTTAGCTTCTGTATAAATAAATAAATAAAATTTATTGAAAAAAAAAATTCAAAAGTTAATTGTAACTCGTTTGGGTCTGTATGAACCTTTTGTAATCTATTAGATGAGTTGGACTAGCGTTTGCAAATAATCAGCCAGCTAATTTTATACTTTATCAAAATCTCTTATCTTTACCGCTTTAACTAACCTCAGGAATCAGCTAATTTCATCTAATTTTCTCATTTAATTAATGACTCATTTTATCTTTGTTGTTGAGCTATTTCATGTAACACTTAATTTTACACGTTCCCATTTAATGTCACCAGCGAATGTCTACCACTTAATGTCACTCGTTCACATTACTTTCGCTACTTTACGCTGCTTCTCATCATTTATTTGACAAATATTTGATAGTTTTATTGACTTGCAGAAAAATATTTGATTAATCCATGAAACAAGCTAAGTGTAAATTTACACTTTGAGATTTGTTGCATAGTAGTTCCCCATTTTGTTATATTTGGTTGACATTAATGGCAGTAAGACGTTGGCATTAAACATAGTCGTGGATATTTTCTCTGCTTTTTAATGTAAATGTTGACTTATATAAACGAACTAACATCTTATTGTTTTTAGTTTAATGGTTAAATTAAGTTTTGCATGTAATTAAATTCTTCAAATATTAAATACTGAAAAATGATTCTTCAAAGAAATTTTAATGTAAGGTAAACTCTTCTGAGAGATTTTAAGACAGAAAAGTGTGAAAATCTGATGTTATTTAATAATTAAGATGCACTTTGACTAATTTTTGTTCTTAGTGTGGAAAATTGATGAAATAAACAGGTACTCATTTAAGAGAGATCTCGAGATAGATTTTGGGTAAAAAAAATTTCTCACGAAATCTTTTGCTAGTGTTAGTTAATCTTTTTTATTTGAGTTTTGTTCATAATGGGGTCGTTTCCGAAATTTAAGGTATTTTTTTCTGAAAGAGCATGCTTGAAAACATAGGATTTAACCATTTTTAAATAACTTGACAAAGTTCGCTATCTTAAAAAAAAATATTTAAATCGATGCACAGACTCTCAATTACATTTTTTACGCTTCTGCGTATGACATCGCAAATGATGAACTGCCATTCACTGTTGCCATTACCGCAGAGCGTAATATTTAATCCGCTTCTTTACTCATATGTAGTGCCAACGATATGGTTGATACTAAGCGTACAGCGCAATATTTAATTCGCTTCTGAATTATCATAACCTGGAAACATTTGTTGACGTCATAAAGACCACGCCTTGTTTGGAAAATTGGACATTTTAAAAAATTAATTAAAAAATTACTGTTGGGAAAATGAAAGTATTTTCTGGGTCCATGTTTTATTTTATTTTGCTCATTCTATCAACTTTAGTGAGTAAAAGTAGTACTTTGACTGAAGTAAAACCCCTAAATATTTGCTGTGAACATTTACTGCTGAATTAAAAATTGTCCCTTAAAAAAACGCATTCCCTCGGTAGATGTTGACATATAAATACAACTAACGGGCTGTCTATAAATGATGTCACACTTTTTTTCTACGTATTTGACCTCTTCTGGCTTTTGTCACAAAGTGTCACACTTTACCTCACCCCTTCCCCTGTCTTATGTCACGCTATATTGAATTGCACGCCATCCAGTCGTCAGCGAAAGGTTTCAATTCATCGAAGATCACCAGAAAAGCACAAGTTATAATAGCCCGACCTTGTACTTGTCCACCAATTTACATATGAACATCTTTTTTCACGTGAACCAACTCCAATATGCAACACGTGTAATGTCAGACAGTGTAGCATATCCTTTGCAATTGTCCAATGTACATCATCATTTCAAATTCTTCAATCAGTTTTATCAATCTTTGAAAGAACTACTAGGGGACACGCCTCATTCCAAATTGTTACCCTTTTTTTCAGGAGATTTGGTTTTTCTCTTTAATTTAGTGCCAGTCCTTACGTCCTTGTTCTGTCATTCATGTTTTTTACGTTACTTAAAATTATTTTTCAGTCTATTATTTTGGTTTGTTATTAAAAATTAAAACTTCGTAAATTTTTTAGTTTTTTTCAGTAAATTACCGCCCTATAGCCAGGACTAAGGCAGAAATACATGAAATACACCGCCAGCTCAGTCATTCCAGCCGAGGACTGCAGTTTCATGCTTATTAGCACTCATCAGCCCGGCTTAGGAATTGACTGAGCTGGAGGTCTCTTAAGGAAGCCAAAAGTGCCAAACAATCTGGTAGCTAATATGGAAGTAGCACAGACAAGACGAGTGACCGAAACAATGGTTCGGTTCAACTCGAAGATTGAAGGCAAGGCAGGTATTTTCAGTAAATTATCTTCGAGTTGAACCGAACCATTGTTTCGGTCACTCGTCTGGTCTGTGCTAGTTCCATATTAGCTACCAGTTTGTTTGGCATTCTTGGCTTCCTTAAGAGATTTTCCACCTCCAGCTCAGTCAACTCCTAAGCCGGGCTGATGAGTGCTAATAAGCACGAAACTGCTGTCCTCGGCTGGAATGACTGAGCTGACGGTGTATTTCATATACTTCGTAAATTTGTTTATATCGGCAAATTTTTTCAAAATTTTAGAAGTTTTATATCCTCCCCTCGTTACACTAGTTCATCTTTACCGGCACTTTTTTCTGCAGTATAGCCTGTCAAGGTTCTTGCGCCATAAACTCTAATAGAACTTACCAATCACGCTTCACACTTCTTGATACAAACTCCCTCCTCCGTGTTAAACACTTGAATTTCATGAGCCCTCCCCCCCCCCCTATCTCGTCAAGGCGTGACATCATTTGTTTACGATCCGTAAGGAGTTATTTAAGTATAACTGAAACACTTCAACCAATTTTTGTTCCCCATCAAACTTGACAAACATTCAAAATTAAATATTGATAGATGAATTCTCACGCAAGGCTCCTTTCACTAGCTTGCTGTTTTAAATATTCGATTTACACAAAACGCCTTCTTCGAGTACTTTCCTGAAGCTTTTGTCTCGGATCAAGTTTGCAAAGCTGAAAATTGATATTTCGAGAGCGAAGAATATTACTCCATTGCATTCAATACCAGTCATCAATAAAGAATAAATACCTTTGTGCTGAAAAATTAAAATGTCAGTAATCCAACGTTATTAAGCACAAAACTTGCAAATGATTGCAGACACGTGTTTCGGTGTTACAAGGAACACCTTTTTCAATGCAAAGAAGTGTGAGCTTTTGGATGAAAAGTCATCCGAGAAAAGCCAAACTCTTTTCTCGGATGACTTTTCATCCAAAAGCTCACACTTCTTTGCATTGAAAAAGGTGTTCCTTGTAACACCGAAACACGTGTCTGCAATCATTTGCAAGTTTTGTGCTTAATAACGTTGGATTACTGACATTTTAACCAGTCATCAATGTCTGTTACTTCTCAATTACAAGTAGTCGATTTGTAAGAAAGGGCTAAATTTGAAACATCCTATCGAAATTGATTTCCCGACATCCCATGCCGGGCTTCAAGAATGTCGCCCCGGCAAAGAATGCAATAAACTCGTTTCAAATAGAACATTCGCCTGAATTACATCAAAGAGTTCTAGCGTGAAAGTATTGGATCAGTCGCATCTTTTCACATACTCGACTCGAGTCAATCGTAGAGCAATGTACAAAAATGTGAAGAATATTAGAAGGGAAGTAAGATTCAGCGAGTCTCTGGCTCAGAATGATACAGGTATTCTAATAATGATTTCCAAAAGGATGAAGAAAATGATTTCCATCAGAAGGCTGTGTCCAAGGGAGAGGTTTTAAGGGTTAAACCTTTCTGATTAGAAGCTATTATTTTTCAATGGTTGACTTTTTTCAGCGAAATGAAATTGTACTCGAAATATTCGAAAATGAAACAATGGATATTGTGTATGTGTTTTTCTGTAGCTCAAAATCATTTCCCAGTTTATTTTATTGGTTTGTTATTTGAAATTTAAAACTTCGTTCATGCGTTTATTTCGACAAAACTTTTAAAAGTGCTAGAAGTTTTATGATTTTCACTCCTTAAGTAATTTTACCCTTTTTTGGCATCTTTTCGGATTTTCTAACAATCGTTTAGCGCAGTATAGTGTAATATGGCTCTTGCGCCATTAAAACCAATGAAATCAAAAAATCAGCCGGCCAAAAATTTGGCAATGTTATGCTGCCTTCCAGAAGAGGAAATGCGTTTCTCAAACGCTTATTTTTTTTATGTTTGTAAAAATTTGTTTTCATATTCCTTTATTTTTTCCTCACTTTTTCGGTGTTATTATTTGGTACCTCCAAAACATATATATATCTTTTTTTATATTTGAAGCTAAGTTCAATAAATGATCCTTAAATGAAAAAAAACAGTAGACGAAATGGTATCTTGCTTAGGAGAAAAATATTTATCCAGCACAAAATATCAAAACGGGAAGTTCTTTTTTTCACGTAGCGAAAATTTCACAGAACATAAGCCCCTCTCTCTCTCCTTGAAATCCTGGACACACGACACTAAAGTTTCATACACAGCGAAAATTCTCTTTCAAAATATATATATATATAAATGGTTGAGTTAATTCATTTCTTAGGGATCATTTGCAGAAGAAAATATACGAGGGAATTCCTTTATATAGAGCGTGATAGTTTAATAAAGAGTATTTTTTGAAAAGAAAACTTAACAAAACGTGGCCGAGTCTTTTATCTGGTTGTGTTTCACCTGTAACTATTATTTTTATTTTAAAATTTTAGGGGACAGCATTCAGAAGAAAGATGATGGAATTTTGTTTTGTATCTTTATCTGACCTTTTTTCCTTTAGGAAACGAATGCTCTTGCTAAATACGGAACAGCAGTATAATAAATTGAACTTGGCGATAGTTGTTACAAATTTTGGTGACAGTGATTGAATTTTCAAAATTTTTCTAATTAGAGTCTAATTATTCATATTTTTCTAGAATGTATACTGAGAAGAATATTTATTAAGGAAATTGAAGTAAAAAACTGATATTAAACGTAAAATGGATGGAATCGAAAAAATGAATTCAACCAGATTTTTGCGAAAAGCAATTTCATAGGAAACACAAAATTGGCAGAATTATCACTATATTTTATACGGCTTATATGTATTTGTAAACATTTTTCTGCAGTGATGACAAAAACTTTATTATTCCTACACAAAAGTAATTTTCATCACAGTTAAAAATCGACTAAAATTTTATTTGCAAATAAAAATTTCGTGTTGTATGGCATTAGTCCTCTTCAAGCTCATTTCACGGAGAGTCCTGTTTTTCATAATTACGATGGAGGTGTGCTTGGGGTTACCTGTCTTTAAAAGCATAAAACTAGCTTCATTTTATACTTATTATGTTTCGTAATCCTGAATTTATAATAGGATTTTGAGAAATGTCTTGTTTTTGTGGCAACGAGTGTAATTTCGCCTAAGGTTTGACGTCCAAGTAGAGCTGAACGCAAAACGTTTGGAAGATCCCTTAAATAATCTACAAATGTGCGTCAGGCACAGAAATTCGATAAGGACAGGACGAAACATAACCGGAAATAACTGCCAGGCGAACACTCGATGCGAAGGAGTGTGTATAAAGAAAGAAACGTACGTGGCCAACTGTGCGTCTGGAGAATAGAATTTCCCACATTTCAAAAGATGCACGTAACTACCATTTGGCAGCAGGACTATTCGTTCCGCCATCTTCGGTCTATAGTCCGCATCGGAGAAAACTAGGGCATGACATTTCAAACAAGAGTTAAATTCTAGAAATTGAAAGGAAAAAAAATTAAAAAATTAATTTGAATTTTGACATCTTGCATTCAAGTTATGTTTTTCGCAATCATGAGTGTGTGTATGTAGGCGTGTGTGTTTGTGTGTGAGGGGGGGTATGTGTGTTGTGTGTAGGTGTACGTGTGTTGTGTGTAGGGGTATGTGTATGTGTGTAGGCATGTGTGTTTGTGTCTGTGTGCAGGCATAAGTGTGTGAGTAGTTGTGTGTATGAATGTGTGTGTATGTGGGGAGGGGGGCGGGGTATATGTATGTGTGTAGGCATATGTGTTTGTGTCTGTGTGCAGTTATAAATGTGTGGGTAGTTGTTTGTATGAGTGTGTGTTTGTGTGTGTGTGCATGTGTAAGTAGGTGTCTGTATGTATTTGTGTGTATGTGTTTGTGTGTGTGTATGTGTTTGTGTGTGTGTATGTGTTTGTGTGTATATATGTGTGCGTGCGTGCGTGCGTGCGTGTGTGTGTAGGATATGGACGCAACCTGAAGACGGTTTTCGCTAGAGGAGCAGCATCGTGAGGACCCGGTCGACAGTGATGGTGCGGAGGGTGGCGGTGGGAAAATAAAATGATAGGACATCAAAACAGTCAAGTGAGAACAATAAGCAATCATGATTGCTCAAAAACTAAAATATTTTTATTAAAGGTAAATTAAACAACGTTATAAATGAACAAAATTTGCAAGTATTCACGTGCCTTTTTCTGGGTTACAAATAACCCCCTGTAAAATCTAAGTACATATCTGGATCTTTCCAGGTAGTTGTGCCCTGCAACCACACACTAGATAACTGGACTAAGCAAGACTTCTCCCGGTGGGAGAAATGCCGTTTCAATTCATTTTTTAGACCATTCAAGTCGAAAATAATTGGGATAATCTTGTAAAAGAGATACAGGAAAACCGTTCTTTTTTGAGACTGTTTCAAATTTCCCGAGCTTTAGTAGCAGTTTAAAGAAAATCCCCCGTTAAAAAATAGAATCGAAATATTATTAACTTTTTATAGCATAGCTTTATGTTAGCGTTTAATCGTCGAGATCAAATAAACACTGGGGTTTCCGCGTTCAGCTGACCACCTAACCTAAACACCTGCCTTTCACCCCAAAGACTTTCGGTCTGAAAAATTGAGATGGGCAGAGTGGACTTTGGCCTTCTTGGACTGTTGCCATTTGGGTATATGCTATTGGTTTTGGTTTTTTGGTATAAAATTCCCAATCAGTATTACAGAAGCGGTATTTAATTTAAATTGTTGGCATATATTACCATACTGTAAATATAATTTAATTTCAAAAACTGGGGGGGGGGATATTTCTCCCTAACTGCACCCCTGCAATGATGAATCAGATTTCATTTCAAAATGTAATTTCGAAGATTAACAAAAAAGGTTCAATGTTTTTGAAGCAAAATTCAAAGATACATGCAAACTTTTCAAGCTTAAAAATTTAAAGAGATAAGTAGCACAGATATTTTTTTTTTTAACTATTGCATGTATTCTTAATATGCTTTGTGAATGATAGTGGAAATTGCCGGGCAGATTCAGCATTAAGTCCTTTGCAGTATTTATTTTTCTCAAGACTTAAGTTTTGAACCACTTGTTGCAAATGATAAAGTGCCAACACATTGTGACAATCGAGAGTATTCATCTTTTAAACCCAATCAGTATTACAGAAGCGGTATTATTTAAATTTTTGGCATATATTACCATACTGCAAATGTAAATATAATTTAATTTCAAAAACTGGGGGGAGGTATTTCTCCCTAACTGCACCCCTGCAATGATGAATCAGATTTCAAGTTCCGTATTCTTATACTCATCTGAGTCGGAGGTTGTACATTAACAATATTTTTTTTAATCCACAATTCATTTAGATTTTTTTTCCCTCTATACTTGGAAAATACTAAATAAAACTCTTACTCAAACCTTTCCATTGTTCGGTATTTTTTATTTAAAGGCCTCTTCTTTTTCATCCCATTTCTCTTATACAGTTTTTTTTTTCTTGAAAAGAATCAAAACAAAACTTCGAAAATTCTATCCTCCCCCCCCCCTTGAAAGTGCAGCTTTTTGCATGAACAGGGTTTTGTTTTCCCTAAAAGATTACTTAGTTCATTCATTTTTGAAAAATTGACGCTTAAACTACGAAGTTTTAGCCAGCCAATGTTAGTCAAAAATTTACTTTACAATTTAAATTTGTGTGCTCGTAAATCGTTTGTAAGCTATAAAATTCGGGATTTTATCTTTTCTCGAGAAGCTATCTGACTTTAGTATGCTAGTTATTTAGTTTGTTGGAAAGTTAATGCTTTTTGGCGAGACTTCGTCAACAGCTGTCTTAGATTTATCAAATAATATTCTTTTGCAGCAAGTGCCAACAAATGAAATCTTTGAAACCACCAGTAGCTCCTAGAAAAGTTTTTGGCATTATTTTAATTCGCTGCTCAATTATATTAATTATGACACTCATGGCTTTATTGCGTCACCACAGATTTCAATGCAGTCGTGATATGTCTTTTAAAAAGAGAGAGAAGGCCAAATGTTTTCTGTCCAGTATCACTTCTTGCATTGGAATTAGCACAACAGAAAATACTAAATTGTTGCATTTTCGTACTGATACGTATTGATGACTACATTTTTCAATTCAGGTATACTGATAGATTTGCAATGAAAATTGGATGATTATTAACTAAGAATGTGCTTTAATATTATTATTATTGTGGCTACAGATCCGAGATTAGAACCCTGCTTTATTCTTCTACTTCCTTTTTTTTTAAATTTTTTTAACTTCGAAAAGCAGTTTTTGTTATAGGTTTTTAAAACGACTAATTTGAACGTTAAGAAACGAAAGTGCGAATTTCAATGAACCCTTGATCGATTTGCGTGGAACCCTAGGATTCCGCGGAACACAGTTTAAGAAACGCTGTTCTAAGCTATTGTTAAAATTTCCGATAATTAATTTTTTCCCTTGGTATTTTGTTAATGTTACTTTCCGTGTTCTATTATTAAAATTCTTTTAATTGCTTTTTTCTTATTTATTTTTTAATTTTTTTTGTTGTTAACGCATTTTGAATTGAGTTCGAACCCAGTGTAATAAAATGCGACAGAAAAATTCTCGAGGAATTTAATAAGCTCAGCAACTAATATAGTTTTTCCCCCCTCGAGGATGCATAATTTTTTGTTGAGATATTTGAAATTTAAAAAAAAAAGTTGAACTACAAAATTGCAATAAAAACTTCATATTCGCAGATTTGTCCACGGTCCCAAAAATGGAGGTGAAGTCGATTTTGTTCCGGTTTCGGCGCGGAGGTGCACGTGGACAAAGAGATGGGGGGAAGGGGGCTGAGAAGAATAACAGCGAAATTAGAAAAAAGGTAAAAATAAAGTTGCATAAGAGAGATTTCTTTTTACGGAGATTACTTCCAAGTGGCAACAGAAACGAAATCTTTACCATAAAACCGGGAACGACCGAATGAGGGGAGTGCATTGACGTCACGGTGTTGCCATGACAACGGACGCGCAGGCGCATCTGGCGCCTCAAATGTCAGAGTTCATGCAGGATTTTAGGGATGCCCACGGGAGGAGGAAGCTGGTTTACCTGGAAGATTCATCCCTCCCTCATCATTTACGGTAGCATCCCTCCTCTTCCGCATCCCGGAGGATGACCGATGACCTGACGGCGGGAGGGAAGAGGCACCTTTTTTGGCGATTTATCTCTTTTTTTCATTTTTCACTTCTAAACCGGGCGAAGCTGCGTGTTATTGATGCGGAAAACAAATGTATTTATGACGGGATTTTTTTTTTCTCTTTCTCTTTTTCTGGAATGAGGTTGACGGAGTGAACATTATTTTTAGCGTGTCTTCCATGAAAATTTAATATCTTCCAATACTCACGATACAGGAAATTGAATTTGTTCACTTTTTGCCCTACAACACACAAGCCGAACATCTTTGTTAAAAGTTTTTCGAAATCAATTTTCTCATTCATCTCTTAAACATGAAAAATGCAACAAATAGTGCCTTTACATACTACTATTCATTTATTTTTCGTCTCAGTCTGTGAGATATAATAACTCTATTGTTGAATAACTACAGCGAAAGCTTACGAAGAGAAGACTATTAGTGATATAGGGACGATCGCTTAATAAAGTGACTAGTAAACACCGATAGTCTGAATCTGTGAAGTGTCACACAAATTAATTATGTTAGATTTTTGCAATGAAAAAACTTATGACCATCTTTTTCCCTAATCTGGCATTTTGTTTCTCCTTTAATTGTCTTAAATATTTTGATGTTAAAGTATAATTAATGGTCGCTAATTGTGTCTGAAAGTTACAAATAAAATAAATAACAAGCGATAACTTTGCCAATATTGTAATCATGCTGCAATGTTGCTGTTTCTTTTTGGGGAGCGAGATGCAGAGTAGATCTACGAGCTATATTATTGTATGATACAGTGAGAAGCAAAGGGATGTAAGTGACAAAATTAAAAATTTGAAGATAACCAGAACAAATGATAGGAGAATCTTACCTCTGCTTTGGAGCAAGAAATAGTACTAGTAGCCTTAGTAGCCGCTTCTGTACAGTATAATTTAGAAGCAGAATTAATGAAAGCCTACCTAGAATCAGAACTTTAAACACGCGCGCGATTTTATCGAAACTAGTTCACTTGCGTTCCTTAGCTTCTTACTGCCTTATATTTAGTTCGTAAATTGATAGTTTTTCAAAACATACTTACACCAGCAGTATTTTTTGATATATCTATCACTCCCCCCCCCCTTCTCACACACACACACACACAAATAACATTTCGATTTTCCTTTAATAACTATATGTCCAAAAGTCAGTCAACGTGCTGTTGAGAAAAGCCCTACGTCCGTCTTTACTCTTGGCTGATTTATGTCAGTCGTTCTTTGTTGAAGCTCCTCATCGGTCTATGGTTATAAGAGCTTTACGTCAGTCTTGAGCTTATGGAAGCTGTATGTTGGTGTTGGTAAAAGCTCTTCGGCAGCCCGAATTTTATAAGATTTCCATCCTCAGTCTTAAGCTCAACAGAGCTCTATGTCAGTCGGTGTAAATAAAGCTCTTCGTCAGCCCGATATTTATAAGAACTCTAACTTCAGTCTTGAGCGTATAGGAGCTCTATGTCAGTCATTGTTGATAAAAACTGCTCGTCTGTCCGACATTTATAAGAACTCTAACGACACTTGAGCCTATAGGAGTTCTATGTCAGTCGGTGTTGATTAGACTTCTTTTTCAACCCAATATTTATAAGAAGTCTGATGTTTATTGGTGCTCTACTTGAACCTGATGCTTATATGCGCACTGCTTCGGTCAACGTGGTGTTTTTATAAACTACGTAAATTAGGTTCTACGTCGAGCAGGAGCTTAGGTTATTAGGATGCCTGTAAATTTCGTTAATAAGAATTTTAGTTCTTGATAAGCGCAAGAAGAGGAACTTCTAAAAACAGTACCATTCAGTTTTATTCGTTGAAAAGACTAAAAAACATGTTTTACGTTTACTAAATATGACTTATTAGCCCATTTGTGACAAGCATGGCTATGAATGTGTTTGACGTAAGGATCATTCTCAAAATACTTCGTGTCGAAAAACATTTTTGTTTTAATTCACTAGTGTTTTTATGCCAATGCAATCACGCCTGCTTTTATCGAAAAAAAAAATTGCCTGCAAAGATCGCTTGCCTTCACGCATCAATTAATTGATGAAGCTCCCATCATTGGGATATACTGTATGTTAATGTCAGACAGAAAATGTGGTATTAATAATCAGGACTGTCTCTCCCGGAAGGAAAATGACTAACTCCGACACCGCAAGCACTGGCAGAGTTGCGAAGTCTAACGGAAAATGAGAGACTCCGATTCCGACTCTTAGACTTTTAAACCTCCGACTACGCACCGCTGCTAATAATATGAGCTGAAACATTAAGATGCAAACAACATTAATAAAGGGTGCATGCCCTTATATACAAATCCAAACTAAAGCTCTGATTATTACAGCAAAGTGAGTAAGCAGTTCAGATACTTTTTTTTTTTTTTCTATCTAGTGTAATAGGTTTGCTTCTGTTAACTTACTTACTGTTTTTTGCACGGGTAATGAAAATTCATAGATTCAGGCCTGAGTACATGGTCAACTTAGAACAATTTCCTATTGACTTCTTCGGTTAAAATATTTGTTTCTAATGGAGATGCGTATCGGCTTTTCTCCATTTTTGTTGACATAATACATTTCCTGGGAATCGGTATCAATACTTGCATGCGGCACCACAATCGTGGTATCACCATTATCACTTGAGAACTCTAATGCGCTGTTTTCCACCAGATGAAGGCACTTGGACTTCACGATGCGAAATTGCACGAGTAATTTAGTTTAGCCCAGAGTATCCTAGCCAAATAAAATCATTTGTAAAACTGTTATTCATATGTAAAAATTTGTTTGTTGAAGAGACGCCATACTCATTGTGTCGTTCGAATGTTTCAGGTGTTGAAGGACTTCATAACGGAGGTGCACCGCTCCCGAACAGACAACATCTTGTCGGACGATACGCGGGATCTCATCCTTTCGATAGCTGTCTCCATCTTCGCCATCGGCGGCATGGTTGGAGGCATCACGGGAGGCATTGTCGCTAATAAGTTTGGCAGGTAAGTCAGATTGTTTATCTTCACTTGATTCAACCAATCTATGCTGTTCCAGTCAAAATGCTGTTTCATTTGATTTGCACAGGATGTCCGAAAAGTCCTTAACACATTTTAAAAACTCATAGAAAGGCAACAAATTGTTGTATCAATCAGGGGCGGAGACAGAAAACCATTTAAAGGGGGGGGCATGCTGAAAAACTGTCCCCCACACCTATGAACGAATCTACGGTTTTGGGTCTGAAAACGTCGACTGTGCCAAAAAAAACAAAAGTGAACTATAGTACTAATTGTAAAGTTTTTTTTTTTTGATAAACTGAACAAAATAATTTCACGACTGAACTTAAGCAAGCATAGATCTGGATGTTTTTCTTTTGAAACTTTACAAAAAAAATCAGCTTTCGAGGCTTTCATTGATTCAACTTTATCAGTTTTAAAGCGTTTTTAAAAGCTTTTTTTCCACCAAGTATATACTCGTTTTAAAAAAAAGTTCGGTATCATGGCCGTAAATGCAGCAAGTTACTAAGGAGCACAAGAATTCTTTTCTCTCGCTTTTCTTATCAAACGTTCGTCGGCACCTGTGCGACATGAAGGGTGACGGTCGCAGTTAATTACTGCAAAACATATTGCCTACCTGCCGCTCCCATCAGCCGTGACAGGAAGGGGATGCGCTTTTACAGGCTCGGTTTTAATTACAGGCTGCCTCGGACGATCGAGTGGTTACGGGGAAATGGAGCCCCGTAATGAGATGCCGCGAGTCGTTAGGGAAAATGGCTCGCTTTTTATTCCCCGCGAATGATGAATTTTAGGGAATATTAGATGCGTGATAATCGGAAGTAATGAGACATGTTTTTGTTTTCATCGCTCCGACAACGCGTGCGGTTGATGATCTGAAATTTCATAAATTACCAACCTAATTGTCTCCGTCTTAAAATGTAAGAACTTCCAGTCATCTTTTTTTTTTTTTTTTTGAATATGTTTTCTTTTTTGGGGGAAACTTCGCAGCTAAGACGATCGTACAGTTGAAGTGAAGTTTAACGTTTTGCAGGCTAAGGGGAAAAAATCACTGCTTCTTTTAAGGTCCCTTTTTCTTCTCACAATTTTTTTGCGCACTTTCTAACGTGCTTATACTATTTTTCCTAGAATGTTTAATGAAAGCAGTAATAATTTTAATAATGAAATTAGTCTGTCGCTGTTTGGCAGTCATTTTTGCATAGGCGAATAAAGGTTTCACTTTTGCTTTCTAAAAAGGGAAAGACAAAACTATTTCGTGAGACAATATAGGTTTAAAGAGACCTTGCTAATGTGCTTTCATACACACACAAACATACATTACGTTTTTATACACACATATATTGTATCAGGGGCAAATCGGTGCCGGAAAGCAGTGTCTGACTTTGTGTGCATGTAATGCGCCAACATTGTGTTTACAAACGTATGTTACTATGTAAATCTTGTTCATCATGATATGACACACTAGCATGCTGAGTTTGTCAACAACCTTATGAGACACCCTTTATATGTATGGGAAAAGGGACACAAGTGAACACATGTTTTACTAAGATAACTTCAAGCAGAAAAAACCTTGAAAAATTATCAAGTAATTGCAGTACTAGTCTTGGCTGAGCGGTAAGAGCAATGAGTCGTTTTAAGTTTCAGTGGTGGTAACTTCTTTGTTTAGCAGGTTTTGTGTGTAATTTTATCAGTCAACATATTTTAAACTAAAAAATTACACTTAATAATTGAAAACCATTATATGAACATTCAAGTAAATTTGTGACAATGTTTAATTTTTTTTAATTAAATTAAGATTTTTTAATTTTTGCAAATTAGTTCTGGGGTAGATGATGGGGCACTTGGGGAACACACACTATCTAGGGGCACGTGTGAGCAGTTCTAATATTCTTTCCGTAAATTAATGTTAGTGTAGTATTACAGTGGCCGCAGCTTATATGAATCACGTTTGTTCTAAACAGTTTTGATTCAATAAAGCGGCTGATTCAATAAAGCGGTTAATTCGATGAAGCTGTATTTTATTCTGTTTTCGACAATTTGATTGATTAAAGCGGTTGATTCAATTAACCAGCGTCCACTGCATAAGTGTTCAGAAACTGAATATTTATAATTTTTATTTTTCTACAATCAGTTTGTAAATTTATTATTAATTATTATCATACCTGTATTTATTTATTTATTTTTGTTATTTTTTATTTTTAAAACTATTTTCGGACTAAATTGTTGGTCAACATCTTAGTGTCAAAAAATACTTTCAGGACATACAGGGTTCGTACGGGTCATGGAAATCCTGGAAAGTCATGGAAAAAAAATAGCAAAATTTCAGACCTGGAAAAGTCATGGAAAATTGAAATTTTCATTGAAAGTCATGGAAATTTATTTCAAGTCATGGAAAAATTTCCTGGACAAAGAGAAAGGAACAGTAGCTAAAGGAGCATTAGAAATTTTGAGTGATTTAACAGTATAGCACAAAAAAGCTATTAAAAGTGGAAAATTGAACGATCCAAAAATCAAATCTGAATTTTGAAATCTCATTGCATCTACTTCTGTCGCAGTCCCTTACCATTTTTTGCAATGTGATTTTCCTGCCTGGACATCACTTATTTTGAATTTTCTGTTATTTTCAACACTTCTTATGTTTCAAATTCTGTAGTAGCAAAATTTTATGTTCTTAGTTTTGCCACCACTCAAAAAAAAAGCAGTTCAATTGTATGCAAGTTCGATTCCATCACTCGTAAGGACTTTATTATTATATTTATTAGAGTTTATCTTAATTTGTTAAATGTTTTAGAAAATAAAGATCTTACGTCAGGCGATAGAATACAGAAAAAGAGGAATTCTAATGGTCTAAACCAGTATTGCTCAATATACGGCACGCAAAACTAATCCATGCGACCCACTGCTATGTTCAATGTCGGGAATTAAACGTGTTCCTGAATTTCTGAACCTATTAATTTATATGGATTTGAAAGTATGCAAATTTGAAAACAAAACAAATATACTTTTGAATCTGAAGATTGATTCATTACTGAATGGTTTTTTCAAAAAAGATCTGGTTTAGAAACATGAAGAACTAAACTATGTGGCTTTACTTCAAAGAACCAAAATACTGTCAAGTTACGTGGATGATTAAAGGCACTGTTGACACTAAAAGGTAACTTTTGAAGGAAATTTATTGAAACTTAGTGATGACTCAATCAACCTTGTCCCATTCAATATCATTCTGTCTGTTTAAAAAAAAATATCAGACATTTTAGCATCATCATATTCGCTTCGCTGCATTTTTGATTTACTTAAATTTATATGATGAAGACAAATAAGAATAGTTTAGTTTTTTAAGTGTTATATTTTTTAAATTACGAGTAAGTGCTTCAATGAGGCTGTGGCATTCATATAGATGTTTTGCTAATGCTCATTTCCAAATATTGCCAAGTTTGAGATTAAATGGTGCTATTCTCTTCGTGTAACAAGGTCATGAAAATTTTCATTGAAGTCATGAAAAAGTCTTGGAAAAGTCATGGAATTTTTTCATCCAAATAGAGTATGAACCCTGGACATAAAATGACAACGTACTATTTTCATTTAAATAAAAATTTAAATTGAAGATCAATTTAAAATACTTTAGCATACTCTTAAAAGCAACATATAATAATAATAATCTTTACATAATAAAATAGTATATGTACTATGTAGTGTTATTAGTTTTTTATTATTTATACCGTGATCAGAACAAGATTCAAAACATTAAAGTTTGACAGTGAGCACAGTTATATATTTGAGAAAAATATTTCCTTCATGACATAGTCACTGGACAATTTAAACCGACACAGTTTAACCCTTTCAGGGGCGGTGGTCGCGCTGTGAAACCACCAATTTATAAATTTTTTTCTCTTTTTTTTCCGAATGTTTTGAATCAAGATCGCTTGAGTCCTCTTCTTTTGAGTTCAATGAACAAAATTAGATGGCAGAATAACAAAAAAATATTTTTTTCGTAGACTCAATTTCTTGTCCAAATCATCAAATTTTCGTTTACCCCAAAATTGGAATTTTGTTTCAGATTGTAAAATTTTTAATTAGCGCTGAAAGAGTGAATCATTTTTCTTGATTTTACCTGAGGTACTAAATCATATTGTTCTAAATGATTCAAATTCATTTTTACATATGTAAACATGTTTTTGTCCTTCCCCAGATGGGGGGTGTGAACTAATGGGGACACCACCCCCAGCGAAAAAAGTTACCAAAAAAAATTTTTAACTGAAAAATCTAAGTCTAGATGATCAAATAAACCTAATGTTTTTTCTTCATATTTCTCAAAAATTAATGATGCGCCCCTGAAAGGGATCAACAATGTTTTCACGCACAAAATCATCAGATTACTGCAATAATCTGCTAATTTTGTGCGTGAAAACGTTGTTGATTGCCATTTACTTCTCCCCGCAAAGAGTATTTATTTATTTCTGACACAGTATAGGTTACAAACCCTTCAACGTAATTAATTGACATACACTTTATGTCTTATATTAAAGAGTGTTTCGTTGAAAAATGATGCATGTCCCACATCTTTAATCGTGTTCATGTGCCCCCTATCGGGACATATGTGAACAATTCAAGATATTTTCAAAAATACCACAGGGTAAAGAAATATACTTCTCTTTAATATCAAAAAATTCCATGACACAAACTAAAGACTATTCATTCATGGAAACATTTATGCCCCAAAGGAATCCTCGTCTTTATATAATAGTGAATGATTGAGTAACGCTCCTGACGTCATCAACAATAAAACTCGCGCCACGGTATGATAATTTGATAATACTTTTTTGGTAATGTTTGACATGCAGGGAAATGCTTTATTTTGACGAGGATAAACTAAATCTGGTCACTTAACTGTTTTACTCATAACCTGTCATTTTAGGAGAATGAAAAAACAAAAAAATGGTCAACAGTGAACTCTATCTACTGGAATTAAGGGTTAATCCACAGAAGTTAGGGTGAAAATTTCAACTATCAAAATATCACCAGGCAATTGCTTCGTTCAAATGTAGAAGCAATTTTCACCCGTGATATCTTGATGGGTGATTTTCTAGTTGATAATATTTTTTCAAAAATAAACAAATGAAAAACTGATTATGAATGATTTACAAAGAAAGTCTCATACACGTATTTAGAAGTTGTAATTAGAAATGACTATAGGTTCCTTTAGCAGGGCGCAGCGCCCTGCTGCATTAGATGCGTCCTGTAGCCCTTTTGATGCTTCCTGTTACGTTTTAAATTAAATTGCCCATATATACCACTCAAAATTACTTCATATTGCTATTATATTTACCACTCCCGCTCTGCAGTGATTCACGAAACAAAATTCACCCAATCTTGTTAACGGTGTCCAATTTTTAGAAAATTCCCCATTTTTATGTCTTAATAATGTTTTCATTCAAATAAAAGCGAATAATTTCGTGAAGCGTACAATTTTGCGCTCGTCATTTTCTTTTGCACCTGTCGTAATTTTCTGTGAAGGTTTTGTTTTCGTGGTCGTGATTGTTTTAAAATAACTGTTTTTGCAATCGTATTGTTCTATGAATTTGTCGTTTTTGCGATCGGGAATTTAGGTAAAAGTTCAGTCTGGAACTTAAAATAGGCCCTTCTGGATAGTCTGGGCTTTTTTGGAACATTCTGTGCCCTTTTGAAAATGTTCCCCTTTCCACCCTAAGTCTCTTACGCTTTACAGTCAGCACAAGTTGCAAGGTATCAAGATTTTTTCAATCTGAGATTGAAAAAAAAAGAGCTTGTTTGTTTACAAATACTTATTTTCTGACCAACTGTATTTTTCTGACGTTCGAAGTGCAGAATTCACTTTAAATAACAGTAATACTTTTTTTACAAATGGTGATTCTGCTGTGTAAAATATAAACATCTTCCCTTTTCTTTTCTTTCTTTCTTTTTTTTTTTTTTTTTGCTTTCTTTTCAATCCATGTTTTTTTTGCTTTTTATTTGTATAATATTTTATCTAGTTATTTATTTTATTTTTATTTATTTATATACATTTTTTTTTCTTTTTTTGGTACCTGATACTTCTAAAATTGTATTTTATTACATTCAAGCAAACATTAAAATAACTCAAAATTCATAATGCGAGTTATTTGTCTCCGCACTTTGTTCATTACTATCCACCCTAATTAAAACTAGTCATTTATAAAAAGTTTATTCTGCAATGTTAATCAAATTTCTTAGAAACTGACTTTGTCAGAGGAAGAAAAAAAACAGAGATCTGTGTGCTTTTCATTAAATATTCTTGACAACCTGACACATAAAGTGATGGTCGCAGTTAATTAAAGGGTAGATATTAAAAATTACTTTTCTAGTTAATGATTTTAAATTCCTGATTCTTCCTATATTTAATGAGGAGAAAAGGGGAATTTATTATTCTTGCAAGGGGGGTAGAGTAGATTAAAAAAACAGAAAGAAGCTTAAAAATATCCGAATAAATTTGAAAACTGAGGAGAAAAGTAACTTTAGTTAATATTGGTTTAACTGTTTTTTCTCTCGATTTTTGAGATACTTTCCGAAGATATTTCTTACCAGTACTCCCACACTTTGCTCAAAATGTAATTTTCTGAAGAAATGGAAAAATAGAAAGTATTTTAAACGAATTTATCTCTGTTTATTCTCATTGTTAGTGGAGGGTCGTATCGTATGTACATCGACAGTGGGTTGTATCGGGGGATAATACTTTATTATTTTAGCAGCAGTCAGCACCTCCTTAGTGACGAGAAGGTTCAGTAGAATCTTGTAAGCGCACTTTCTTCCCTCTGAGTCAGTTTGTAGTTTATTTTTGTAAACAGTTGTGATTTTATTTATTTAAACGTGTTACCTCCAGCACGGTGTTAAGTTCAGTTCAAATCTACACCTACACAAATTAGTTTCTTTTTTCGATAGGGTCTGGTGGGGTAAAGTGGTCATAAAATCGTAGGTTTTCAACTTAGGTGGATAATAAGTGCAATAAATTCTTTAAACACTTCAACTTTTTTTGTTGTTATTTTACATTGCATTATTGAAGAACACGGTACATCAAATTTCAAGGAAAAAAATATTGTTTTAAGTAGTTTTATAACACTTTCATTTCCCTATGTATTTATGACCACTTTACCCCATGGGGTGGGGGAAAGTGGTCATAGCATGGGGTAAAGTGGTCACAGTTTAAAATAGATGCAAAACCGTTATAAATAACCGTAATATTTGTATATTTCGATTATAGTCGATTACAGTTACAAGTATATGCACGAGTATATGTGGGTATACATAAGCATTTATACGTGATTACCTGCAGTATACGTGTCTAAACGAGTGCATACTTGTCACGTGTATATACAAGTATATACGCGTATAAACGAACATCATATGCGTGTATGCATTTCTTTCTCGAGTATATACATGCATACCTGAGTATATGCGTGAATAGTGGACACATATACGCATATATAGGTATACATACATACATACATACATTTACGGGTATACACGAGTTATTTCGTGGATATATCCAGTGCGTGTTCGTACATGTCTACTCACGTACATATATATGGAAGCAACGAATATACACGTATGTTTACGTGAAAACACGATTATGTACCAGTATAGACGTATATACGTACATTTACGTTTATATCAGTACATGTATGTATACACAGGTATATCCCCTAATATACATTTATGCTTACAGAGTGAATCCAAGGTCTGGGGCAAAAACCAAAGGGGTGTGTGAGAGGGGAGGATACAAAGCAAAGAATCATAATGAAATTATGGTCGCTGACGCGCTACATGCACACTGAGCCAGAAACTGATGGATGCAAAACAGGCCACAACTTTGTTACACAAACATGATTTACCTTACCGGCTGGTGGCGTGATGGTTAGGCGCTCGTCTTGCAGGTCTGTGGACCTGGGTTCTGAACTGGGGATGCCGGTAGGTGGATTTTCGTCATGAAGAAAATCATCAACGCACATGTCGTATGATTATGCGGCATGTAAAAGATCCCTAGGGCTTAGAACTTTTGGACGTTTGGCTTAGAACTCCCTAGGAAAAAATTAAATTCCTAGTGCAATGTCGCATCAAAAAGAGCCCAGGTGCCTCCACCTGGTGGAAACTGGGCGTCAAAAAAACTACTGTGTCATATGCATCAGCGCCTTAATGGTGACACATAAAAAACTGATGCATTGTATGATTGTAGGGAAGCGCACTGGGTCTGGTTATGGCCCAGACGCCTCTTCAGGTGGGTCTCTTGTACAGCCCAATTGGAAAAAAAAAGAAGAAAAAAGATGATTTTAACCAACATTTTAGTTCTTAAGAAATATTTAGAGCAGATGTTAAAGTTACGGCCTGTAGTAGCTCTAATCCACGCATCGCAACAAAGGCACAGCGACTGATAAAAGTTTTTCAAAAGTCTCATTATTGCAACAGAGAGTGCTTTGTGATTACGACGCATGTATTACAGCAACCGGCCACAATGTTCATCAATAACTTTAACACTTTCTTAAGATCTAAAATGTTGTGTAAAATTGTCTTTGTGTAATAAATTTGTGACCTGTTTTGCATCCCTCAGTTTCTGGCTTTGCGTGCATGTAGCGCGTCAGCGTTGTGTTTGTGACCATATGTTTCTTATGATTCTTGTTTCTTCTACTCCCTTCTTACATCTTTTAAGAATTTACCCAAGAGTTTAATCTTACCCTGTGTACGTGTATATCATATGCTTGTGTGTAAGTGTCTACTCGAGTTACGAGTACGTACGCATATATACGTGTCTACCTGAGAAAATAAGTGTTCGTATATATACGAGTATAAGCGGGTATATACGTGTATAGTCGAACGTATGCCTTTATAGAGAAAAAATACTTGCAGATACCCATATACTACGCGTTTATTGGTGCATTTATGTGAATGCGTATGTATACGTGCCTACACGAGTATATGCGCATGCATACGCATATACTCGTATATTTAACCGTGTTTACTGTAAAAACAATACATATTAAGTAAAATCAATATTTCATTTGTGTCTGCCTCATATTTAAAGATTACGTGACGTTAGAAGGACAATATTCGTTAAGCCTAATATTATGACCACTTTACCCCATCTTACTTAAATTGTTCTGAAAAATTAACCAAAATATATTCAGTTAACTGCTAATGAGTAAGAGTTCTTGAGACATGTAGGAAGCTTCCTGTGCAGTCAATCTGTTCATAATTCTACCAAACAAAATTTTCCAAGAAAGTTAAAAGAGGTGTTCAGATTTTGAAATTTTTCATATTCACACAAAGTATTTTATTTTACCAAATAAAATTTTGCCAGATGTGAAATTTTGTATTCAAAATGTAGTTTCTACCTGCCCTATCCTAAAATAAAATTTTCACGTTCATTCGAACATTTATTTCCAAGCTATAGCCATTTATCTGACGAATGACCACTTTACCCCATTGACCACTTTCCCCCACCAGACCCTAGTTAATAAACATGATAGAGGGATGCCCCCAAACTTAAATTTATGGGAGAGGCAAAGTTTCAGTTTGCCGAACGAAAAACGGCGCAGCGAAGGGAGAGGGGGGGGGGGGGTTCTTGGTGAAAACACCCTCCAGAGCCATTGGTTTAAACATAAATGCAAATTCTAATACAGCAGGTTATGCATATGAAAATACTGTTTTGATTTTTAAAAAACCCTTCAAAAGGCATTTTTGACCAAAAAATCCCTTTCAGTTGGTATTTTTCATCAAAAACCCCCCGTCCAGAAGGTATTTTTGATTTAGAAAACAACCAGAAGGTATTTTTCATCATAAAACCCCCTCCATTTCTGGCAAGGTGGAAGAAATGGAAGAAAGTATTTCTGGAAGTTATTTCTGACTGCGCTAGTGGTTAAACATAAGCACGCTCACGTGCCAGAATTCTAATGAGAAGAGTAAAAGCAGTAGGCAGCATTTAAAAAACAATTGCAGCATTGCACTACT
This sequence comes from Uloborus diversus, assembly GCF_026930045.1. Classification (NCBI taxonomy): domain Eukaryota; kingdom Metazoa; phylum Arthropoda; class Arachnida; order Araneae; family Uloboridae; genus Uloborus; species Uloborus diversus. Next base: position 64,007,110 of record NC_072739.1, on the reverse strand, counting down.
CTCTCTATTTGCCGAATAATGACAGTATGGGAATTTCACAGCGACCTCCATTGACCTTCGATCTTGGTGCCCCTGATTCTGTTATATGCCGAGGTAGTTAAATAATATGATTTGCATCACCTGAAAGCAGTGGCGGATACAGACCAACATTTTAGGAGTGTGGGGGTAATGCTCAAGGTTTTATATTGAGGTAAGAAAGTTTTCTAGAATTTTTCGAGTTTAAATGAAAAGCCTTGAGTCGACCAGGAATAAGGCGTTACCTTAATCAATTTGTCTTCGAATTAATCAATTTTGAAAAAGAACTAATTTAAAAATTGATTTTCAAATAAATAGATCAATTTCGGTTGATAAAAGAAATAAATTTATGTAAAAAAATAAATTTAATTTAAAATAATGCTCGAGTTACTGTAGAATTTCTAACATTTGACAAAATTCTGTTCACGGTTTGGGAGTGGTCATAAGACCCATGACTCCCCCTGTATCCGACTTATATAAGACTTATTTTAAACCTTTATACTTATGTATATGTTTTCGTCGTTTAATGGCCGCACAATATCACTCAAGTTGCATATCCATCAGCTGTTGAGTAAGTCCGATAAAGTACGATGCCTCTCAAAATACCTACACAGCCCCTGCTCTCTCTCAAACGCAATTAGTCATGCTGAAGTATATTGATTTTGCGGACTACTCTCTGGTGATACAAGTTGGTGAATGAGGCAGTATTGCGTGCCCTAAATATCACTTAAACAGCAGAGCTTGGGTCTGTTGACTAATTAATTGAAGAAATTTGTTTTCCTTAGTGGATTTGTTTGAAAGAACTTGGCAGATTTTTTCCCCCTGTCTTCGAGTTAGACACTTGGTTAGTGAACGCAAGTGGTGCTGAGCCAGAATTGCTCTTTATCAGGGTTGCCACGCCACGGAGAGACCTGAAGAAACAGGGAAAATACAGGGAATTCAAAAATCAAAAAAGGAAAAAGAAAACGGGGAAAATCAAGGGAATTGTATAATATTTTTTTTCTAAAGTGGTAAAAATCAAAACCAAACTACCGTATAATAATGATAATTTATAATATTGTTTAAAAAAACATAAACAAAACAAAAAATTATAATTTTTTTTAAAGTAAATATTAAACTGTCGATCATGACAGCAAAAATTATTAATTGTTTTATTTGATACGAGGCTTGAATTTCATGCTAATTTAGTTTAGAGAGAATGAAATGAGTGATCAATATTTATTGTTCTGTTTCACATTTTTTCTCTGATAAAGTCCCGGTAATGAATGGTAAAGAGAGGTCTTTCTTCTCTAAATAAAAAGTTTCATAAATTCAATTGCCATGCTATTACTTTAGTTAAAACAAATTCTTCTTTGTTTCCTCTTAATTTAATATATTTGTTTTTTCCCCCTGTCTATTGGGATATTAATGTAATTAACTATTAGGATATTAATATTCTTTTTTAAATATCAGGGATCGCTGGTTTACAATGTTGCAGATTCATACAGGGAAAACGCAGTGAATTTTTTTTCCCCAGAATGGAGTGGCAACCCTGTTTATGTACTCACATTTATCTATTTGTTTAGTAAAATACTGCGTTGTCCTAAATTTGTTTACTTATCCAAAATAGACAAGATTGGCATAGCTCGGAAATGTGCATTTGAGCGTTTCACCCGTAGAGTAATAATACAGCCGAGGACATTTATGGTAATATTTGAAGAAATGAATTTCGAGGTACTTGGCGAAACGCGTTTTGGATTCAATACTAACAATAGAGAAACTAAGGAATTAGTCGTTTTTTGTTTTTTTCCCCCAATAAAAACCAAATAAGCCAGCTTGTACAATAAAACTAACATGAGCAATTCTACTGATAACTGACTGATAATTTTGAAGCAAAACCATATGAATTTTGTCACACTCCACACAAATATTTATTACTAGTGGTACCCGCACTGCTTTGACCGTAGTAGAAAATTTAAAGGTCTTTTGGTTCGCCTGTATATTTACAAATAATGTATGGTGAATTTCTTGCCAATTGGCTTGCCTAAGTTACGGTTCCACGTTATGATAACTTGGTAATTTACTCGTCCATCTTATGATAGTTTTGCTCGGGAAAATGTTCTAAAATTGGAATAGAAAAAGAAAAAAATCGAATTTTCGAAAAATCGCTTCGAGGTGCACACCCCCATGCTACAAACTAATTCTGTGCCAAATTTCATGAAAATTGGCCGAACGGTTTAGGCGCTTTGAGCGTCACAGAGATCCGGACAGAGAGAGATCCAGATAGAGAGACTTTCAGCTTTATTAGTAAAGATTTTGAAAATCTTTTTTCCTCGTTTATTGCTCTTTTTAAGCTGAATTAAAAGGTGTAAAATTCTCAAAATAACTTATGGTCGATTTTATAAAAGTTGTTAAATGCATGGTATCTAGAGACGTACCGAGTACTCGGTAACTACTCGGTACTCGGCCTACTCGATCAATTTATCGAGTACTCGGTACTCTGCCAAATTTTGATCAGATACTCTGCCAATTCCGAGCAGTTGAAAAAAAAATGAATATTGTTCAAGACAGATTTTACAATTAATACAAAAGTGCAAGCATATAATGTACTGCAATCATTTACAAGTCAAATTTAAATTTTAAGAACAATGAAGTTTGTTATGCTTCAATGGTAAATCTTTATTTTAATGTCACCAAAATCAACAAAACTTCCTTATTAAAAATAGGATAAAAAGGTAAGTATAGAAAATATGAATTTTTTATATTTTTAAATGTATTTTTGCTGCAAAGAAAAATTATTTATAACAAATATAAAAATACCTATGCTTAAAAAATAAAAGCAAATAACACAGCATTAAAAGTGCAAATGTGCAGGAACGCTGTAGACACACGTTTTGGCGTTACAAGGAATGCCTTTTTCAATGCACAAAATGTAAGCATATGAATTTAAAGACATTCGACAAAAGCCTGTTATTTTTGTAGGATATCTTTACATTAATTAGCTCACACTTTATGCACTGAAAAAGACGTTCCTTGCAACGCAGAAACACGTGTCTACAATGTTCCTGCACATTTGTGCTTTTAAATATTTTATTTGCTTTAAAAAATTATTTATGTTTGGCGAATTAGAACTATAATAGACTGATATAATTTGTTTTAATTCCAATTTGATTAATCATAGCTTTTATTTATTTGCTTACTTTTAATTTTAAAAATAACTTTTTGTAAATTTTTTGACACAAGCAAAATCTTTTAAATAATGCATAATTAAATTTCAGATGGAAATTTGTTTTAAAAACTATTATGTAGACATAGATGTCTATACTACTATTACAATGAGTTCAAAATTCATCACGTGTTTGTCGGTGGTTCCTCTTAAAATATAATTGGTACTCGGCACTCGGGGGAGTGGGAAAGGGGTAACTCGGTGCGCGGCCGAGTAATAAAAGGCCGATTACTCGGTACTCGGCTACTCGGTCAAAGTGATAATCGGTACGTCTCTAATGGTAGCTGACTGCTGGTTGCATTAATTTCAGTCAGTTGCCATTGTTTTTAACTTGATTTTCAAACCACCTAAATAATATTTTGGGAATTCAATGGCATCATTACATTCAGCTTAAAAGCAACAATAAACCAGGTGAAAATATTTTGAAATTATGTATATTTTGCGTGGAATGGGACAAAATATATATGATTTTGCTTCAAAAATATCAATCAGTTACCCGTGAAATTGTCCACGTAAAATTGATGACAAAAAAAAATATGAAAAATTTGCAGACACTTCCGACGCCATTGAGGTAGTTTCCAAAATTTTTAAAAGCATTTTTTTCTGAAAGAGCATGTTTAAAAACATAGGATCTGACCATTTTTTAAATAATTTGTTTACGTTTGATATTAAAAAAAAAAAAAATACTTAAATCGGTGCGTTTTCATTGTTTACGCTTCTTCTGATGACATCACAAATGATGAAATTCTATTCAGTGTTGTCATTTTCACAGAGCAAAATATTAAATTCGCATCTTTACTCACGTGTATTGGCAACGATATGGTTGATAGCAAGCGTAGAAGGCAATTTTAATTCGCTTGTTGATTATCATAACGTGGAACCATGGTAGAAAGATGCACCAAAGAGCATCATTTGTGACGTCGTCAAGATCACGCCTTGTTTGAAGAATCGGACATTTAAAAAAAAAAATAATAATTAAAAAATAACTGTTGGGAAAATGAAAGTATTTTCTGGGTCCATGTTTTTTTTTTTTTTTTTCCTCATTCTATCCATTTCAGTGACAAAAGGTACTACTTTTGACTGAAGGAAACAACCTGATACTCCAATCGGCATACGATGCGAAGCATGTACTATTTACCAGTCCCATTCAATATATAGGACGCAACACGTCGTTATCGTAGCAATGCAAAGGCAGGTTCAAACCCCACTGTTCGAAACTCTTTTCTTTATTCTGCGCAATTAGCCACAGGGTTCTTGTTTTTCTGTCGTAAAATTTTATAATAAAATAGGATTTTATGTCAAAAAAAAAAAAAAAACTGTACACCACTACATTTTACCCGAAAATTTCAGGTTATTTTTTACAATGCATTCGATAGAATAAAAGTTTTATATTTGGAGCAAGAAGAAGACAACTCCATTTTTTAAACTTTCAGGAATCACGAAACAAAATAACATTTTAAAAATTCAAATCAGAATTTTCAAAAACCCGTGTTTTTTTTAAAAAAAGCCCATGAGCCCAGGGTTTTTTTTGGGTTTTTTAAAATAAAATCCAAAAAAACCCAACTAAAGTTGGGGTTTTTTTTAAAGAAATGTGGGTTTTTTGCCTTTTTTTATGGAAAATGTTGGGTACTTGTAGCATATTGTAGTGTAAGTATATGGCCAAAGTATAAAAATTGTCTTTGGGTAAAAAAAAGCTGGAAAACTAGTTAAAATTCAGAGTTTTCTGAAGAAAAGTATAGAAGACGAAAAAACCCAAGAATGGTGAAGTTTCAGATTTCTTTATTTTCATTATTACCAATTATTATCTCGAGTGATAAAATCGATTGTTCGTTTTTAATTACTTCATTTTTCTTTTTTTCATTTTACTTTATTGTATTTCATTTTGTTATGCAAAACTACTGTAGAACCTCAAGTAGTTTAAATCCCTTTTTACTGAATTCCAGCTTAATCAAGACATTTCTTTGAATGCCTTCTTATGTTGCCTGTTTTTCTATTTCTGTGTACAGAGTAAGAAATATTAAACCTTTTCGTAAGATAATGAAAATACTGTACTTGTTCTGTTTTCTGTCGACCGTTTGAAAAATCTGTTTATTTCTAAAAAATATACCTTGTGTTTATTCGAGATCTGTGACCTGTTGGTTAGCAGAAAATAATTCACATGAAAGCCTTTTAACTAGATTAGTTTCCTCTGTACAATCTACAAATATTGAGAAAATCAGACGTGACATAATTTGAGTTATTTATTGACCAGTTAAAGAAAAAAGTTAAATACATTTATTTAAAATCTTTGAAGTATTTTTTTTTATGCCGTTAAGAGTGTTAAGAAATACTATTAAAGTTCAAAATTCATTTTTTATGTTCATTGTCTGTGGTGAAGAACAAATAAAAAAGTTTAAATTGTGAAAGTATTTAAATTAATTAATTTTTTAAAAAACTTCGTAGAAAATTTTAAAAAAAACCCAAAAGTATGTTAAATAATGGGTTTTTTTTAATGGGTTTTTCAAAAAAAAAAAATATTGGGTCCAACCCAACTGGGTCCAATTCGGCCAACCCTGATTCAAATTCTAAAATTTCATTTATTCAGTACAATTGAAGCGCTCGGGGAAGAAATGTGACAAGGCACAAGGAGTGTCTTTTCGATCAAAATGTTTGTTTCTCATAACTAAAATTTAAATATTGACAAAGGATTATGTCATTTTTAGAGAAACATATCTGGTTTTAGTATTGCAGAATATAATACCTTTTGAAAATGTTTGTAAATATTTTTTATAAGTTGGAAATTAGCCTACTGAAAAATTCACATCTTGTAGCATATCACATTCTTGCATTGAACCCTTCAATTGTTAGAATTTAGATTAGAATAGAATAGTTAGAATTTTTCTCTCCGAAACTGTCAATGACATTTTAATAAAATATAATTATGATGCTTCTTATGTATTAATTGTTACGCACTAGAGTTCTCCCGTCAGCAAAAGGTTTAGTTGCCCCCTTCGTTTTTTCTTACTTTTTATAAAATGCTGAATGAGCATTGATTAAAGGGTTGCAAAAAAATCTCATTAAAAATTCGTTTTAAAAAGCAATTAGTTAAACGTCTTGCTGACGCGATCTGGTAATTATGAATGGAAAATTCATTATCGTAACTAACGTTAAAACTCGTAATATTCCTCTCAAAATTGCTTGAATGAAATTACACAATTCTGCATAAATAATAATAATAATAAAAAAAACTTTTACATTCCTCTGTTTAAGACATTAAAGTCGAATGAGAGTTTAGTTTATTAGTTTATTAATTAACCTAATTATCACATGAATAAATTCCCTTGAGCTGTAAGTATTGAGATCTAAAATAAGTTAAGAGAAAAAGGCTTCGATATCCTAAAATGGAATAAATTACAATGCATCAGTGGGTTAATTTGGATCTACTCTTATGCCCTTCCAGAATTATTTATTCCAATTGGGAGTAAAATGCAACTTAAGGCAGTTTTATTAGATAATTCGGTTTTGTGAACAAACTTTGAATACATAAGTTAAATCGATTATTAGATGATTTTTTTTCAGCATGTAAGATCAAAATAATGGAGTTTTTAATTACCAACTCTGATTTGAATTACTAGTTTCATTTATTTTATTTTTTCTTATTACTTTTGGATAAAATTGAAAAAACTCTCATTAATAAGTCTTGAAATCGTTTAACACAGTGGAAGTTGAAAACATATTTACTTATTTCGAGAATATTTGCGTAATGGGGTCGTTTCCAAAATTTTGAAAGTATTTTTTTTCTGAAAGAGCATATTTAAAAACGTTGGATCTAACCATTTTTGAAATCATTTGCTTAGGTTTTAATATTTTTTTAAAAAAATACTTAAATTTGAGCGCTTTCATTGTTTATATTTCTGCCGATGCCATCACAAATGATGAAATGCCATTCAGTGTTGCCATTCACAGTGCGAAATATTTAATTCGCATCTTTACTCACGTGTTTTGGCAACGATATGGTTGATAGCAAGCGTAGAGCGCAATGTTAATTCTTTTCCTGATTATCATAACGTGGAAACGGGGTACAAAATGCGCAAAAGAGCATCATTTGTGGCGTCATCAAGACCACGCCTTGTTCGCAAAATCGGGCATTTTAAAAAATTAATCAAAAAAAACTGTTGGGAACATGAAAGTATTTTCTGGGTTCATGTTATTTTTGCTCATTCTATCCGTTTCAATGACTAAAAGTACTATTTTTGACTGGAGGAAACCACCCCATTAACTAGCTGATACAAAATCGTTTTTATTTAAATCTGAGCAAATGGCTCATCGAGTCCTTCTGGGGCTGTCTCAAATTAAAAAAATAAATAAATTAAAAAAAAAAAGCAGTATTGGAGATAGTCTAGGTGTTAAAAGACTTCAGCTAACTCGAATTGACTCCTCCACACGTACTATAATGTACTCAAAACATTTACACTGAAGAAAATGAAGTGTTCAAAAATGAGTACAATCATGCTGTGAAATTTTCTTGAAAACTTTTGTTTCAAATATGAGTACCTATGTTCTCAAATAGTGTACTGAATTATTTCATACTCAAAAATGAGTACATATCTAAGTTAATACTCAGCTTTGAAATTATTACACATTCAAAACGGAGAACAAGTACCTCAAAAACGAGGTGTGTTGATTTGAGTATTTGATGAGTATTTAAATGCTTCAGATTTGAGTACCACATAGTCGGAGCCATTTTGACTTTGCGATGTGTTTGAATTTGAGTACTTTTTCGTCATTTTTGAAATTTTGTTTTTAGAGTGTATGATGCATTGTAATTACTAGTCAGTTTTTGCAGTCTAAATTAATCATACGTTATTAAAGGTTACAAATATTCATTCTAAAAGATAGGAAAGTTTAAAGATGTGCCTCGATTGATTTCATCCTTCATATGTCTCATCGAAATACTTACGCAAACTAGATATTAGCCAGTATTGTCACAAGAAAGAGCATTGAATTCAAATTTAAATCAATATTTCTTACTTATAAAAAAATCTGAGAAATACCGCTGTTGCTTACGCTGAGATATACAGGGTGTTCCGTTTTAACCTGCAAGACCTTTTTTTTCGCAACCGTTAGTCCTAGATGTATACTTTAAAAAGTCAAAAAGTACAGAATGTAACTTTTTATACGAGCCCCAGGTCACCTAACTTAAATTTAGGGAAATAATCTCCATTGAAAAGCAATTCCAACGCAAAAAGTTTTAAATTAGTACGACCAATATTAACCGAGATATGAAACGCAGCGTTTTTTGACTTAGACCACTTTTCACTCGCTGTCAATAACACCTTTTGGGGGAAAATATAGCGGTTAACAAGTGTTTAAAATTATATGTGTGCACAGAGTGGGGTTTTTCAAATTGTTCGAGGTTTTGAACTGTGTTTTTGCGTATCACGGCATAACATTTGGATTTATTTTAGAATAGCAATGAAAAATATAAATACCTTAAAATAATTAGTTATCCAACGTTTTGAAGCACAAAAAATGGAAGTTACTGCAGACACGTGTTTCGGTGTTATAAGGAACGCCTTTTTCAATGCAAAAAAGCATGAACTTCTGGATGAAAAGTCAGCCGAGAAGAGCAACACCGTGGAACAGGTCTGCAGTAACCGTTCCACGGTAATCGTTGGATAACTAATTATTTTAATTTTCAGCACAAAGGCATTTATTCGTTATATAAATGCCTTGTTTTTCTTTCTTTGATGACCTGTCATTCTTCTGAAAGGGCGATAAGTTCTAATCTCATCTTCTGTATGGTCCCTTAAAACTTTGAAGCGGAATATCTCCTTGAGTTTTGGTCGCACAAATGTCAAGTTTTATGCGTCAGTAATAGCTTTCAACAGAGATTATTTCTCTAAATATTAGTTAGGGGACCTGGGGCCCGTATAAGAAGATAAATTTTTTATTTCTTGACTCATTTTTATTTTTACTTCACATTTTCAATATCTTAACTCTGCATCTGATTTTGAACATTTTTGCAATTGGAAGTATATATCTAAGACTAATAATGGTTGCGAAAATAAAGGTCTTGCAGGTTAAAACGGAACACCCTGTATATATATATGTATATATATATGTATATATATATGTATATATATATGTATATATATATGTATATATATATATATATATATATATATATATATATATATATATATATATATATATATATACATATATATATATACATAGAGAGAGAAAGCAAGAAATTAAAATCTTAGGAGACAAAGAAAACCTTAGGCTTCAAAAGAAGAATCTCCGAATTGAGAGGCTTCTGTTCTGTAAAACGAGTAGCTAAGATTATTTTTTTAGTCACTCAAGTAACCTGGCGAACTGGATTATCCAAAAAAGTCAATCGAAGTTCAATTTAATTTCGCTTACAGTTTAAAAGTTATCAAGGTTTTCTTTGATATAAAGTCGGATCTCGATAACACGAAGCTTATAACTCGAATATTCTTTTATCTCAAAGTTTTTATTGGGTCCCAAACTCTTGAAACTGTTGTGGAAACTTCCCATAACTCGAACTACCAATAACTGAAACGATTTAGCCGGTTCCATGGTACTTCGAGTTATCGGGAGTTGATACATATATGTACACCAAAGGGGCCTGATATATTTGCTTTGTCGCTACTTCTATTTTTGATGAAGTATCTGAGAAATCTGTCTCGAAACACACTGAGCCAAAAGAACGTTTTGCGGCATAAAATGCTTGAATGACATAATGAATTCAATTATCCCTTAAATAAAATAACCAATTCACCTACGTGAATTCATGCCTCAAAAGTAATCAAATTTATAATTAATCCAAAGCTAAAATAATACAAGTACTTTCCAGCCCATATTCCCCGAGGCACTGGAACAGCAGCCGTTGCTGGGGAATAAAACCAACGCGTAGAATGACTGTGAGCCATTTTTGTTTAACATTAAATTGATTATTGGATGCGAATTAATTAAAGACATCTGTTATTTATAGATATCTAATTTTATGACAGCTTACGGGGAACATTCGCATAATTATTTGTGTAATTATTTGCAATAAAAGCACAGAAATGAATTAAAAACATGAAATTATCGCACGCCGAAGTTATTTAAGGCAACAAATTAGGTTTTCATTTCGTTTGTGCAAAGGTTTTTATTTTATGTAGTCTGGGTCATTATGAAATTTTATTAGAAATATTGATGTTTCATTGAAGCAGTACTTGGTTTTCGATGAGCATTTGATTCTAACAGAAAATAATATTGTCCTAATATTTTCAAGCACACCTGGATTTAAAAATTTATGAGAAGTGTGAATACTGTTTTGTATAGCACACTGACTTCTGAGCATTTGTTACTCTCATCCTTTAGTGGCGTGCATTGTTAGAAAATTTATTTGACATGTGAAAGCTTCATTGTAGCGGCAGTTGAGTTGTAAGTATTTGATGCTGACAGATGGTGACAGATCCTTCAAAGTGGTACATCTGGTTTTAAAAATGTATAAGACATTTGAATATTCTATTGTAGCTTGTAGCGCAAACTGACTTTTGAGTATTTGTTAGTGCAAGATGGTTTTTTGTCATGCGATATTTTTTTTAATGTTTTTATTGTAGTTTATTTAGTGTTCATAGTTCCATCAACTAGTGTGTGTTACGCCTAATTTTTGAACGAAAGATTTATCAGCCAGCCCGAATATTTGTGACTTTTAGCGACTAATCTCTAAATTCTAACAAATAGCTCTTTACGGGATTTCGTACTTAAAAATAAGCAACATAACTAACACCAAGTTGGTTATATCTGTGACCGATAAAAATAAATAAGCATTCAGTGTTATTCGTACCGATTGCTGAACTTGACTTTCTAAGCCTCCTATATTCGGGGAATGCCGTAATCTATACATTTTCGAAATACACTCTACCGATCACTTATATGAGGGTTTCCCAAACTTTTCCAAGTCTTGACACCCTCTAAGTGAGGAAACATCTTTCACGGGACACGTCTTTAACATCTTAACGACTTTCAAGGGACCACAAAAAATCGTCCTTAAGTAGAAAGCGTCCTTAAATGGAATGCTTTTAACACTATGGTGGACTATCTGGGACCGTGAAAAGCCGTCGTTAAATAGAGCGTCGTTAAACAGAGAGCCAACTGTATATATATATATATATATATATATATATATATATATATATATATACTCGTATACATTTTTGGGACCCTTCCCTCTTGCTAATCAGAAAGGGCCTTAGGGCCTTGTGAACTAAAGAATCTGTCTTCCCCTTGACAACGTATCAATCCCTTGTTCACGTTTTTCCTTTTTTCGACTCATTTGATGTGGTTTCGTGTCCTTGCTTTTTGCAATTTCCATTTTGTATTGCTTGTTTTTTCTTGAATATATATGTATGTTCGTGTGTGTGTATGTGTGTGTGTATCTATGTATTCATTCATTTATTTATTTATTTATATTGATTGATTGATTGATAGGTATAACTATGTACACGTAATTAGTAGAGAGATATAGTGAAGCATCTTGTTTATATGTTTTATGATTTTGCGGAAAATACTAGAAAGTGTGGCGAGACAGGGTTTCCAATTGTTATTTGTTTAATGAATAAGGTTCTTAATGTAGTGAAATGACATTTTGTGTGCTTTTGTTTAATAAAATAAAACATCTAAAACGGATGAGACTTTGACGACAAGCCAGCTCACTTTTTTTTTTTCTTTTTTGGTTGATTAACAACAAACATTTGATACCGTGGACACTTCGCGGCATCCGATTCGGGAGCCCTTGACCTATATTGTATAGAACCATTCAATTCATATGCATACTATTAAACAAATTAGCAATAAATAAGCGTCCAAGTAGCGTAAGTGCAGTAATATTTAGAATGAGGTGTCTAAGAATTCCTTTACAAATTCTTTTGGGGAATCTTTGCTCTCGAATATCCTTATTTTCTACGACCAACTAATGAGAACGGAAGCGCGAGTATTCTACATGATCAGTGAATAAAACGGAATTCGCTGAATTAAAGATTGGTTCCGAAATGGAAAAATAAAAGACGTACTGCATCGTTCTCCAAATAATTATTACTACTTACTTTTGCATTAGCAAATGGCAACAAAAGAGAATTCCTTCAAAGGTTCTGGGGGAAGTAGATGAGCTAAGGGATGTCGGAAAGTAATGGAGTTTTGTCTCAGTAAGTTTCTGTTGGGATCCTTTCAGAAAGCAAAATGTTGATGATGAGAAGACTTTTGTAAAGAAGGAGGAATAAAATGTATAAATCAGTAGAAGATTGAAATTCATGGTTGATCATTTAGTTCTTGGTTAGAGTAAAAGTAGTTCAAATGCTTTTAAAGTCTGAACTGAATTTTGTTTCAAAATTTAAAAAACTTCGTTGTATTCATGATTCGACAATTCAGGATTTTATTTCATTCATTTACACATGGTGCATTTATTAAGAGGAACAAAGGAATTTTAATTAGTTTTTACTTTTTTTACGTTTAAAGTTGCATAATTATTTATTAGTTAATAGAACTCATAATTTATTAAATTATTGACATATATCTAAAAAAAACACATTACATTTTTTCCGATGTCTTAAAATACTCTTAACTGAGAGGTATTGATGAAATAAATCCCTAAGAAAAGTTATCCAAAAACGGCGTACACAAATATACTCGTGGTTATGAATTAGTTATTTATGAAAATGTACGAACCAATGAGCTAATGTATAAAAAAGTATGCAATTGTGTGTGAAATCATTCAAATAAAGATAAGTCATCCAAACGCTACATTTTTGTAGATTTCAAAGCGATCATTAGCAACTCATTTCAAATCCATTTCAATTATTTTCATTTTCGCATCAATTTAGAAACACCATTTACCAAACGTGACGGCGATTCAAATCACCGCATCAGTTCATAAAACAATCCATAACAATGAATTATCTTCGGACATGTTGAACGACAGGTGTGAAGATCGGCATTAAATGCAATTCTAGATGGGAAAAGGCCCATTACAGTTACAGTTAGGTACGCAAAAAAAATTTAGCAATCTTAATGGCAGTATGTGCTCCGGTCGAAATGGTTTCTACAATTCATTTTTCATTCACATTTAGCTTAAGTATTTTACTATTTTAGCTGTGACAGGGAACGTATTACGTCCTTTGCAATGTATTTTAATTTTTGGCATGCTACCCAGGTACGTTTGAAGTAAAACGCATGAAAATAATTGGTATAAAACAAATGAAAAAATGTACATGGGGCAAACGTAACATTTTTTCTAAGTTCTGCTATATTCAATCCTTTATTTCTAAAATTGAAACTAATATGAACAATTTCAACCTAAAATATTATTTAAAGTGACTAAAATTCAAAAAAAAAAAAAAAAAAACTCATTGCGTTTGTTAGATATGTGAGAATCCTCTTAACTAAAACATATTGATGGAATACCTTGGAAAAGGTATCCAAAAAAATTGATTCACACACACACACACACATAGTAGGGCTGCTAGAAAAGTATTTGACCTTATTTTTTTTCTCGAAAACCTGATGGATATGTACCAATCCTGCTTCAATGTGCTGACTTGAAACCTTTGTGAGCATGCGTGAATATTTCTCGTTTGTCTATCACTTCTGCCGCTGACAAACAACATTTGACTGAGTTAAAGTATTGTGCCCTCGTTGCCTAAAAAATATATAAATATTTATTTATATATTTTTTGACAAATTCGGAGACAGTATTGTAGTTAGACTTTTCTTCTTTTAATGATGCCTAATGTCTCTTCTTATTAGATGTAGATAATGTTCGTATTATTCTGTTTAATTTGGATTTTCAGTCATAGTTGTGGCAAGCCCATCCTCAGGGCCTGATTTACCACTAGGCTCATGAAGCCTGACTTAAGAGCCCCTTAGGACCCCCCAAAAATTACAGACCATATAGAAAAATAAACCAAAATAAAGCTTTAATTTGCTTGTTACTGTGTGTATAATCAAGAGTGGTATATAAAGTGTACATCAATGTGGCTTTTAACATCAAAGCAGCCATTTTTGCCATCTAGCTTTTCGCTTAGGAAGTTTACACCCTCAGTGTACTCCAGCTAGAAGCATTTTCAATTGCAGTAAAGTTGTACAACTGCTACTCTAAAGCAATTTCATCGACAGTATGGTTTGAGGGACCCCTGCAGATGTGTCAGGCCTAACTCTCCTTAAATTTCTATTTCGGGCCTTGTCTAACCTGTTAGCATTGTGAAAGCTACGCAGATCGTAATCACAGCATTATAAACGCTGACAAGTTTGGTTTGCTCCAACTATAGAAAATTTTGTTTGTCCACGGGTTGGAGGTATTCATTTAATAAGTTGGTGCATTTTTTCCACCATTTAAATGCCCAAAAAACCTGGAGCGGAACCGTAAAAGTTCTTCTTGTTTTGTATTAATATAGGGTTCGCCAGAAAAACGGGCTCTAAATTTTGCTCTCTATCGGAGTCGGAAGAACAGGGTGTCCGCGCATATGGAAAGTCAGGGAAAGTCATGGATTTCAAACAGGATCGAAATTGGCCATGGAAAGTCATGGATTTCAGTGTAAAATGTCCAAAAGTCATGGAAACTGACTGTTGGTCATGGATTTCGCGCTCATGACCAATCAATGTTCTTATTCACATTTTTATACTTAAAGTGCATAATCAAGATTTCCGTGCTGTGTGAATAAAATATTTATTGTTGAATTTTATTAATATCTTCATGTTTGTGTACCATTTAATATCAACATTCCATTCTTATACTACAATGGCTTCAGAATATCATATGTTTTCCCATTCTGGAGACTGGGGATTTTTTTTTTTTCGTATCATAGCTTTTCTACAATGTTTAAAAAAACACACACAAACAGTAGAAATAACAGTTTGAAGTTTCTATGTTTAATGGTAAGCTTGCTTTTGTACATTACAGTTCAATAATTATACCGATCATATTCAGATTTGTTACTAACTTATCTTTAGCAATGATGACTCTGGATTTGAGTATTTTGAAGTTTTTTTTTTTTTTTTTAATGTATGAATGCATTTACTAAATGTGTATTTTACACTTTCACACTGCGCTTTGGGGGAGATAATAGGTTATTTTAGATTTTAAATGTTCTTAAATTCTCATACTTATTTTTTGTCTCAATAAATTGTTGCATCCTTTGTTTTTCATATACATATTTAGTTGAATATTTTTTGCTGCTTTTGTTCAGATTTATTTACATAGCTGAGATGAAAAGGATATTTTCCTAAAACAAAGTTATACTACTTTATAGTCTCTATTTATATTTATGCGCAATTTTGATGTCATTTTCAAATGAAGTAACTTGCATAAGTCATGGAAAGTCATGGATTTGAAGAACGTGAGTCATGGAAAACTACGAGCAGAAGTCATGGAAAGTCAGGGAAAGTCATGGATTTCAAAACTCAAAAAGTAGCAGATACCCTGGAAGAAGGACAGACTCTGACTCCTGCAATGTTAACGCCTCCAACTCCGGCTCCTTTACCCTAAAATTTGACCTACTCTCAGACTTCGTAGCCCTGACAGAGTGGTGGACTTAGGGGGAAAATGATGGACTCCGACCCCTGGAATTGTAAAGCCTCAGACTCTCGACTCCGGATTCTTTACCCTAAAATCAGTCCGACTCCGACTTCGTAGCTCTGACAGAGCGGCAGACTTGGAGGGAAAAGGATAGGCTCCGACCCCTTCAATTGTAAAACCTCCGACTCTCAACTCCTAAACCCAAAAATCAGTCTGAATCCAAAGCCCTGAAACAAACAACTAATAAAAGCTGAAAATAATGATTGCTTCTCAAATGACGGAACATTTTAAAAATGACAGCTATCTATGAAATGGCTTGTTATCGACCCTCAGTGTTTTAGTCCTTTTAAACGTGTATTTTATCCCTTTAAAAAAATCTTGATGTGCTTCCTGTCGAGCAATGATTTAATGACAGATTTTGGTTCATGATGGACCATTTTGTTGATTGTCAATAAACTTGTCACGTTTTTGCGAAATGACAGACTAAAGCTGCCATTAGTATGAAATCATTGAGGTACTTTTACTGGTAATGATGCGTGCACACTGGGTCGTAGAGTAATAACTTGTGAAGGCTGCCAAATGCTTGTCAAAAAAATATGTGAGAGAAATAACCGATAAGATTGCATTTCACGCTCATTGCGAGCAAATGATCTGCACGTTGTGATTTTTCCAAGGTAACTTTTCCAAGGTAATTCCAATCATCCGAAACTCTTTTAACCAGCACCTCGTTTAACCAACGTTAGTTAGCTGTTTTTAACACCCGATGAAACAGTGACGGGCATTGTAAGTTTGATGTGTTATCTGTAGCACCGTAGTTCCCTAAATCGATGAACAAATTTTCATAATTCTTTTATTATTACTAATATATTTTTATTATTATTCGAAAGGAGACGTGTTTGAAAGTGTTCTTAACTTGGTCTCAGCTTTGTAGGACTTTAATTATTGGAAATATTAATTAGTAACCAAAAAAATAGCACTAATGAAAACTTACTTGTACTTTAAAATATTAGTAGCAAAAGAAAGAGCAAATTTTTCTGCGTTCAATGGAAATCGTTTGGAACTTCAAATTAATTTAGAGCTCGAATTACATAACCTTCTTTGCTAAATTTTAAGCATAATTCTGAGCCTTTATTCACGCGATTAATAACGATTTCATTTTTGCAGAAGAGAAAGCTCACTGATTTAAAATGTTTATTTGTTGCAATTTTGATTTTGTCAACAAATTGTTTTTTTTTTTTTTACATACTGGGGGTTTCAAAAAGTGCGATAACAGGCCCATTTAGTATAAAAATTTCTTTCTAAATTCAAACAATATGCACAATGTAAGAAGTCTTGAACAGATTACTTCTCTACCACATTCACCATACTTATCGAGGCACTTCCTCAAGTGGTACACCAAACAATCGAAACCAGCATGGAAGAAATCATCGTCAAGGATGAAAATCCACGTCATGCGACTGGCTGAACTGCAGCATCGGTTCTGGAATTCGTATCTCCCAAGTGTTTCGTTAAAGGTCCAAAGAGATGGAAATCACTTGGTGTAAGGTCGGGACTGTAAAAAGAGTAGGGTCAGGTGCGGTGAAATGGGGCGGATTTTGTCTATTTTTTAAAATGATGCCATTTGCAAACCCATAAACTTTTTTTTTGTACTTTTTAAAAAATTTCTTCTTTACATCTGATTCTTCCCCTTTAACTTAAGCTGCTTCTCATTGAAATTTGTTGTCATTGACAACAAATTTCAAATTGACAATCTGAAAATTACAATTAAAGTATCTGACCCATTTCACCCCACGGTGGGGTGAAATGGGTCATAGCAATAGAAACATACAATAACTAAGAAATTATTACCAAAACGCGTATAATAGCTGAAAGAAATTGTTTCCAATGAACCATCTATTTTTTTTTAACTTATTCAACACCAAATCATTTTGTTGAACTAAAACTTTAAAATATAATGTCCACAAGAATCGAATTCTGCTCGTTCAATGTCTTCAGAATTTGACATCTAGAAACAATGTCTTTATCTTCCTACTCAGGGAAGATGTGGTATTTGCCCGAGTTGGCTTTTTGTAGAAAATTTACGCTGTTGTAATCCTGGTTTTTGACATCTGTCAAGTGATCAACAAATTCTTTTGATGATTTCTTGCCCTTGTTTTAGACAAGAGCCCACTTCTCAGGTGTTGGTTCTTGCATAAGTAACTCAGACATTTCTTCATTTAAGAGTTGGGTTTTATTCGGCTGCTGGCTTCTTAGAAGATGTCCTGGCTCTTGCTTTCGTGCGCAATTCTGGCTTTCACTTACATAACTGGCATGCCAACCTTTTTTCAAAATTCCTGGCCCACTCTATGCCAAGAGTGCCACAATTGCATTTTTCAGAATTGGTCTTTATGAAATCCTTAGCAACAATGATTGTATCTTTCTATCAAATGGGAAACCACACTTTGTAGAGCTGAAGCAATACATCTTTCTTCTTCTTCACTTAGCGTTGTACGTCCACCCCAATCTTTTCGACTTTGCGTGTCGGAGACTCATCTCCTCGGTGTTTCTCTTGGCATATTATATTTCCTTACAGCTGCAGGAATTGCTAAACCACCTTCAACTTGAATTAGTGCAGCCTCTAAATCAGAGTCTGAATATTTCTTTTCCCTTTTTCTTATATACACCCCATGCATTTTCATTGAATAAATAAAAAATTTGAATTAGGAAAGAGTAGGTAGGTAATAGGCTGTAAATATGGATGGCATGTTTATTTAGCCTTTGAATGCTACACATTAATAATACATACTTTATTTTTGTTACATTTAAAAATCTTCTAAATTTCCGTTTAAGACCTATTTATTAATTTTAAAAGTCAATTTACTCTCATTATGAATTAAAAATCGCTAAGTCTAACTATGCCCCATTTCACCACACCACATGAAAATAGCAACAAAAGAAGAAAGAATTGATACTTTTCCAACCTGTTTTTTGCAAATTGTAGATGAAAGTCTGTTCTAACTGAAAACACTTGAGAATTTCAAGAGAAAAAAAATGTATAGCAAGATTTGAAGAAGTTTGTCAGGCTTCCTAAAAATTCACATGTGACTTGAGAAACAAAATGTCAGCGTAGTGCTCCCAGCAATTTACACAGAAACTTTTTAAAAATCAGAATTGTAGCCAAAATGCCCCCTCACAACTTGTGTAAAATTTGAGAAAAGTTCAGCCGAACCAAAAATGTTTATTAATAAAAATACACAGCATGACCCATTTCACCCCACCTGACCCTAAATCAATAACCTCATCAAAAAACTCTAACAAATCGCGCATAGCTCTGGCCTTATGCGGTCGAGCATTTATTTATTTATTTAACATTTTCTGTTGATTTTATTTTTCTTAATGTTAAAGGGAAGGGAACAAAGAAGTATGAACATCTTAAAACAGATTTTGTCTTTTTTAAGTTGTAATGGGCGCATTTTTCTACATTCAGTAAATCTTCGCCGAAAGAAAAAAAAAGGGGGGGGAGGAGGAAAAGGCGAAAGATTGTGGATAATTAATACTTTACTGTAAATGGAAACATAGATGAGGAGTGTTTTACGATCCAGCAATAGTTTGACATAGACCCAGAACTTCCGTTCTACAATTTCCCTTCTTTCATTTGACCATGTTTTGCGCCAAAACTAAACACGGCGCTACGGTACTTTACAAATTGATTGACACATTATCACTGCCCGTTTTATGTTTGGAAATTAGCACTGCATCAGATGAACAAAAATGATAATAATGAAATTGCATTTGTGCTTTTGAAATGCGAAAGATGAGAATGAAAAGCTAAATGCAGCATTATTTTGTGAATCTCTATTCATTTAAATATGAATTTGATGAACTGGACAATTATTCTACGTATATGTCTACTAAATTATTCATTTTCATCTGAACGATTAAAGTATTTCGTTCTTGATTGGCTAAACATGGAAAATTGTTTTTGAAAAAAAAGTTTTTTTTTTTTTTCTCTACAAGAAAGAAAATAAAAGAAAGGGAAAAATCGTTCTTATTGTTCTTTGGCCATATTACCAAACATTACCATCTCTGGTAAAGCAATAAATAGTAAAAACTGCTCTTAATTCTGTTGTGTCTTGAACCTGGCAACAAGTTTTGATTTAAGTTTTTTACCAAGCTGTGTTAAGTTCGCGGTTGCCAGTGTTTTCGTTTTCGGATTCTTGTTCGCCGATTTTTTAAGCTATGCATCTGTAGCGATTCATGTAGTAGAAGTATAAAATAATTGTTTGTCGTATATGAATCGTATCTTTTTTTATTGTCAAACACGACAACCTAACCCTGGTTAAAACCATATTACCTTCCCTAATATTGCAATAAATGCCGGCAAAGTGATGCAGTGTTGCCAGATTGGGGGAATTAATCATTTTGGGGAAATCTGGTGCTTTCTGGGGAAATTTTGGGGAAATGGGTTTTGAGGGGAGTTCTTTGGGGAAAAAATTTTTCCTTGGGGAAAAACTAGGGAAAAGAAAACCTCGGGAAAAAAAGAATTTTTTCGTATTTAAATTCGCGTTAAGAAGTAGTGGCAACATTGTTTCTATCAAACAGCGTTGGTTAGCTTTGCTCAACTTTATGGAATTCGCACTTCGCATTATGTGGAATATTATGCTATGGAATTCGCATTAATGTTCTACGTGAGTAACTAGTTAATACGTGCAACAGGTAAAAATAAGTGTGATGAAGAGTGTTCTTGGATAAATATAAACAAAAGTCATAGTTTAAATGTTCATACAGAAGCCTAGTAGTAAATGCAAGTAGAAAAAAATATTTGGTTATTTCTTGTCTTTCGGTCAGGCACTAGTGGCACTCGCACGACTTTGCCCATAGTAGAAATTAAAAGGTCTTTTGGTCCTCCTGTATATTTACAAATAATGCATGATGAATTTCTCGCCAATTGACTTGCCCACGTTACGGTTCCACGTATGATAACTTGGTAATTTACTCGTCCATCTTATGATAATTTACTGGGGAAAATGTTCTTAAAATTGGAATAGAAAAAAAAACAAAATCGAATTTTCGAAAAATCGCTTAAAGGTGCACACCACCGTGCTACAAACTAATTCTTTGCCAAACTTCATGAAAATCAGCCGAACGATCTTGGCGCTATATGCACGTTATAGAGATCCTGACAGAGAGACTTTCAGCTTTATTATTAGTAAAGATAAAAAAGACAAAAAAAAAGCGAAGATGTGAAGAAAAAAAAAGTTGGGGAATTTTATAAGAAAATTTGGCTATTTGGGGAAAAAAAATTGAAGAGACAAAAATATTAGAGGAAGTCGATTCATTTTATGAAAACATTAGTGGAAAAATTGTTTTTGAATTTGGGGAATTTTGGTAGAAAACATCGCTTTTTGGGGAAAAATTGGAAGGGAATTGGGGAAATCTGGATTTGACCATCTGGCAACACTGAAGTGGTGTAGTGGTTCGGCTTTAGCTTCTTTTGCCGAAAGATGGGGGTTCAAGTTTGACTCCAGTCTGTGCATTTTCAAAGTACAAATATCTTCAACGTCCATGTCGTATGATTAATAATCATAATCATTGATATGTTGCATTTACAAGATCCCTTGAGTGTTCGTTTCTCAGCTATAAATTACTATTTTCTCAATTACTTTCAGAACTGAACTAATTTTTGAAGTATATCTCCCAAACCACAATTATGTTAGCTATCTATCACCTTTGTATCACGTTAGCAATTCCAGTTCTGAATAAACTTTCGTTTCCATCGTTATACTATACATCATCAAAACAAAATACGTTTTGAAGGAAAAATTTCAGCTTTGTAATTATCTTGTTTTAGTAGCTAAATGCGTTCGTTTCACAAAACTACTGATCTCGTCAAGTAAAATTTGCTCGTTGGTTATATTTAAAACCAATCTTATAACTTTGCTCTGCCCCTTTACAGGGGACAGCTATATGTTCTGATTGAAGTCACAGTTGAAAAATGGAGTAATTTCCTTCAACCTAAAAATTCAATTGAATCTGAAAATCGCAAACTTCAATGAAAGATATAAATCAAAAATGTTGTACAATGTTTTTGATAGAACGAAAGAAAAAAGTTTTCAATGCACCTATGCGAAGCAAATCTCTCAGAAATCTTACATTTTACTCTTCTCTAATTATATGTAACGTGTAATCATATATCAATTTCGGCTAGAAAGTTTTTATCCAATTTAATCTTGATTGATTTTTGTGCTTTCTTTGTAAATCGAGTAAAAAATGAGTAAAAATGACCTTATTTTTTAATTGAAAGTTACTTCCTCCAGGAAAGTTAAATTACATCGTAATGTCGATTTTTTAAGTGATGACGTGGAAAAAAAATACAATGATTTTCGTTTCTTATAAGTTCAGTGCTTATTACTATCAAACCTAGTAATAGGATTAAGTACTACAAACGAAATTTTAAGAACGCAATGTATTTAGACACGAGTGTTTGCAATTATTAAATTTACATGAAATAGAATTGTGAGAATAAACAAGTACACGATTTAAGAAAAGAGCTTTTAAAAAAACTTTTGAATTGATGGCTTGAACCGAGGACAGACTCTGAAACTTGAAATACCTGCAAAGTTGAAATATATTCAAAAATCCATGATCTACAATAGGGTTGTTTCCTTCAGTCAAAAGCACCACTTTTAGTCACTGAAATTGATAGAATAAATAAAGAAAAAAAAATAACATGGAGCCAGAAAAAACTTTCATTTTCCCAATAGTTATTTATTTTTTTATTCGATTTTTGGAAATAAGGCGTGGTCTTTATCACGTTACAAGTGATGTACTGTCTAACCACGGATTGAATGGAAAGGCAAACATCCGGTTTACACGCGAAAATGGAAGCATCTATTAGTTTTCAGGGATGTCAGATTTTGCAGATGTATGTTAGCCTCTAAATTAAGCAGAGTCTCATTCAAATGGGCGGAATACGTGCATAAAATTTTTATTTTCCCCCTCATTCAGATGGAGTCGCCTTAACTGGATGTTTGCCAACTTCATACAATCAGTGGTCAAACAGTACTTTGGTGCGCTGAATATTTACGCATTATTTGAAAAACAAATTGCCATTAAACAGGAAAAAGTAATTACGATGAAAATTTTTAAATAAAGGCTTTTCTGAAGCAAACATGAAATGCATTACTATCATTGCGCTATAACATTTTTATCTTTATCTAATGCCAAAATATTGCCCTCTGTACTAATGGCATCAGTGATGGCTTTTCATCACTTGATGTCATGCGCAGAAACGTAAAAAATATAATTTAATCTGCACACCAATTAAAATAATATTTTTAAAATATTAAACTTTGTCAAATTGTTTAAAAATAGTTGAATCCTATACTATAAAGCATATTCTTTCAGGAAAAAATACTTTCAAAGTTTCGGAAACAACTCAATTCTATGCTTGTTTAAGTTCTCCTTCGAAATTATTTCGCTAACTTTTTTAACAAATAATTTTATTATTGGTAGTAGGATTGGTTGGGGTAAGTGGGTCACTAGGGTAAATGGGCCACCCCCCTAAGACTGAAGTATGGGTAAAGTTTTCAAAGTTTTTTTCTAGATCATAGTACTTAGTTTTAAAAAAAAAATTCTTTAAAAAAATGTTTTGCGAGTTCAAGCAAAAAAATTTTCAAAGAAGTGTTTCTCGGTTAGTTTTTATTATTTTTTATGATAATTAATTTTTTTCGTATAGCTTAACTTAAAGTTCATACAGCAACAAGAATTTTTGTATAAAATATTATTAATAAGTGTTTAAGAGGAGGGGTCCCATTTACCCCATACATTTTTGCTATAAGGAGTAAGTGGTACCCCCTATAATAATGAGGATTACAAAATCAAAAGCAACTCTGATTAAATATTTGTTTTAGTGAAATACAAGACAACTATGATAGTAGTTGTTGATATAGTAGGAGTTGATAGTTCAGCTACAAAAAAAGCTCAAGCTGGTGATTATGTATTTGTAGTGATGTGGATCGGGTAAATACCCAGTGGGTAGGTAAATATTTTTTGGGTATTTACCCGGGTATTTACCCAAGGCCTGGGTAAATACCCAAAAACTGGGTGTTTTACAAAAAAATGCAAAACGTAAATGAGAATTTTTTTTTTAAATCTAAATATGTGAAATAATTGGTAAAACTGATACGTATGTATTACGAAGTTTATAATATTTTTTAATTGAAAGACTTGATGAAATTATGAAAGAAACATATCGTGAACCAAAGAATCTTTCTTTTCAATGTCATGATTGGAGAAGTATAAGCAATTCAATGATAAACTTCAGGATTTAAAAATCACAATCTAGGTTACTCATATCCAAAATGAAAAAATAAAAAAGGAAGCATTAAGTATATTTGGAAGAATAAACTGAGAAGTTATTAAAACTATGATGTTATTTATTTATATTACTAGAAAGCCCCCGCCATGGTATGTCTGGTGAAAATTTTGCTTCTATGTACATTTGAACGCAGCGATTGCCTGTTTGGTGATATTTTGGTAATTTTAGTTAAATTTGGCAGTTTAACCCTAATTCCAGTGGATTAAACATTAACTCCAGTAGATTGCGGTCATTGTTGACCATTTTTACGTTTCTTTATTCTCCTAAAATGACAGTAAAACAGTTCAGTCACCGGATCGAGTTCAGCCTCGTTACGATAAAGCATTTCCCTGGCATGTTAAATATTACCAAAACATATTATCAAATTATCAAGCCGTGGCGCGAATTTCATTGTTGAAACACGCGGGTTACTTCCTCATCAGCTATTATTTATATGAGGATTGCTGTTTAAGTGATAACGGGGCAAATATAGAAACAGTTTTGACATTTAATAAGCAAAAAAAAAATTATAATAAATCAAAATATTGTTTTCTGTTGTCTTGCTCATTTGCATTTGCTCCCCTGTACTTCATGATGAAAATTTATTCAAATTGTTTTTATTGACATTTTGTTACATTTTGATGTCATGCAGGGACATATTACTGGATTATAAAAGACTAAGACCTTAATTTTTTTTTTTTTTTTTTTTTTGTAACCAGTTAAGCTTTTGGCTTTTTATACCTGAAATTTGGCTATCACATTGATTAGGCATATCCAACACATTTAATGTGAATATCATATTAGATCGCTACGTTGTTTCACACTATAATTCTTTAAATATGTGATCAAAATACAATTTTTGGGCAAAAATTTATTGTTTTGTATATGGTTGATTATACATAGTGGAATACATACAGAAAAGTGTTTTAGTTGAATATAAATTTTTGAAATAAATACCCGGGTAAATACCCATTTTGGGTACTTACCCGGGTATATACCCTGGGTATTTACCCCTAAAAATAAATACCCGGGTATTTTACATCACTATGTATTTGTGAAACATACATGAAAGAAAATCATTTAGATTTATGTTGGTCTAATGGTGGAAGTTGATGATACAAATTAAAAAATATTGTTGAATTTCCAAGAACGAATAGAAATACTGACACTTGTTACTGGCATAGTGCAGATGATGTTGGAATAATTACTGAGGATGAAGCGATAATGGTTCTTCCTTAGCTAACTTTACATAGACGCAGTCAATAAGTGTTTCCAATTTATTTTTCAACTTGTAGTTTTGGCTAATTTACTCAAATTGATCTTAATCAACTGTATTACGTTCATTAAACACACCTTTATATGTAAAAGTAAAATTTATACCTATAGGCTTTCAGTAAATTTTACAAAATGAAATTGTTTTTCGTTTTAAAATTTTCCGTGATACAGATTTAAAAGACAGTAAATATCTCATAAATGGATGCATTTAAAAACAAATAATT
The DNA here is from genome assembly GCF_026930045.1 of Uloborus diversus. Lineage (NCBI taxonomy): Eukaryota > Metazoa > Arthropoda > Arachnida > Araneae > Uloboridae > Uloborus > Uloborus diversus. Next base: position 63,981,488 of record NC_072739.1, on the reverse strand, counting down.
CGCACTAAAAATTTACATACTTTATAATGTAAGTCCTCCTTGCACCTTTTTTAGATGTGCTTCATTTAAACTTAAATAAAAGGGGGTGACACACTTACCCCTTAACTATGGGGTAAGTGGGACACCAATCCGATTTTTTACAAAATATAATCGTTAAGAATATCTAAAGCATTATTTTAGAAAATAATGATGAACTTTTGTTTATTAATAATGTCCAAGATAAAACTAGACAATAAGTTTTTTTTTTTTTTTTTTCTTAACTTTTGTATATGGTTTCAAAATTGAACTATTCTCAAAAGGGGTCTCACTTACCCTAACCAACCCTATTCATTTTTATTTTTGGTAACGGTTAAAAAGCTTGTTCCACCCACACTCACACCAAGCCAGAGTAAGTGCAATAAATTTTGAAGTGAAACATCTTATACAAGGACTTTGAAATTCTGACCCGCAAGCTTTTTGTGTGCCAGAAGTGACGTAGTTGTTTTTTTAATCGTTGCCAAAAACAATGAAAATTAACAGTAATTATAAATTTTGTTTTGTTAGTAAATTTAACAAATTAATTTCATGGCTGAAATTAAGCAATTATCTGATTAAAATTAAGTCATCAGTTTAGCACGTAATCATCAATGCTTAAGTTCAGTCTTGAAATTAGTTTGTGAACTTTTATTCACAAAATTAACTTTATAATTACTAATATTTTTCATTGTTTTTGGCAGCAATTAAAAAACGAATGTCGAGTATTGTTTAGTTTTCTCGTTGTTTATAATTGATTTTCTTTATTAAAATACTAGCAGTACCCGCACAGCGATGCCCGTGCTAAAAATGTTCGTTGAATAAAAAAAAACTGACGCCCCCTCCTCCTCTGATGTCAAATGATCGTTTTTCTTTGTATAAAATGCGTGCATACCTTTTCAAAAAAAAAAAAAAAAAAAAAACTATTTAAGTTTCTTTGGAATTAAAAACTTTTCGTCAAATCATTAAATTAGATTTACAGTTGCTTTAAAACTCTATTTAGCGAGTGAAGCGGTTTTTACTGCAATTTAAAGTATTTCGCAAAATAAGCAAAAAAAAGACATCAAATAACATCTTTCAAATATAAAAATAATTCCGCAGCTCTATTGTTTATCGCCAAACTTGACCAGCAACCACGCTATCGTAATCCATCCCGTCTAAAAAAAAAAAAAAAAAATATCCCGTGGAACATTCAAAAATCATCTTCAGAAAAAAAGAAGAAACTGTCGTACATTTCATTTGGATAAAAACAAATCAAAAGTTTCTTTTCTTTCAAAACAATGAATTACATTAACGGTTGCCTTAAAACAATAATCCTAGACTGAACCTGCTCAGCGCCTAACGTGCCAAGCGACCACGCTACCGGAACCCAGCCCTTTTGCGAGTGAAGCGGATGTTTTTTCTTGGCCAATAATAAATGTTTCGCCAAACAAACAAAAAGGTATAAAATCACATTAGCAGTGGCTTTCAAATCTTTACATATTAAGAGCTGCGTTGCCCGGCTTTGCCCGTCTACCTTGAGAACAAAAATTGTGTCAAGTGACATATATTCAACAATTAATTAAAAGAATAACTTGAAGAAAAACTTAAATAAAAGAAAAAAACACCATGCAAAATTACCCTTCCAAACAATGACGACAGATATTAAAGTACTTTTAAGAAATTAAAATGCGGAAGATGGATTTTAAAAGCGTAACCATGGAAACATGAAATAAAATAAGTTTAAGAATGAAAACGCGAAAATAAAATGGTTGAAAACCTGAATCAAAATGACGTATTTCGAAATTGATTTAAAAACGCTTGTAACTTTTTTTCCTTTGAAGATAGAAACTAATTTTTTCGACCAAAGGTCGAGAGAGACCTGGAGTAAAAAAATCTCGCTTTTTCCAATGCTGTAAAAAAAGAAAACTGTGGGACAGTTCCTTCACTTTTTATTGATAGATTTAATGAAGAAAGTAGTGCCTAAATTTCAGCTAAGCCTAAATAAGTTCGAGCTAAAAACGCAAATTACTTCCGTCGTAATGAAGTTAGAGCATCGAAACAAATTGCTCAGAACGCGGAAAATTCTACCCTTTTTAACGATATATAATATTAATATGTGCAAGTAATATTTCACCCCTTTAATAGCCAATAATAGGCAATTTACGTGAAATTTGGGCCTAAATTTGAATAAAAAAAAGAACTATTTATCGGATTTTTTTCGAACTATAGCCTATGTTACTCAGTAAGAAAGCACCTTTCATATAGTGAAAGAATTTTTCAAATAGGTTCAGTGGTTTTGGAGATTACCTCGAACATATAAACACGCAAAAATCCGCTCTCTCTCTTTATAATATTAGTAAAGATACATAACAATTTTGTTGCGAATCTGCTAAGTCTGGCGCGCAAAGAATAAAAGCGGGGGATGAGGGAAAACGTGCTGATGAAGAACAGTTCAGTAAGTAAAAAAAGGGTTAAAGTTTCCCTTCTCTAGCGCATCTTTGTGACACATATGTTTTAAGATAGCAGACAAAAGCTGTGGCTTAAGATACAGAAATTCAGAATTTTCCTAGTAGATCCAAGATTTTACACGAGTAAATACTCATCTGTTTTAATATTTTCCTTTTTATGTGCAGCCATAAATCTACTCATAGAACGCTTAAAGTCGTTTCATTAAACTTGTTGAAATGGCGTAAATAACTATTGTGAAAACTCCACCAAGATAAAGTTTGAATAATTACCATTTCATGAATTTTGTCCATCGATTTCTGCTTCCATGTTTGAATAATCTTTGGACTTTGATTGATGATAGGGTGAAGATTAATGCAGTTAAAAAATATCTTTGAACCTTAAACAATACTAATGTTCAGAGTAGAAATTTCACAAAAGAAAGTTTTTTAAAAGTCTTTTGTTAATGCCTTTGGATTAAAAATCGATTAAAATGTCGGTGATACTGCTCAGTTGAATCGATTTAAACCATTTTCGTTACCTTCGAGTTTGATGAATGTACATTCATTGCAAACAGTTGAAATGTGATTAGTTGAAAAATCAAATGTTCGTTATTTTTGCTGGCATTGTGACCTCCTTTTGATTCCGAAGACTCTAAACAGCCTAGTCAGATTTTTGTTTGCTACATTATAAATATAATTTAATTTGCCCTTTATGCAGTCATTTCTATGAATGCGGAGTTCATGTTTTTTGCCCAAATTTTACCTCTAACAGTAGGGGAAACTGGGGATACTTGATCCCTGGGAATACATGATCCCACAGCCAAAAATGTGCCAAAATCATTAAGTAGAAATTTGAAACCTGACAATTATGTTAAAGTTATACTTGTACGTAAAAACTGGCAACACTGTTTTTTTCAGCCATTTTGTTTTAGCTCAAGAAATGATTGTATGAATGTGTCACGGGAAACTTTTTTTATGAAAGCATTCCGAAGTTTACATTGTCCGTTATATACAACTTAAAAAAATATATCGAAGTGTAATATTAAAGTATAGACAGTCTTTAATAATTGAGGCATATTTTTAGTAAATTGTCACTGATTTTTCATAATGGAACAAGTATCTTTGTAAAAAATCGCCTATTAGGGATACTTGATCCCTTCGTTTAGAGGGATACATGATCCCAGGGATCAAGTATCTATGTCACAATATAAACACAATGAAAACAATATAACTACTCTTTACTAAGTTGACTTTAACTTTAAACATTCAAAACTATGTTCACACAATAAAATTTATCATAGTATGAGTGATAGATTTAAACAATCACTGCAGTAAATATGCTAAACAATTGAAATATCAGTTCGCACTTGTAACCCACATAACACCTCAAACACATAAACTGACTCTACTGATGAATTATGTTCTGATCAGCCAAATGAGATTGAACAAGTTGAAATAGATGTCAAATCCTTGTTTGAATGAAAAAAAAATATTTTGTTATTGTTAGATTTACAACAAAAAAGTAAGTTGCCCATTATGTAGACCCGTTAGCGGATAGAATGCAAAGTTGGACTTCTAGAGTTTCAAATAAGTTTTCGCGCACAGGCGAAAAGATAATATGCTTAATCAATCTATTTTTCCTGAAAAATTGACAAAAGTGTAGTAAATGAGAAAGAATGTGTAAAGTTGCTTACATCCAGTTTGGTTGAGCGGAACTTTAAAAACTTCACTACAACAGACGAATTGTTTGCATTTGACTTTTCAGGTTTTGAAAACATATTCTAAACTTTCTTTTCTTTTTTATGAGTATACTGATACTTCTATTTTTCTTCCCTCTTTTTAAAAATTAATTAAATTTATAAAACTCTTTGTTGCTTCTTGTCTTGGAATAATAGAACTAAGTTGACTTTTGTGCTTGTCATCCTATTTTTTATTTGCTGTAATTTTAGCTTCATTACGCTACTTAAAAAAAATTTTAGTTTTATTTATAAAATATATTGTTTACAACTCCATTGTAGACTAAGTAACTGATTGAAAGCATAATAATTTCATTAAAGTTGTGTACAATTCTTTTTACAAATGTCCTAGTGGAATGGTATATTCAATATTGAATATACCATGCCTTGTCTTCAATCTTCGAGTTGAACCGAACCATTGTTTCGGTCATTCGTCTGGTCAGTGCTGACTCTACATTAGCTATCAGTTTGTTTGGCACTCTTGGCTTCCTTAAGAGGTTTTCCACCTCCAGCTCATTCACTTCCTATGCCGGGTTGATGAGTGCTAATAAGCACGAAACTGCAGTCCTCGGCTGGAATTGACTGAGCTGGCAGTGTATTTCATGCCAGTATCTAGTCCCTGACATTCATTTGAATTTCGAGGTCATGAACTAAATTAAGTTTTTTGCAGCTATAAATGCGATAGGAGTCGTTTGTAGAAACAAGAAACTCAACTACTAGAGTCCTATCGCTATTCGGGATTGCATAAAACATACTTTGAGTTCAAAACGTCAAAATTCGAATTAATGTTAGAGGCTGAATGTTGTAAGAGAATTGTTGAGTAACTAGACGTAGTTTTTTTTCCCCTTAAATTTGTGCGTTTAACGTTTTTATCCAAGTTTTAAAATTGCTGTGTTCAAAATTCTTTGGCACAAAATATCTTCATGTCGTCTTCCATTTCAGGAAAGGTGGAATTCTACTGAACAATCTGGTGGGCGTGGCTGGTGCAGTCCTGATGGCCTTCAGTAAAGCTGCCTGGAGCTTTGAGATGCTCATCTTGGGCCGCCTGGCCATTGGTTTCAACTGCGGTACGTAACCCTCCATTATTCTCGCCCCCCCCCCCCTTCCCTCGAAGACCGTGATTAACGATCTCGCCGAACACCAGAACCCTTCTCCGTGCTTACTTAATATCGCTTAAGTGCGCATTAGCATCTCGAGCGAGTTGCAATCCGTTTGCATCTTGAATTAATTTTGCCTCCGCCGGACGAAACCGGTCGGTTTCGTATTAAATGCGTTCTCTAATTTTAAGATTTGAGTTATTTTAATCATTGGTAAGATATGCTCTTTAGACCTTGATGGAGTTCCAATAAAGTGATATCGTGGCATCATTCACTTCATTGCAATGCCGTACTTGCAGAAACCTTTTTAGTATTTCCAGACATCAAAAAAAGAAGTGGTTCACTGGAAAAATCCTTTAAAAGAGAACAACATTTTTCAAATGTAACTACACTCTGTACGCAAAATACACAGACCGAAACTAAACAAAAAGATTTCTAGAAGGTTTGGCGCTATGCCACTTTTGGGGATTTCCTCTTGAATAAAAAAAAAAGGTTAACCAATAGAACTCGCATTCACCGTCTGCTTGGTACCAATTTGTCCTTGCCCAGGCCAAGCATGTGACTGAGGCTGCCAAATGGTTACATCTAGTCATTGCCCCGCAGAATTTCACTTATGCTTACAGGCCGTGACAATCTCTGAAACTCATAGCAATAAATAGGGCGCTACAGGGAATCCCTGTTTTTCATTAAAGTTGCCATTGATTGATGGATACACATGGTTCCGTTCAGAGCCTCTTCCGGTTAAAATGGGTGACTTCCAATCAAAAATAAACAAACTTTGAAATGTTGTCATTGACTGGGGGATGCACAGGATTCCGTTCAGCGCCTCTTGCAGTCAAAATGGGCAACATATGAAGTTTCGAACTTTTCGAGAATTTCAAGGGCAGATCATAGTTGCATCGGTTTAACAAAAAAAATTCATAAATTGTCAAGGTCCGAAAGCGTCAGCGCCATCTTTTTGGGTCATGATTTAGTCTGTCTTTCTCGTGAATGAAGTTTAGAGCAGTATTCGCAATTATAGAACTTGATTAAGCCACCTTGCGGTGATTAAATAATTAGCCACACAAGTGAACCATTTTAGGTTTGCCTGAACAATGCAGATGTCTCATTGGACAGACCATAGCCTACGTAAGTGTGTTGGTCTTATCTTTGCCTCTTTCAGCTACCATTAGGTAGAGATTACAGCGCCTCCTTTATTGGAATTACGAATCTTTCGTTCAACTGGTACATTAGTGCCGCAGACGATTTCGAAGTATTTTTAATCATTACCTTTTTGCAATTCCAATAAGCTATAGAAAATGCTGCAATCTCTGGTAAATGGCGGTTGAAAGAGGTAAAACCAAGACCGACTCATTTACGTAAGAATAGATACGCCCCGTCCGCCTTGTGGGCGCAAAATTGAAATGTTTTACTTTATTGGCTAATTTTTACATTCTAAAAGTAGCGTCTTTAAGCTCTAGAGCTGCAAATATTTTTTATTTAAAATTGGCAGACGACCCTAGTGTTTTAATTCCTTTTCATTATGTTTTATATTTACTGAAATGACAATGCTCAATGGCGAGAACAATAAGAAAAATAATTGTGGTTTTTTGAGCAATCACGATTGCTTATGCTTTCATTTGACTGTTTTGATGTCCTATTATTTTATTGTCCCGCCAGCACCCTCTGCAGCATCACCGTCAACCGGCCCCTCCCGATGCTGCTCCTCTAGCAAAAACCGTCTCCAGGTTGCTCCCATATCCTATATACACATGCATACACACATCTACACACACATACATACACACATACCCATACATAACACATACAAACACACACTTACACAAACACACACGCATACATACAGACACCTACACACACACAAACACATACACACACACAACTACCCACACATTCATGCCTACACACAGACACAAACACACATGCCTACACACACATACACATACCCCGCCCCCACGCACACAAACACTCATACACACAACTACCAACACTCATGCCTGCACACAGACACAAACACACATGCCTACACACACACATACACATACCCCCCCCCCACCCCACACACACACGCCTACATACACACTCGTGATTGCGAAAAACATAATTTGAATTCAAGATGACAAAATTCAAATTAATTTAATTTTTTTTTTCTTTAGCGCTATTTAGTCTTTGGTGGAGTTCCAGTTAAGTAACGTCCTGTCTTCAAACATTGCAATATCGTTCTGTCAGAAACTTTTTACTATTTCACACATTAATATTAGTTTCCAGACAAGAGGAAGAAAAATTGGCTCCTGGAAAAATCCTTGACTAAAGAACTTTTTTTTTCCAAACTTAATAAGAGCTTCTCACAAATCTAGACCGAAAAGCATTTATTTGTAACTGTTGTAAAAAAAAAAAATAATGATTTTTTCATATAAACATATGATTTTAGTTTTATTTTCATTTAACAACCGGATTTCACTGAAAATAAAGTATAATCGAAAAATAAACCCTAGCATGGTTTTTCAGGTCTCCCTGATGTAAGCCCTAACTTTAAAATAAGCCCCACTTAAGATCATCATTCAAAAGAACGAACGTTTCACGGCACAAGATAGGCTTCCTATAGTGTAAGATTTGAACAATTAGGGGCTCTGGGGCTCGTTCCCGGTAATTTCTTGAAACTGAAATCTTCAAAACACCGTTTCAGGCTATCTTGATGACTTAAATAGGAGGACACGAACCCCTTTCAAAGACGGGGTTGCATTAATTATTCTCCTCGCTTTTCAATGTTTCTTAAAACCGAATAAATGTGTTTTTTAAGTATGAAAAAGGGTAAGTTATTGTGCAAAAAAATAAGGCATTTCCTGCAAATAAGCCCTAGGGTATCTTCTGTAGCAAAACTCAGCATAAAACCGGGTCGTATTTTCGGGAAAACGCTTTAACTACTCAAAGAATTGTATTTGCACACAGGGACAGCATTTCAGCATTTCGTTTGGGGAGTCGAGTTTCTTGAACATGAATTTTCGCAGTAAGGTATAAAATACATATTGGTTAACAAGAAATGATAATAAAATGGTTTTAATGTTAAGAATAATTGATTTTCTTAAGAACAATGAAATTTTTTACGGCCGAAGCTTTAAATTTATTTTGTAATAAGTTATCTCACAAAACATTTCGGTACTAGTTTGTATTTATTAGTATGTTTTAATCTGCTAGTTTTGGAGTCAGGAAGAACAGAAAATTTCGTAACTAGATTTAATCAATATCCAGTGTTTTGCTTTATTGCCAATATAGCTAAAGATGAAGGTCTTGTTTGCCTCATTGCGCTTCGAAGGTAATTCTCAAACCTCCTGACACACAAAAGTCAAAATGGTTTGACGTTCAGTTCTCCCACAACTTTCTGGTTGTGTGCTGAGTTTTTCGTACTGCTGAAGAGGCTCCATTGTAGCCTTGAAATAGCTATATGATGTATTTTCGTGTTAATTTGTGCTTTATTTACGTTGGTTTTTCAATTTAATTACAAATTCATCTTTCAAATGACTGAACTGATTGAAACAGTCAAAAAACAACAGAAGCAAGAAAGTTATGTCAAAAAACACATTTCCTTCTGATTCCTCTCTTTAAAATAACCAAGACAGCTTTTTAAATTGGGCTAGTATTTATTTTGCGTCATTAAAAAGTATAGTCGCAATTCACAAAACAATTCTTCTTCCCTCATGCTATTACTTATAAGTGTAATATTTTCTTTTTCGTTATCTATACCCACCTACATAATATTAAACTTAAGACCAGTAATAAATTTACCTCATCAAATCCTGTCTCAATTCCTTGAGAAACTGAATTGGTCATTTTATTCGAAATATTGATTTAATAGTTTGGCTAAAACTTCACGTGAGTTTTGTCACCTCTCCTACATTGGCATACAGTAAAAACTGCTATGGAAAAATTCTGTCACAAAGTTCCAAACTTGGTTCAAGTATGCATTAGTGCGAAAATTACTAAGAGTTTCAATTGTCAATCCAAGAATTAGGATTAGTGGATTGAAATTTTTATGATGGTGTAGCATCGTTGAGAAAACGCTCCGCAGTATAAATGAAGTAAATAAAAATTCAAAGAAAGCCATACATATTAAAATGACTTCAGATTTTCTATCAATGAAAAGGTCGTTTTCCAGTAGTTCTTCCAGGAGGCTTTTATGGATTCAATTCTTGAATACCATCTTGTGTCACTCAGAGATTGTCAAGTAAAGAGCCTCAAAACATATATTTGTTGATGTGAAAGTATTTTTTTCATGTGGGATGTTTTTCAAAAATCTTTACAAAAAGTTTCCACGAAGGCATATATTACATAGAAATGCTAAAATGTGCTTCTAATGCAAGGCATCAATGAACACTTACCAGCTAAACATTAAGTTATAATATGTTAAGTTATGTATATAATTTATAAACATGTATGTAAAATGACATGGAGTTTATGCTTAAGAATTGCGCAGTCTCAACATTGTACGGGCATCTCATACAATATGCAACATCCATCAAAACTTAGAACACACAATTTTGAAATATTTAACCCATATGAAGAAATCACTTCTTTAGTGATAAGGCAAACAATTATTCTCTATCAGTTTTTTCTCTTCTGAAAATGCAGGCAAATGATTCTCTAAGTCAGCGTTTCTTAAATTGTGTTCCGCGGAACCCCAGGGTCCCCCAACGTCGTCCAGTTCCAATGAAAAAAAAAATTTCTACATTTAAATTTCTTCTTATCAATTCATATTGGTGTTCTATAAAGTGATACATTTTTAATTCAACTGCGTATTGATTTGATCGAAATGTTTACATATTTTTTTTCTTTATTTAACTGTTTGATTTTTTTTTTCTTTTTCAGGTTTAAGCACAGCGCTTGTGCCTATGTATTTATCAGAAATATCCCCTGTCAACCTTCGTGGTGGCCTAGGTAATATTTTGTTCTGAATTTACATGTTATGGCTTTTGTTTTTCTTTTTAAAGTTTTGTTAATTTTTAAAAACTTATTTCTGTTCTCTTTTGCATTATTTCTTCTAATATTGTTTTGCTTTCTCTTATTTTCTGTGTGTTCCTTACTTTTCACCGACACGAAATTTTCTCCCCCCCCCCCTCTTTTTCAATTTCAAACTTACCTTTCGATATATTTAAGGGGGGAAGAAATTTTATAAATCGTCGAAAAGTAAGGTAAACCATTTTATAGTACATATTATCATTCATACCTTGCTAGTGAGACTCGGCGAAAAGACCGAAAAGTAAATTCTGTAGCCGACATCAATTTTCAAGGGAGAAAAATAGAAATCGTAAAACAGCACCCTCGGCTACTCCCCCCCCCCCCCTCCCACTGACAAGATTATTTGTATATCGTTTTATCTTGCTTCGGTCGTTTTACAGCACATATACTCTAGAATTCTAAAAAGCAATTTTTTTAAACAACCCATAAGGTTGTAAACCTCCGCCGAAAACTCTATTTTCAGTCCCTCAAATTAAGAGTGATCAAATAGTGATAATAAAAGTATTTAATGTAATAATATCGCAATCCACAGTATGACACTAACGTTCATCATTGGTGACGTCATGCGCAGATTGTGCGGTTTTGAATATCCCATCGAAGCACTGTTTAGTTTTCAATGAACTTATGGACTGACATATGAGAAAATGATTTTTTTTACTGTCCTCTATGCATAAAAATTTGTTTCAAAAAATAGAAAACCAACCCCACCTGATAACCAACTCATTTATTTTTCTTGTCTGTTTTCTTATTTCACCCTCATTAATGCTATTCCTATTCCTAAGTTCATAAAGCACCAACTTTCGACTTAGCCACAAAAGGCTGATCTCCCTCATCTGGGAAGTCCGTCATCAGCTGATGAGCCTGGATATAATGAGGACTCAATTGGTGGCCCTTATCGTAAGGCCCTTTGTGGAGTCGGACTCTACCTGACAGGGATTAAGCTTCCTTCCAAAGAATAAACCCTTCTCTGGCAGCTTGTTCGGAAGAGTTTGACAACTGATGAATAGTAAACAGTACACAATGTGTAGCGTCTTTAGTTGGAGAGTGGTCGGTGCATTCCGATGACTTAAAACATTGATTGTTTTTTCTTGATCTTTGAATGCACGATCAGTTACTGTCCTTGTTAAGTTGTAAGCAACCATTAGCATTCAATTTATTTTGACAAAGCATGAATGCTATAAAGTAAGAAATAACAACGTCAAAAAAACACAAATTGCAGATTACTGCAGACACGTGTTTCGACGTTACTATGAACGCCTTTTTCAATGCAAAAAGTGTCTGCAGTAGTCTGCAATTTGTGCTTTTTTTGACGTTGTTATTTCTTACTTTACTGTTCATCACAAAGGTATTTATTTATCTCATGAATGCTATGTTTTTAAGAGTTGCAGAAGCATCACTCCAGAACGAAGTTTTGCAAAGAATAAATATCCTTATGTTTAATTATCTCGTGCAGCATCAAAAGAGTCTAATAAGTTAAAAATAAATTATTTATGTATACGAACTATTTATAAATGAGATGACATGATGAATATACAGTGAAACCTGTGTAAGTTGACCACCTGCGGTGCCCTCTACTTTTGGTCAACTTACAGAGGTTGATTTATCTAATAAGGGCAAATTCCGTGCCTGAAAAAAGCGGTTATCTTACAAGGGTTGTCGACTTTACAGGTTTTACTGTATTGACAAAAAGAATATAACTTAAGCAAATATTTACTTAAACGAATAATTAAATAAATTAAAAATATTATGAGTTAAGGCAGTGAGGGTGGGTCGGTTTCCGTTTTAAGGAGTACCATTTAGGAGGAAGTCCGAATTAGCTCAGACAGCACACGATAGATGGAAGCACCGTCATCAACATTTCGAAAATTAGAACAAAACCAGATGCCGACAACTTCTGGTTCAGCACCCTAAGAGGTATTAATTCTCGTGGAGGACTTTGTGACCACGACATATTTAACATGCCCCAGTTATCATCAGTGGACACGAAGGATCTTCGATCGGCTGGAGCTCTCCAATTACGAGCTCGGCGCCTTACCGATCAGGCCACCTCGTCCAAAAAGAATTATGGCAAACACTTACATTTTATTCATAAAGTATTTGAACACTACTTGTGAATTGAACTACTTGAACTGTGTTATAATGCATGATATTCTACTACCATCTACCTTGTATGCAATTATTAGATCATGATCACATGCAATAATGATGGGTGAATAATATTGTTGTTGTGATGTAGGTGTCCAAGTTCCGCGTATTGATTAGATAATTCCGTGGTAGCACAAGAAACACATTTATTACTAACATTTAGCACACATAGAAAATAATTAGCCTTGATTAAATACTACAATTTGATAACAATTCGATAAAGGCCCCATGTAGCACAGCATAGGATCGATGGTTGGTACAGTGATTCGATAGTCAGATTGATTGAATGAGTCTTGTGCCCAGTTCGAAGTGTTGCCACTCACTCGTTTGCGTTCATTGAAATACAATAATTGTTGACAGTCTTTGGATAGAGAGGGGACATGACCCCAATGGTACTCCCTTGTATCCGCCTCTTCCCCCATATGGCTAACCATGTTTGTACAACTAAGCTTTCCAAACATGAATGGAAACTAAGATATCACGCCTCAGTGTAACAACCAGTTGCTCTTCTCCCTCATTAGACTTAGTAGATTTCCTCCAATTTCAAGAGAAAAAAATTCTGACGGTTTTGAGTATTTCTGATGCTCTATTATGTATCTAACGTTCGTTATCTGGGCTTTAGACGGTCTTCCTTACGAAAAAAAAATCAATTTTCCAATCTCTTCTGGAGGACAAAAAAGCATTTCCATTTCTACGGAACTTAAATAGGATTAATTATTCCACTTAAATCACAAGGCCGTCATTTTCTCCCTTCAATTTTAATCGTATTTTTTCGGGAAAGAAACTTCTCATTGGAATAGTAACAAATTTAATAGGAAAAAAGAAACTTTCCGTCTCGTCGAAGTCTTCAGATAAGAGTACGGGAAGAAAATAATACTGCGGTAAGACAGCAAATAATCCAAAGAATAAGTAAAAAAAAAATCTTTACTTGCGGAATTAAATTACAAAAACCTCGCTCTGGTTTAAGAAGAAGATAAAATAGGGAAATTTAATTCTGTGCCCAGACTTGGTCCTCTTCGTAATTTGTATGCATGGAATTTAACTGCAGTAAAAACTTGTATTCTCAGCGTTAAACGTAGCTGGCATTTTATGGGTATTTTTTTATGCCTTAGTATTCAGCCCTCTGGAGCTTTTATTGTTGTTGTTTTTTTCGGAGGAAAATTATATTTCATAAAAATCCTTTGCCCTTAGGGTTTTGAAAATATTTAATCACGATCTTTGTAATTTTTGTGCCATTTAAATGAAGCTTTTTTGCCATTTTCTTAGTGTTGGCCTAGATTAAAGAATTGTGCTGAAAGTAAAGTTTAGTTGTTTTGTTCTTCGCTGCGCTGTTTAGATTTTTATTCGTATTTGTTTTCATATTGGTATTTTTTTAATACGTAATAAAGAAATAAAGTTAATTGTATTTCAATAAAATAATGTATTTGGACAAAGTTAAAGTTCAATTTTTTTTTACGGGAACTTAAAACGACTTTGCAAAATGATTCACAATGAGCTGACAAAACTTGATTATATGCGTGTATGAATGCAATTCTAAACTGTAGTTTAGGGACGCAACGAAATGGTAAAAGTGTGTTTTGTTTCGATGTTATATATATATATATATATATATATATATATATATATATATATATATATATATATATATATATATATATATATATATATATATATATATATATATATATATATAGTGATAATAGCTTTTTTTTTGACAGTTGTCGATCTAAATTTAAAAAAAATAAATAATAATAAAACTCTTAAAAATTCAATGGTCCTACATTATCTTCAAAATAAACTTTTGTTTTCTTATCTTCCCTGACAGTTTTCTGCAGAATTGATATATGTTCGATAATCAAACTTAAAACATAATTATGGTCATTTTCTAAAATGTGCAGACGATTTTAACTCCTCCGATTATATCCTTTGACGTCATAGATATTATCCATCAAAATTCTTTGGAGCTTTCCCCATAGACCATCTCTATAAAACTCCTTCGACGCTCCCCACATAGACATTCCCTATGGAGCTCATTCGACGCTCCTAACATAGACATTCTCTATAGTCCTCCTTCGACAGTTCCTCTCATTAAAATTCTCCTTCGAGCTCCTCCGATGATTTCCTCATAAACATTTTCCGTAGAACTCCTTCAATGGTTTCCTCATAAGCATTTTCCATAAAACTCCTCCGATGATTTCTGCATAAAAATTCTCCATAGAACTTCGATGATTTCCTCATAAACATTTTCTATAGAGCTCCTTCTATGATTTCCTCATAAACATGCTCTGTAGAACTCCAACACTTCGCTTATAGGCATTTTCTACAGAACTGTTTCAACACATCTCTCGAAGACATTTTCAACCTTTTTCAATCTACGCATCCCTTTTTGTGTATCATAAACTATGCGTGTACTCCCTACTAAAACACTTCAACTATATTAACGTGTATTATATTAGTTAAAATTTTGCATTTAAAAAACTGAATGGTGATAAAGAAAAATGTACTGCACTTCTTTCTTATGCAAAATTTATCAGAAGGATGTATTTAATTGTTTAGTTATATTGTACTATCAAATGAAAATGTTTCAAAGAACATTCAATAAATTTAAACTCAAAATTAAAGCATCCATTTTTTTATTTTCAAAATTGTTTGGAAATTATTTATACTGGAAAACGTATTGCAAACATAAAAAATACGAGTTGCTTAATTAATTGAGCTTAGCTACTAAAAGGAAAATCGTAGCCAATGCTTCAATGAAGTTTTAATATTTACTTTACAATAATTCAAATGTGGTAAACTATAGAGTTAGCAGATGATTCTTAAATGGCAATTTCCCCCCCCCCCCCCATTTCGTCGCGTTAAAGCCGTTGGCAACCGCTAATTTCACCCTTTGTTGAGTTGATAATTCCGCACCCTTTGACTTCTCATAACGAACAGGATTTGGTGCAAAACTCAATCTTATTTTGAAAGGAATTTTCGGCATGGTACCAATTGAAAATGAGGAACTGTTTTTAATTCATGTAGTTTTCTGAAGTCTTTCTACAGTATGGAGTGGACGAATTTCTTTGATTTTTCCATGTGGTTACATCATCATAAAAAGGATAAAAACTGCATAAAGTGGAATTTGTTTAAAAACTGGAAAATGATTAGAAATAGCGTTATTGGATTGAATGCTTTCTTTTCAATAGTAATTTAACAACGTGGTTTGACGTGTTGAATTTTCTGCTTGTTTAGCGTACTGTGAAACACACCGTAGCGTTTTCTGACTCCGTTATGTAATAACAGTTGTATTAATTTAACTCTAAACTATACCACATTACACACGTTCTTGATTGATGAGTGCTTTAAGCAATTAATTATCTCATCATATACATTTATGGACCATCTAACATGCTAATCATTAATGTGATGCTCAGTTAACTAATTTCATTGCCTGTGCACACTGTAACATTTTAGCCATTTAACATGGTGACTTCAGTAATTTCCTCTGCTCAGTGGATGCACGCGCCAGCAGTTAATCACAGCAATTGCTGCGTATTCGTATTAGTGACTATTTAGTGCATAACGTACATCAAATGTTCTCTGAACATTATGGCTCTGTTGAATTGTTTCATTAATTCATGATGTTCTGGCACTGCATCATTAATACTTTAACTTAACTATAATTGGTTTTTCTAAAAAAAGTATATTTTTTTAATTGAATCCTCCTTTCTAACAATGTTTTTGTAGTCTTAGACTTGTAATAGAATCGAAAGAATCAATGTTGATATGTGTACGGATGGGTTCTCAACTGTTTCAACCTACGCACCCTTTTCTGTGCATCATTAACAATGCGCAACTTTGGTTTTATTAAAATGTGTTATCTTACATAATTAAAAACTGAGCGTATGTACCTACCTACCTATCTATCTATCTATGTCCGAATTACTTCTCCCGAAAGCCAGTAAACTGACCATCGAACCAGGTATCGATGGATTCGTAATTTTCTCGTCTTTTTGTTTGGCTATTTAAAATAATCCTCCGATAATAATTAGCAGAGATATCAATTAAAAACTATTAATTATGACACTTAGATTTCGACATATTTTTCGAAGGTTTTCCTCCATTCAAATTATTATTCACTGCTTCATCTCAACTTTGCGCAACAATGCTTTTATTAAAATTTATAGCGGGTGAAGAAAATCATTGAGACGAAAGATCTGTTGCCATTTTTTGTCTCGAATATGAGCAAATAAAATTCTGGGTTTTGTTTTAAAGGCTTCTCCTGGTAATCGGAGGATTTAAAATGTTTCCTTTTTGGTTATTTTTCCGCAATCTGCCGCAAAAGTTTACTTTTTTTCTTTTTCTTGGTTCAAGCTTGATTGTTGAACACGCGTCACTTGATATAACTTTTTATTTCCGAGGTAAACGTGCAAAGCCGGGCGACGCAGCTCGTATTGGATAAAGTTGATTACGAATAGATAATTTTTTTTAAGCCAAGAAATTTATTTTAATGCACATTTTACTTCAAAGTTCTTACTATCCAGAAGTACAATTTAAAAAGTTTTATGAATTAATTAGCCAGAACGCTCTTTTTGTTTACAAAGTTCTTCCATGTTTGGCGTCAGCTTGGAAAGAGAGAAAGAGAGAGAAATACAGACGTAAATCATTCTCAACTGCAATCTTGTAAACTGCAAGTTAGATATGGCACTTTTAGGGTGAAACGTTGTAGCACCAGTAGCATCTGAGTCCCATTTGTCCCCCTTAAAGGTGCCAGTTGGTTCCGTATAGCCCCACTGAGGGTGCCATTTGACTCCATCTTACATCCTTTAAGGGTTTCACAAGTGGCAAAATGACCTTCTTAAGAAGCGCCTCTGCTGCTACAACGTTTCACCATAAAATGTGCCATATGAAACTTGCAGTTTTTAAAAGTGTATAGAAATAAAGTTGTAGTTGAGAATGATTTACGGGTTTTTTTTTTTTTTTTTTTTTTTTTTTTTTTTTTAAAAGAAGCTGAAGCCAAACTTGGAAGAACTTTGCAAAAGAAAAGAGCCGGTAATTAATTCTTAAGACTTTTCTTCCTTTTATGTCTGGAGAATAAGAACTCTGTTGTAAAATGTGCTTTAAAAACATTTCTTGGGGGTTTTTTTTAAACCTATTTCCCTTTAACGGATATAACACAAATTAATAAAATTAGAGTGATTTTATAGAAAATTTTGAAAACATTTCTTCGCGTGAGTAAGTTGCCATAAAGCCCAGAAAGTACTTTATATCAATGATTCTCTCTTCTCTCTCTCTCTCTCTCTCTCTCTCTCTCTCTCTTTATTTCCACTATATTTCTGTATTTATAATGTATTACTATACCCATAGATTAAATTTTATTAGCCAATCATATGCATTTTCATTAAAATTTATATTAGTTTTACTTCAAATATATTGTTTTCGAGATTTTTTATACATCAATTTCAAGTTTAATTATATTTTTTAATGTACATTAATTTATAATTGAAGTTACAAAGTATTTTTTTAAAAAATCTCATACGGCCAAATCGCTTTTCCCCAGTGTAATATTGTTTAATTAAAACAAAAATTCAAATGTATTTGGAAAAAATTAACCAGCTAAGCTTTCTAACAATACAAAAACCACTGCTGTTTGACTTGTGACACAAAACAAGAGACGTTCCACGTTGTCTGAACCCCCATTTAAATCTTCTCCAACCAAAACGCCCACTCAGCAACAACCAGCCGCTAGACAATCGTCCATTCATTGTGTTGCGCCAGGACAAGAGCTCTCCAAGCCATGATTTGTTCGGCCTAGTTAATGCATTCTGGGGTAATTACTCGTTCCACGTGCACATGGGCAGTCGGTCCCCCCCCCCCTTCCCCCCTCTTGCATCTTCCCATCAGAAAAGGGATGCATAGAGGATGGATGTTCTTCCTTCGAACATCCAATTACCATTTATTCTGCAGTTAATATAGTGCTACAGTTCTGAAGAAGAATATCTTTGCGCATGCGTTCTGTCTTTTTATTACGATTGTTGCTTATGACTGCAAGCTGATTTTAACATAACTTAAACTATTCTTAAAATAAATAAGCATCAATCGAGAATCAGAAATAACTTATCTGGAATCCTCATTGCTTGTCCCCCTCAAAATTTTCTTCTTGTTATTTTTTGAAATTAAATGTTTTTATTTCATTTATATTCGATTCACATATTGCACAAGGAAGGCAAAACAAATTACTATTATTAATCGATCGAATTAAATTTCCCTCGTACTTCTTTACTTATAATAAAACTCAAAGTCTCTCTGTCTGGATGTCTGTAGGATGTCTGGATCTCTGGGACGCGCATAGCGCCTGGACCGTTCGGCCGATTTTCATGAAATTTGGCACAAGGTTATTTTGTAGCATGGGGGTGTGCACCTCGAAGCGATTTTTCGAAAATTCGATTTTGTTCTTCTTCTATTTCAATTTTAAGAACATTTTCCGGAGCAAAATTATCATAAGACGGACGAGTAAATTACAAAATTATCATGACGTGGAATGGCAGAGCGAATGAACATAGCCAATGGGCGAGAAATTCGTCATCCATTATTTATAAATATACAGGCGAACCAAATGACTTTTTAATTTTCAACTACGAGCAAACCCGTGCGGGTACCACTAGTAAAATAAATAAAGAGGAAATGTTTTTCGTAAAAATACGGTGAAAAAAAACTCAAAATTTATTTGGACCTTTTAAGGTCCGACAGAAGAAAAAGTTCAAAAGAAAACTAAAAGCAATTCTGACCCTTTAATCAACTTTGTTGCAATTATTTTTAGACTGCAATTTTGAAATATATATGCATTCTTTTTTCTTTTTTTGGAAGAAGATCATTTTTGGTCATGGTGTTGCTAGTATATTAGCTTAGTACTATTTTTGAAATTATCCTTCTTTTTGCGCAATAAAGATTTCAACATTCAATTGAATTAATGAGAGGGAATTCGATCGGAAAAGACATAAATTTACAATTATGGCAATAAAAATGCGGGGGCCAAACCCGCTTTTAGTTAGGCGGGTTTCATTCAAAGAGGTTCCATAGTACTGTTTGAAAAATAAACAGTCAAGTATAGACTGAAAAATAAATAGGTAAAACAAAATAAAAAGATATGTAACTACAGATGTACCTGTTTCCGAACTAATCTATCTTAAAAGGAAGCTGTGGCGAACTTCTCTCTGAGCCTGGTGATCGAGTGTCCAGGCCAAGTTATTCAACCTGTTTGATGCATTGCGTGCGTAATAATTCGTCACGCACGTCCCATTCTTAATGAACCACTTCTCACTATCCTCTTGAAACCACGATCATCACTCCTTCATCTGCCTGATTGCTGACATTTCCACTCTTGTCCTGACATTGAACCAGTTTACTTGATTCGATGCTAAAATTCACCATGGATGGGTTGCGAAATTAGACGGTTTGGTGAAGAGGAATAGGGTCTTATTTGAATACCGATGTCTTCTAGTTTTGGGTGCTCTTACTTTCATGAACTCATCTGCTATTGTGAATGGACATAACTTTTAGATTATTGTCATTGATTTTAAATGACAATTTCGAGCGAGACATGTCGAAAAAGCATATTTCTATATTGTCATTTTGGACTTCCGCTTTAAATCCGTTTCAATTGCCTTAGTAATGAAATACGTATTCAAGATTATTGTACTATAAGTATGTTTTTGTAAATTGTCACTTTTGCAAATACACTGCTGAATACTGGTACCTGCAACTGTTGGAAACCCTACTTTAACAGAAGTACATAATTTTTGGTTTTTTGCCAAAACTTTTAGAAGGTAGGTTCAAAGTTAGACAAATTTTAACCTCGTGTATTGTTACAATTGTGCAGTAAGTAAGAAAGTCTCTTGGGATGAAATTTCTAGCCATTTCTGATTCCCCGCCTCATTTTTCTTTTATTAGTAAGATTCCTTCCGTCTATGGGATTGCTCTCTCGTCGTTAGAATTTTCCCCTAGTTTCTAATATTTTTCTCTTGGTTCCTACTGTTTTTCTGACAATGCGTAGTATTCCTTTAGTTTCTATAGAAAGTCGTATACAACTTCTCTTCGTTTTCAGGACTTCTCTTTTAATTTCTTATTAAGTTCATTTCCTTTTTTTTTTTTACTTTTTCTTTCATCTCTGGGACTGTATCCTTAGTTTCTAGAGATAGTCCCTGAGTTTTTATTGCTTCTGGGGATTTTCTCCTTTGTTTACACGACTTTTCCCTTTAGTCATTAATATTTTCTCTTCAACCGTTACGATTACTAACATTGTTTAGCCATTTACTTCCTTTCTGAGCGCTTTTCTGTACATTATTAAGCCTAACTCTTTTGTTGTAGTAATCGTATTATGAATCGTATCAAATATCTAGCAACCTAGAAACGTTTAAAATCGTAAAAACGATACCTTAAATTTAAAGAAATCCTTCTTTAGACCTTTTAAGAGATGTTTTACAAGTTTAATAATTTTAATATTAAAATAATTTTGTGAAAGGCCCGTTGTTTTTTCGATCATGATTTCGTTACTAACAGGATCTTTTTTTTTTTTTTTTTTTTTTTTTTTTTTTTTTTTTTTTTTTTTTTTTTTTTGCGATTACGATTTTTTGTCAAAATGTCTGGCTTTGTGGACATAGGTTTTGAAAATGGTCTATTCTAGGACATTACAGACTCTTTTGAAGAGGAAAATGACCTTTAAAAATATTTCTTGTCCTGTGGATCCTCCGTTCTAGAGTCCAGCATTAACTGCCTTTCCTTTTTGTTGCTTGAAGAATCATGTGAACCAATCAGAATAACCTAATGCCATCCTCTCACAGACTAACTAAAATGTTGTCAAGTGTAACAGCATTTTTTAGAAGCTTAATGAAGGTGAATAATTAAAAAATTTCGTGAGTGTCCCGTTTTTTTCCCTTTTTTTAAGAGAAGTGGTGCCCAACCTCATTTCATTATTTTCTAAATAACAATAATATGAAAATATGGAAAAGGAAAGAAAAATACAAACCAATAGTGGTTATTATCAATTACTTGATGCTTATTTTATTAAACGCATGCTTTTGAGATACCAATTTCTGAATTTTTTGCTCCAAATTTGTGACATTGTCGCTAATCGTGCCTTTCTATTTGGAACATTGAACAAAACGGGCCACACAGATCAGCTTCGCGGGCCGGATGTGACCCATGGGCCTTAAGTAGGGCACCACTGGTTTAGAGGATCTATTTTTGCGAGTTTTTGTACCAAGTCCGACTTTGTATTCGTGAGCTTTTAATTGGGACCATTATGAGACATAACTGCTTTTTTTAAGCATGTTTCCTGCCCTATGAACCCTTTATTCTTGAGAAAACAGTATTGGTATTACCTTTGTGTTGCTCGAAGAATCCTCCTAATTCGAACAACATTTACCAAATAGTCTCAGATATTTGTCGTTGAATTAATCACAACAACCGCAGTGACGTAGCGAGCGTGGTAATCAAAACACCAAACAGAAGGTGCAGAATCGAAGAAATTTTTCAATAGGACTGAGCAAAATTGTGAATAAAATGATCTCCAAACACAGAGGCGCCCCGAAAATAAATTTTTGGGAGTTCGGAAATTCTCAATTTGCCGAATCGAACTCACACGTTTCGCCGAGTGATAAAATACGGGTATGCACACATATAGTCTCACCACCGATTAGATGGAAAGGCAAATTTCCGGCTTACAGGTCGAAATGGGCGCATCTATTAGTTTTCAGGGATGTCAGCTTTTGCAGGTGTATGCTAGGGGCTCTAGATTCATATATCAAGTAGAGTCATATTCAACTGAGTGGAACACGCGCATCATATTTTTACTTTTCCCCCTCATTCAGATAGACTCGTCCCTACTGGACGTTTACCTATTCCATACGGTCCGTGGGCAGAATGTAAGTACATCCATTGAAAAGGGGCATTTGGGCGGTTAAAATTTGCAAATATGTCTCCATGTTTGCCGAATCGCGAGACAAATTTGCCAAATAAGGAATTTTTTGGAAGGTCACTGTGATCTCTCATCGGGGCACCTCCAACGCCCCCCCCCCCTCAAAAAAATTGATAGATAAAAGAATTCTTACTTCATGCGTGATTGATTTCAACTGTCTTACTTTAATTTCCTTAATACGGCAATCACAACCTCCATATTTCTACCTCGCCCCGAGAAATCAGGTGACCAGCGATTTCCCGCCATGCCGACACAGATGGCGAACTTCTTATCGCTGGTCGCATATGCGGAAACATCAATCCTCGTCCGCGTCTTGCTGCTATCTTATTAATTCCCCAGAGCCTCGGCTGCAACAGCCCGGCAACAAGTCGGATGATGAATCGTCCGGCACCACACCCTGCACTCAAAGCACTCATCTCCGAAATTGATCTCAAATTATTGGCCACTTTTGATATCGATTCATCCGCAGTAGTTGGCGGACGGCACTCGCCTCATCTAGTGATTATGAATTTAATATTTCATTGAAATGAATGGCAGTAAAGTACTTGGGTAGGTTCAGTTTTTTCGTTTTTGAAAGTTAGTGAAGAAGGAGAAAGTGAAGAAAAGATACAATAGCAATTTGTATAAACCTGTTTCTATAAATTGCTGTTGTATCGAATCAAAATCCTCTCAATATACGTTATTGTAAAATAGTTAAGTTGACACATAAGGTAAACGCACCAGTAGTGGCCAGTGCTTCGGTAGTCGCCACTTCAAGGTTTATAATTTGAAAAAATAGGTTTCCAGGTCTCCCAATCGAGTCAAAAGTGCATCAAACGTGCAGGGGAATTACCTCCTGCTCTTTTGAATCCATTGGGAAACCTGGAATCCTATTTTTACTTCCTTTTACAAAAAAGGAAGTATTGTATTCGCGAAAAAATTTTCACTCAAAAATCGCCCTTAATTTCCATTTTGCTCACCCCCAAATGAATGTTGAGTTTTTTTTTCGATTCGACCACATGCGGAAAAGTGCCTAAGAATGTATAGACACGCGAAATATCCATTTTGACCATCACCGAGGTAATTACAACGACTTTTCTCGTGACGTCTGTATGTATGTGCGTATGTGTGTATGTGCGTATGTATCTCGCATAACTCAAAAATGGTATGTCCTAGAAAGTTGAAATTTGGTACATAGACTCGTAGTGGGGTCTAGTTGTGCACCTCCCCTTTCGGTTGCTTTCGGATGTTCCTAAGGGGGTCTTTTGCACCTTTTTGGGGGGAAATCATTGTTAATATCAATGCAAACTTAAGTGGTGTTATAATTTGGTAAACACTTGGTGACGTATCGCCAAGCTTTTGGTCGCCAAGTTTTTTCGCCAACTTGGCGACGATTTTTTTAAATCTGGTATCGATTTGGCTACTGTTGGTGATATTTAGAAAGTAAACAATTGAATCACATTAAAATTGCCAATAGTGGGAAAATGACATTAAACTGGAGTAAAAGGAAGTCATGTGATGCACACATCAGCTCGTTTCAAGTATAAACCTTGAAATGGCCACTACTGAAGCACTACTAAGCACTGGCACTTACTGGTGTCTTTACCTTACTAAGGATATGAAATTGCTCAAAAGCTTCTTAATTAGTTTATTAACGCTTCAAAATGCATACAACTACTTTCGTAAGTCAGTTTCATTCCTGTTTTAAATTTCATAAATTTCAAAATCATGCCTGCTTCATGTAATTTTCACCATCAAAAATGCAGCAAAACTCGTTCTTTAAAACAGAGCATAAGCCATTAAAAATCACACATTCGCTGAGAAAAATATTTTTATTAAAACAAATCTATCCTCTCTTTTTTATGTCAAAATTTACAAATTGCCGCAAAAAACTGCAAATCTTTAAATTTCCTCAAATGATGAAACATTTCCGTCTTTGCGAGTAAAAAAAAAAAGTTAAGCACTTTTACCTCCTTTCACCTGCTTATGATTAATGTCTCATCCGTTATCGCTGCTCAATCCGTACTCCATTTTTTAATTCAGGTGCAAATAAGTCCGATGCCACAAGATAGAGGTTTAAAAAAAAAGAAATTTCGAGATATTTAAGTATCTTCTTCCCCGCTTCGGAATGAAGCATTTCGCCTCTATTGGAAAATGAGCTATTTTTCATTTTTTACGATCATATATATATATATATTTTTGGCAACACTTAGCGGCAATGGCTGTTATTAAAATAAAAAGCGAATTGTGAAAAATGTACGTTCTAAAGTTCTAATAAATGCGAGCTGATTTGTCGGACATTTTGTTTCCCTGAAACATTACTACTGTGAAATGAGGAGATTTGTTGTCTCGAATAATGAATTTTTCAATGACTTGAAAATATAAAAGCACAACAAGAAATCTTTCGAAATTGAAAAAAGGGTATTATAAAAACTAAATTGGCGTTTTTTGGTAGGAGGGAATCAGGGTTTGTTGAAATATATCAGTCGATATATACCATGATATATATCAGATATTTATTTTGAAAATATCATGATATTTTTGATACTTATTTTTTGAACTATGATATAAATAACATAAAAATTAAAATGCATTAATCATATGAATGTTATTCATTTATTCTAAAAATTAACAAAAAAGTAATATTAGTAAGTTTATGTTATATATTGATATTTTATTAATATAATATAATAACGCAATATTATTTTTTATTTAATATTTATTGAATTATTGGTAGTGTAACAATTTTAATTTAGATGTCTAATTAAAATTTAAAAGGTGGTCAGGAAAAAAGAAAATGTCTCTTGACTGTGCACAAACTAATGAGCATTTTTATTTCTGAATTGTATAAATTTTGTAAAATAAACTAACAAAAAGCTAACTATGTTAGCAAAAGAAAAAATGAATAAAACAGCTAATGCTAAATACATATCAATATGCATTACAATAAACAATTATAGAAATATAACATAGTTTTCTACTTCAACCAGAGTAAATTGTAGTAATAAAAAAAGTTATATTCATTAAAGAAAAAAAAAGTCTTGCCTTCTTTTTTTTTTCCATTTTGCACCAAAATGGCGGTAATGGACTGACTTGGCAGGTAAGATTTCTCGTCCGCTAACGGAAAATGAAAAATTATACGTAACATTTAAACTACGGGATTTTTCATTCGTTGGAATGATAGCTTTGAATTACGTGACGCAAAAAATAAATATAGTAGATGCGGTGCTTCGAAATATTTTTAATGTACATTCTTTAATTTGGAAGGCGCAAAAAGTTTTTTTTTTTTTCTATATCGACTTTTTTCAGCTGCTAGTTGTATAAAAATAACGATCGTCTGCGCACTCAGAAAAGAAGCTGTTGCAGTGAAAGCATTGTGAGCTTAATTGGAGTTATAAGATGTTATGGATGAGAAGAAGCCGCACTTGTTGAAATATCATCGATGATTCGGCTTTTTGTGATAAATTTCCTGTTTTTGAAATGAAAAGAGAGAAATTATGGGTATACATAAATTTCTTGTTAATCGATTTCCTCCAAACTGTAGTATGAAACAAAATGCTGGTCCCTGCGTTTTTCGGTTATTCATTTAAGAATATTTTTTTGAGCTATCATGAATTGCTTATTGTCCTCACTTGACCGAAGTTGATGTTGCTTTGATTTTTCAGTTTGCCATGAAGACGAGAATAAGTTTAGCTCATTACTTCAGTAATTAGTAAGAGGGCAAATTTTAGTCACCATGGTTACAAATCGTTTGCGTTCATTCAAGGCTTTACATAAGCAAAACACTTAACTCTACCAACTCCGCTGTCCACTGGCCTCTGCCAGCGAGACCACTCCTGAGTAGAACCCCTATAACTGGAGAGGCCGTAGCATCCGCCATGTTGGAGCAAGCGGGAGCAAGCGTACTTATCGTACAACAGGGAAATACAGAATAAAAGACATTCCGTAGAACACTGCAACATATTAGCAAAGATTACAGAGCATATTTAAAACATAATGATAGTAAAATCATGAGAAACAAATTGATATTAACCTCACACAAGCGAGCTTCATTTCCAGGCTGCCAGTCACTACGTCGGCTATTAATTATCCATTTATTTTTTCTTTCTGCATCTGCTAGAAGTCTAAAGAGCTGAAATCCTTTTTGGGAGCTGTTTGCACAATTAACAGCCAAAAAAAACCACCCGTTTGACTCAATTTAACATATGCTAAAGAAATGTAAACATCAGCAGCAATGCTACGCTACCAAACACTGGATCAAGTTTGCTCCAAAATGGCGGATGCGTCGGCTCCTCCACTATAGGGGCCTTACTCCATGGCGGTGGCGTCTATGACCTACACACACACACATGCTTACACACAGATTCACGCATGTCTTAACACACGCCTACATACACACACACGTACACACGTGTTTGCGAAAAACATAATTTGGATTCAAGATGTCAAAAAAAAGTTTCTTTTTCTTTTTATTCAGTAAAATCCCGTTACAACAAACTTCCGAGGGACCGTGAATTTTGTTCGTTGTGATAGGAATTTCCTTTTAATGGAATTCAAGTAATGTAATGGCAATTAGAGCGGAACATTTATTTCGTTGAAACGGATATTTCGTTCTCTTGGTATTTGTTGTAACGAGATTTTATTGTGTTATTACTGTATATATTTAAAAAAATCTTGAAGACTAAAAGTCGGGACTTGCTACGGTCGTAACCTTAGGGAATAAAAACGTGAGTTTTAAGTAACTTAAATAAGAACACACTGTTTATTATACTGGCTAAACCCGTGCAGAACATGTGCACTTTATTTTCTCTTTCTAGTTAACAATTTAAATCCTTTATCACAATTTGCACAATTTTAGAAGTTTGATGAGATTCCGAAAAGTTTTTGTGATTCCTAATATGGCTAAAAACTTCTCAATCCAAAAAGTCTCTCGTTCTAAAATTGTATTCTATCATATTCCCTTGAATTTGCAAAATAACGCGATTTACCCATCTCCGGTTTCGACTGTCTTGACTTTTTCTAGACATGTAGATAGACGATAAATAGGCATCTGAATTTCATTAGTACGGGTGAGTACATTATTGTAAATATTGCTTAAGGTTAAAATTATATTTAATTAGAATAACTAGGAAATTTTCGGAAGTAATAACTTGTTTGTCAATAACTTCAAGCTTTGTGTAAACTTTTTGTAGTTAATTTCTGCCTTTAAGATATGAGATACAACGCGGCTGACGAAAACGATATGCTTCATAACAAGGAGCGCTGAACTTGATGATGCATAGCTTCCAGTGATTGAAAAAGAACTTCATAGAAATAATACTAGTTTAATATTCATCAAAACATTAAACAGTGTTATGTGTTCTGTCATTAATGCAATAATAAGAGTAGTAACAATAATAATTAACAACAGCAATAATAATATAACTATGATCAATAATAATAATCATCAATAATAATAATAATACAACTTTTACAATAATTATAATAACAGTAACATACAATAAAAATAATAACAATAAGAATAACAACTACAACAATAATAAAACTATAGTAAAAGCGAAGAAGAAAATAATAATTATAATACAATAATAATATAGAATATTCATAATGAGGATGTAACAATAACAACATTAATCATTATAACGATGAAAATTATAATAAGAATGAAAATAAAAATAATAACAATGAACATAATAATGACAATAATAACAACAACAACTTGCTCATACAATTGCACGGGTAGGACATTTTTACGAATACATTTTTGCTTGATTCTTGAAATTTAAATCTTCAGCTTTTAATTGTGAAATATTCGAGTATAAGGAACCAGTATAGAGTAACAACTTGATTAAAAGAAAAATTGTATCGAAAAAGATTCATTTTTACGTGTTGGTCAAACTATTTAAGCAGTTGATACTTCATGTTATGATACATAATGGTTTTTTATGTTCCAATGCACAGGCATCGCAGCGTTCCTATATTCCTATATTTTCCTATATTTCTGAAAAAGGTTCCTATTTTCCTATAATTCCTATATTTTCAGTTTCCGCTTCCTTTTTTTTTTTTTTTTAACTTTTCCCCCGACTTTTTGCTACTGCATTTCCGCGAGCGACGCGCAGACGCCACTTTATCTAAGCAGGGCTCCCAAATGGTCCGCTTTTCCCGCCAAAGTTCGTTTTTTATGGTAAAGTCCGCTTTAGACCGCTTTTTAACATTTCAGTCTGATTAGTCCGCTTTTACATAGTTTTTACTTAAATATCACATTTTAAAAGTTTTTTCATTTCGTTAAAAGTTACTGTACACCCAAACACGCCGCCGCAGCGCGTGTTAAACCAAGTTCGTACTCCCATTAAAAAAACCTTGAAAGGTTATTGGAAAAAAAAGGTCTTTTTTTTTTTTTCAAGTGCTTGAAAACCTTGAATATGTATGAAAAGTTTCTTTATTGCTTGAATTCTTTCAAAAATCATTGGATTGTGTTTCAATAGTGCAATTTTCTGAACATATATATATTCGGTTTGATTTATCGCGAAAAATTGCTTTCGTGTTTAAGGTTTCAATCCCTTTGCATCTTGTTAATATTTTGATGTTTTTACAATCCAAAGTGATTTTGACATGACCTTAGCTTAGCTTATTTTTCGTTTAATTTCAATAATTAACGAGGGAATTATTTTGGAAACTATGGCAACATTGAACTTACTCGGATTTCGCGGAAAAATGCTTCTCGCGTTTGAAATTTCAATCCTTTTGCATCTTGTAAATATTTTGATGTGTTTCACAATTGGAAGTTATTTTAACATATGCTACCTTAGTTTAGTTTATTTTTCGTTTAATTTTGGTAATTAAAGAAGGGAAAAATTTGGAAACCATGACAACATTGAACTTATTTGTACTTCGCGGAAAATTGCATCTCGCGTTTGAAATTTCAATCCTTTTGCATCTTGTGAATATTTTGATGTTTTTGAAAATTGGAAGTTATTTTGACATATGCTGATATAGATTAGCTTATTTTTCATTTAATTTCAATAATTAACGGAGGAATTATTTTGGAAACTATGGCAACATTGAACTTACTCGGATTTCGCGGAAAAATGCTTCTCGCGTTTGAAATTTCAATCCTTTTGCATGTTGTAAATATTTTGATGTATTTGACAATTGGAAGTATTTTGACATATGCTGCTATAGATTAGCTTATTTTTCATTTAATTTCAATAATTAACGAAGGAATTATTTTGGAACCCATGGCGACATTGAACTTACTCGGATTTCGCGGAAAAATGCTTTTCGCGTTTGAAATTTCTATCTTTTTGCATCTTGTAAATATTTTGATGTGTTCCACAATTGGAAGATATTTTAACATATGCTACTTTAGATTAGCTTATTTTTCATTTAATTTCAATAATTAACGAAGGAAAAAATTTGAAAAACATGACAACATTGAGCTTATTCGGACTTCGCGGAAAATTGCATCTCGCGTTTGAAATTTCAATCCTTTTGCATCTTGTAAATATTTTGATGTTTTTGACAATTGGAAGTTATTTTGACATATGCTGCTATAGATTAGCTTATTTTTCATTTAATTTCAATAATTAACGAAGGAAATATTTTTAACCCATGGCAACATTGAACTTACTCGGATTTCGCGGAAAATTGCATCTCGTGTTTGAAATTTCAATCCTTTTGCATCTTATAAATATTTTGATGTGTTCCACAATTGGAAGTTATTTTGACATATGCTACTTTAGATTAGCTTATTTTTCATTTAATTTCAATAATTAACGAAGGAATTATTTTGGAAACCACGGTAACATTGAACTTACTCGGACTTCGTGGAAAATTGCTTTTTGTGTTTGAAATTTCAATCTTTTTGAATCATGTTAATGTTGAAATATTTTTCCCAATAGAATGTTATTTTCCCATATGCCACCTTAGATTAGCATGTTTTATGTTTAATTTAGTAGAAAATAAATGTTTTATGGAAAACATGCCAACATTGAACTTGGTTCGTGAAAATATGCTTCTGTGAGCTTTCAATAGTTTTGCATCTTATAAATATTTTTATATTTATGACAATTAGAAGTTATTTTGACATGATACGTTTTAATTTTTATTTAAATAACTAAAAAATTAATAATTTTTGTGTTTAATTCGAGTTTATTTAGTTTTTCAAACTTAATTTTGATTATTCTTTGCTTATTTTCGTTTATTACTGTTTTTTTGTGTGGGGGGGGGACATTAAATTTAAATAATTGAGTACATAGCATTTTAAAGTAGTATTTGTATATGAAACAAAGTTGAAGTATGTAATTTCATCAAGTTGAATTTGTGTACATCATTTCATTGTCATGATGCCTGCTGTTGTTCTCATGTGCCAGCTAGGCTGGCAATTTGGGGTGCGCTGCTTCATTTTTCCAACCGCACTGTCATTTGGTGTGAAGTCCGACTTCCACAGTACACACATGTCATAAGGACCAGTTTATAGGGTAGGCAATTATTCACAGCATAACATTAGATTCACACAAAGAAAGGACAAAAGAAAGTACGTCCATGCCCGAGCCGGGATTCGAACCCGGACCTTCCTGTCGCAGTCAGACTTCTCTGACCACTAGACAAGGCAGGCGGCATGATGCCTGCTAAGGGGGGATTTGTCCCCCCCCCCCCCCATAAAAGTTCAAAGCACTCATGGCCCTGCAATCATGGAGTAATTTTTTAATGTAAGCTTTATGATTCTTGAAAATATACTTTGAATATGAAAATTGCAAAACTAAGCCTCATGTGATCTGCTTCCCTTTGTGATTGAGCATTTCAGACATTTTTAGGAAAACTTTGAATACAGTAGATCTGTTTGGTGTGTGATAGATTCATATTGGTTGTGAAGGGTATAATGCTATTAAGAAGCATTACAAGACAGAAAAACACAAAAATAATTTTAAACTAAGGAAAGATGAAGCACAGCTTCATCTATCCTTCTGTGGGACTACCAGCAACCCCCCCCCCCCCTCCCATCCAAATGTTTGTGTAAATAATATTATTATTCAATGGATAAAAAGAACAGTTGTGCAGAAGATAAAGGAATTGTATCATTAAAAATCTCAGTATTATGGTTAATTAACAAATTATCTTCATGGATTTAGCAGCAGGCAGCTAATTTGCCTTTTGGTGCTTCCTTGAAATTAAATGAATGTCCTCCCAAGGTCATCTTTTTAATCCTAATTGGTCCTCTTTAGTCCTCTTTTTAATTGAAAATGGTCTCCTTCCTTTTCTAAAGCTAAAATGTGTTGAGTGCCCTGTACTGTGTTTCTTCCTGAGTGGAGCAGCGTTTGACTTTAGCTCGTCTCTGCAGCTCAATTCTGAGCCCATGAAGCTCCTGCGCAAGTCCTCAAAACTTCACTTTCGAACTCGGCGTCGATGAACTTGGGCGATCATGATGGGCGCATGGGCTGTGTAGGTTTTGATGATGTCATTCTAGGAAGGGCTCTCCGGCCACTTACCGTTTCAGGTCTCCACACGCACGATTTTTTTTCTTTTTTCGAAACTTTGCGTTTGGCTACTGTTGCAATTATTGCTACTTGCGGGATAGCTCATCTCAACTTCGATTGTTTTGGTTTTAATTGTGTGGAATGTAGGTGCTGCAGTTCGCGTATCAACTAAACGTTCATTTTAATAATAATGCCTCCGAAGAGGCCGCACAGCCAAGTTTTCAAAAAAGAATACGCAAAGCTGTTCTCGATTTTAAAAGAACTGAGGAAGTCGGAAAGACATGCACACTTTGGGGTCGTTCCAGACACAAATTGGGTCCGCTTTGCGGCCCCTTCACAAATTTACGCATCGTAAAAGCGGCCCCATTCACAAAATTCCACATTCAAAAGCAGCTCATCCACAAAATAAATATACAAACAACATAATAGGGTAAATCTGGAGCTATCATTTTTTTCCAACCGGAAAGCTACCGGACCAGCAGCTACGTGTGAAACATAGTCGCCATATTTGGTCATTCACGGGATGGAATCAGACAAGATGCTTAAGTGCTTAAAATTCTAAGAACAAAGCAGAATTGTATTTTTAGACTTATTTATGCGTATGTATTGCACTTATGTCAGGTAGTGTTATTACATGTTTTTAATCAAATAGTAGTGCAGTCGAACCTGTTTATCTCGAACCTGCCTATCTCGAAAACCTCTCTGTGTCGAAGTTTTTCATTTTCCCTGCACATAAAGTATTAATTCAATGTTTTCCCCCATGTTTGTCTTGAATGAAATTTTCTGAAAACCTGCATAACTCGAATTTCGACTTAAGTGTCTTTCTTGAATTCCATCCACAACAATCTTTATTGACTGGAATTTGGAGACAGAAAGCACTTTTCTTAATATTAGCAGTCACATAATCCTCCAGAATTAAAACTTTATGTACAAAAAGCAAGTTTTCCAGCAATGAAATCCATTCCGAAACTGAGAGGAAGGGGACATTGTTGATTAGTAAAATTGCTCCCAAAGTTTTACTTTCGAGTCATTGCTCCAATTACTTATTTTTAGAACTTTTTACAAAACTTCTGTATCTCGAAGCCTCCTTATCTCGAATTTTTCTTATGTGCCGTAAAATTCGAGATAGACAGGTTCGACTGTATTGCATTTTGAAAAAAAAAATGTCCTACTGGCCTGCCTTGTTATAAAAATTCCTGTATGTCCTCTTTTTTTTATTTTCAAAATGTTCCTATATTTCGAAAAATTCCTATATTGTTTGCAAAAAATTCCTATATTTTCCATCGAATTCCTATATTTTTTTCAGAAAATTCCTATATTTTCTATCCAATTCCTATATTTTTTTCAGAAAATTCCTATATTTTCCTATATTTTTGTTGGCAAATGTCACTTCTATCCCTGAATGCATAAAAATTAAAAGCCAAAACTTAAAATTTGGAGAAGAAAGTGCAAATATGGGTGTAAACGTGTCACACCCATTCAAATGGTTTGGGCAAGCTATAATAATAATAATAAGTTTTCGATTTTGTTGAGTTGGTTTATCCAAAGTTTCGCCGACATTTCAGATTTCTCCTCCCTCCCTTTAAAATATCAAAAAGTATGATTGAAACTGATAGGGGGGACACCGCTTTGCTTCTTCTTTTCCAAACAATGAAACGCCTAAGATTGTTGAAAAGTATGTGCAAAAGAACTACATGCATGTATAAACAATAACTTTAAAAATAAACAAAGCCTTCTTGGTTTACAAATGCGTTGGTTGTCCCCAACGTTACAATAATCCTTATCATTTGATGTAGACAACTCTGTGACTAATGAATGAATACCTTACATTCAATTAGTTTCGATTCTTCTTGATTTAATCTCATAAATTACCTTATCAAATCAATTCGTACAAGATTACGTAATCATCGGTTGCAGTTACAACATATTTTCAATTAAAATTCACTACGAGGAAGCCTCTTGATCAGATTGATCAGCCATTTCCCGTCCCTGAAGAAATCAGAACTCTCAGCGTCCCAGGCTGACGCTGTCGAAGCCTTTTCCATTAAATTCTATACGCACATAAATCAGGGCTGTCCATACTTCGATGCATAGTTAACTGTGCCGTTCTGTTCTCGGCTCTAAATGAACGACTTTTGTTTTGCTGAAATTCTTTCCCACCAAAGTGCTGTTCCTGCAGTTTTCGCTGCCAGCCTTATGCATTAAATACCGGGTTCTCTAATTAATCGAGCTTCCAAACCCGCCTTCCTTAAATTTCCAGCAGGCTAGCAACAGCGAGGAGTTGAATTTTTCGTTCTAATTACTTTCTGCTGTGTGGCAGCGCTTTAAAATAACCCTTCAATCTTTCCCTGTTGTTTGAAATTAGGTTAGTTTCGAAATACAGCGCCATCTGAATAAAAGTGTAAAACTTGTGATGTCCTTCAAACAAAATAAAAAGAAGATTGGTGGTCCCATGCAGAGGTTGAACCCCCTAGAATCCTTTCTTTGTTCATATTGTTAATCCTAGTAGGGTAACATGTATAAGGTTGTTATGTTACTTCCCCCAGGAAATAATTGCAATTTGTTATGCTAAATACAATGTTTTGTGGTCATTTGTTATTAGGATTTTTTTTTTTTTTTTAAATCTGAAAAGA
Source organism: Uloborus diversus (assembly GCF_026930045.1). Taxonomy (NCBI): domain Eukaryota; kingdom Metazoa; phylum Arthropoda; class Arachnida; order Araneae; family Uloboridae; genus Uloborus; species Uloborus diversus. Next base: position 63,947,010 of record NC_072739.1, on the reverse strand, counting down.
ATTGTATCTGAAACAAATACATGGAGACGCAAAACTTCAAACAGCAATTTCTCATTTTGAACTCAGCTGCAGATACGACTTTTGCGCTTAGCGCGGCAGCACTGGCCTTGATTGGTAAAATGTTCCGAATTGTTCGAAAACTAATTTTAAAGCCATAAAAAGCTTTTTTCTAAACAAAGGATGTACCGCATTGTTTCGTATCTGGTACCATTGGGAAAACCCTTCAAAAAACTACCCCAGAAGCAGCGGAATCATAACTAGAAAATTGCAGATTCAATGCCTGTTTTCAAAAATGGGCCCAATCTTTAAATTTGGCTAAAATCGCCAAATTTAAAGACTTGGTGATAAATTGATGACGTAATTTCATTGTCTGCACCATTAAGAAGGTATAAAAGGCTCGAAAATACGTTTGTCTGAGTTATTGAGGTGAAATTCTGATTTTCAGTGCGTGAAATATGCTTGTATAGGCGTTAAAATCATCTCGGGTCGCAAATAATATGCATCATTTTTTACAATCCAAGCAGTATACAAATGACATTCATATTTTACCTGTGTAATCGTATTTTGCTCCGTCGTAATTTTTAAAATTACGACGGAGCAAAACGAAAAGAAGAAAGAAATTAGAAAAGAAGAAAGAAATTTTTAAAGAATATTACTTGTGCATGTATACATATTTTCAGCTATTTATTTCAAACTTTCAGAACTATAAGATGAAACTTGTCGATTTCAATTCATTTTATTTCAATCTGTGTAATATTTTTTACAAAAATGCATTTCACAGATAGAATAAAAGAAATTACAAACAGAAGTATATTTCACCCTGTCGATTTGAAAATCTCTGATTGAGTAGGTGGGGGTAAAGACAAAGATAGTTCACACGCAAAGATGTTCCACTCCGGTAGAAACGTATGTAACCTTCCTTTCGACCCCTGACGAAAAAGTGGTTCGACCAAGAAGCCGACATTAAGGAACAGGTTGGCGAGACAAGTTTGGGAAAAAGCGTGCTTGAATGATCGAAAAGGCACTAAATCGCCAATGCTGATGTCGCTGCATTTGCAATGCGAATCCGGAGGTGAAGATGTTTTCTCTCTTCTCTCCCCTCTGCGGAAGCGCTGAAAGGGAGGTAATTAAGCCTCATTTGTACGATGGTTCATTGCTAAAGGGTAGTAAAAAAGTCATTGTAGAATCGTCAAGCGTAAGTTATTACGTTAGCGATACGTGATTTAAAAGAATTGGGGCGAAATTAGAATGGCGCAAAAGTATGAAACGAGTAAAAATTTTGAATCCTTAAAATAAATTAATTTTGCCGGAAAAAAAAAACATGCGTTGTTTTTCACTTCGAATTTTTTTTTCTTTTTGTCCTTTTTTTAAATCACAATTTGCTTAACACCAGGGCCTGTCATCAGTCGGTGAACCCTGGTATCAGATATTATAAAGAAACCGCTTGTGAACCCCCCCCCCCCCTCCCTTTCACTTATTCATTTTTACGCGACATTTTTACCTCTTACATATCCCCCCCCCTCTCTTAATTCTAAAATGAGAGTACTAGTGGGTTGGTAAGATAACTTTATATCAAAAGTACTAAATAAACGATCAGCAAACTTCAACATATTAATTAATTAGCATACTAATTTACATCAGAACTAAACATCCGAAATCTAAATATTTTATTTCAGTTACTGGAAAAACCAAAACATACTTTTTCATTGTGTTCGTGTGTTTTTCACTGTGGATTTTTGCAGTCAAAATGTTCTAGACTTTTGATAAACGCTAAACACGTCTGTTATTTGTTCCCAAACGTGCTAAATACCCCTCATGTTATTGTAAAACAATTGTTAGAAGATCTTCGAAAAAAAGTAATTCATCATTTATTGAATTACCTTCTCAATCAATTTGGCCAGCCTGAAAAATTGAGACGGATGGACATTCTCCATATCCAATTCTAAGTTCCGCAGTACTTCTTAAAGCACGTGAATCAATTATATCACTGATATAGTAGAGATAAGCAATTTGCAATTATTCAAGATATATGCATTTTCTTAAAATCTGAGCTCCCGTTATGTGTGTGTATCTGTCTGTCGCACTCTAGCGCCAAAATGGACGGACAGCTTTATTTAAAAAAAAAAATTTTTTTTTAAATCGAAAGGGGAGTTGATCGGGAGTGTTTTTAGCTAGGTTGTGTTTTTGGATGACATTAATTAACGAAGATATTAGTTAAAAACCTCTGAAATGTTTTTCGCGATTTTTGCAGTGAGAACATAGTTAAAAATTTTAAAATTTAATACCAAAATAAAGAGAAATTTTTTCCGCCTTCTGATAAAATGTGTTTGGAGCTTCTATCTTTCATAAAATTCGAATTATGACGTTTTTTAATGCAGATTTTAATAACCGCTAAACATTTATTCACGCGATTGAAAACCGAATGGGGTTGTTTCCTTCAGTCAAAAGTAATACTTTTAGTCACTAAAATTGATTGAATAAGCAAAAATAAATAAATAAATAAATAAATGACATAACCCAAAAAATTCTTTCATTTTTCCAACAGTTATTTTTTAATTAATTTTTTAATATGTCCGATTTTTCAAACAAAGCGTGGTCTTGGTGACGTCACAAATGATGCTCTTTGACGCATCTTTGTACCGCGTTTCCACGTTATGATAATCAAGAAGTCAATTAAAATTGAGCTCTACGCTTGCTATTAACCATATCGTTGCCAATACACGTGAGTAAAGATGCGAATTAAATATCTTGCTCTGTGAATGGCAACACAGAATGGCATTTCATCATTTGTGATGTCATAGACAAGAAATGTAAACAATGAAAGCGCGCAGATTTTAGCATTTTTTTTTTAATATTAAACTTAAACAAATTATTTAAAAAATTGTCAGATCCTGTGTTTTTAAGCATGCTCTTTCAGAAAAAAATACTTTTAAAATTTTGGAAACGACCCCATTCATTGTTGACCAACAAGGGAATTAAAAGCAGTGATTTAAAGTTTTTATCTGTTGCCAGTTTCAATTTAATAGCAAAAAAAAAAAAAAATACTTGACTTTGATTTTAAATAATATAAGACTTTTAAAAGGATTTTCAATTTTCCCTCTTGATTCTGCAGTTGCGACTCAATCGGAGGTTTTTAAAATTTTTAATTTTATCGTTCCTTGTGAATATACGCATTTGCGTTTTATTCCGCAATTTTAACTTTAAGACAATAAAAGTCTTCAGATTTCAAGCGATAAATGTTCGCATTGTATCCTTATCAACTAGAAATCAGTCCGCAGACCTTTTCCACGACACATATATAGTGACCTTTATAACTTTTTCCTGAAAATCACCTTTTCGGACAGCGTTTTTATATGAAGAAGGTTTTTTAAAAAAGTACAGAGATAAATACACAACGTCATGTAACACTTTTAAGAGTTTTTTTTTTTTTTGAACTACTAAAGCTTAACAAAGAGTAAATATTAGTTTTATTTTGCATTCAATATCATAATGCTTCTTGAGAAAACAAAAAGCGTTTCCCCAATAAGAAAAATATGCATGTTTGAACACTCAAAGCTATGATTGAAAGCTATATAATGATAAGAAATTCTCTTCATGATTTGAGCCGCACTTTTCGTTTGTGGTGTCATTTTCTTGGAATTTTCGAAAACTACAGGAATGCTTAAATTGTCCTTTCTGACCCAGAAAGGTTATTTTGTCCTTTTGAGTGCGTTATGAAAAGTGCTTAGTATTTTTTTTTTTTTTTTAATTATGTTATTTAAGCACTTTTATTATACTTGGCCTGATTGTCTCGGAGAAATCTGAGGCCTGGTTTCTCTTATATCTCTGCTATTAGACTACTTAGAGACTTCGGGATTTCACTAAATGATTTGCTTAATCTTAAGGTACAACTTAGCGCTGAAAAAATAAAATTCTAAAATAAAATAATTATTTAAGTTAAGATGGAAAACCGCAAGTTTCATGTAATTTCCTCATTAAATGTTTAAATCATAGACTAATAATAAGAGTAGACCGAGCTTTTTCATTCTTGCTGATGAAGAAAATTGGTTCATAGATGTATCACATGACTAGTGGAAGGGCTTGGCGAAGACTTTGGCAGCATGGTTGCTAGATGGCAGCATTATCTATAGTTTGACACTCGACATGTATTTTAAGACGATGTGTTTTCATTAAAAAATTTTTTCCAAGTACAGAGATTGAACAGTTTTTTTTTTTTTTTTTTTAGTTATGCATTATTTTGACACTAGTAATAGTTTTTGGTCACAGTTTTCAGTAACTTTTATTTCATTCGGAACTATTACGTCAGCGTTGGCGTAAACGTAATGGCGTAAACGTTTTGCGTTAACGCAAAAATGTACTAATCGGTATCTTAAATTGAAATTGTAGGTAAAAATCTTACCGTTTGCCGATTCTTTTTCGGCGCTTGCATCTTTAATTGCTAAAAGAGTAATTGAAATTGACTAAAGAAAGTGCACAGTACTATCTAAACGAAAATATTTACAAAATATTTACATCTTAGAATAACAAATTTACAAATTGGACTCCATACAAGATCATTCTTCCGTGTTCCATCAATTCTATTTATTTTATTTCTCGCGAGCGTTGATCGTCTGCTACGCTCAACGCCCGCTGTTGCTAGGATATCCACCAGTCACATGGTTTGGTTTATGAGCAGCAAAAGGGTTGCCATAGCTCGGTCTACTCTTATTATTAGTCTATGGTTTAAATATAAAACCCATTGTTACAAATTTTGTTGCCTTTCAACACTAATGTTAAAAGCAATCATAATGAAAATTTTGAATCAAGGCTCCTCTGAAGCAATCATGAAATTAGCAAACATAAATCCTACAGAGGAACAAGGATTAAATTTTAGTGCCTACTACTTAAAGTTTTAGACACGTACATAGGTTTTCTCCCTTTTAGTGGGGAGCATTTATATTAAAAACGTGAGGGTAAAATTATTCTATTTCTGAAATACATTTACACTAAAAAGAATAAAAGAACAGAATGTTTTTAAAAATACCAAGCACTTTTCATAATGCACTCAAAAGGACAAAATAGCTTTTCTAGATCAGAATTCTTGTATTTTTCGAAAATTCTACGAAAATGACACCACAAATGAAGAAAAGTGCGGTTCTAGTCATTTCAAACCAAACTTTCCCAATAACAAAAATATGCATGTTTCAACACTCAAAGTTATGATTGCAAGCTAGATAATAATAAATCCTCTTCGTGACATGAGCCGCACTTTTCTTCGTTTGTGGTGTCATTTTCAAAAACTACAGGAATTCTTAAATTGTCCTTTGTGACCCAGAAAAATTATTTTGTACTTTTTGAGTTCATTATGAAAAGTTCTTGGTATTTTTTAAAAAATTCTGTTATTTGTTTGTTTACAAAATAAGTCAATTTTTGTTCTGCGCACTTGGATCGTAATGGAAACACAATGTTGTCAGCCCCGCCTTATCTCGTAACGGATAAACGAAAACCCCGCTTATACGAATAAAATCTCCAGGAACCGAATATTTCCCAATGTTAGACATTTCGCAATGTTAGGGATCCCGCTTAATCGAACAATTTCCCCGGTTAATCGAATAATAGTGATCAGCTTTCGCATATGTTTTAGCTGAGAAAATTTTTGAATACATAAAAAATCAATGAAGAGCAATTACTGAAGCAAAAATTAAAAATTGTATTTTTCGGCAAACAACCGGCGGGGGAAAAACATTCATAATCCATCAAAGCATATCCACTATTCTATTTATTTTCTTTTATCGTTGCCATTACCAACAGACAGTTGATAATTAAATTAAAAAACACAACGAAATATAAACATTGCAGAAGATAAGAAATTGATAGATATTAATTGCGTAAAACACGGTAATTGAAGTTTGAAAGGTGCTCCCAAAATACCTTGAGCAAGGAATTCACTATGATGGACTGTCTCCAAAAAATATTAACTGAAAAAAGGTGTCGGAACAAAGATTCACTACCCATAGTTGTAAGTGACATATAATTTTCATACATACTTTTATTTACTTAGCTTATTTAAAACGCTTTTTAATAAAAAACATGTTTCTTCTATTACTTAGATATTGATTTATTATAACGTTTTAAGACAAACGTTGTCAATCAGGAAAAATAAATAAAATTTCCCCGCTGATTCGAATAATATTTCTTGGAACTCACGGTATTCGTTTAAGCGGGGCCGACTACCAGTTTTCCATTCAGTAGGGAAATTCATCACAGACCTCTTACGATCAAGAAAAACCATCGTTCAGCTCGCCTTAAACCTTATCATACTGCCCTGTGCAGGTAAACAGCAGTCACTGCAGAAATGATTTTTCAAGATATTTGAAGAAACGCGTTTTGGATTTAATGCTAACAATAGGAAAGTGTTGGAATTAGACGTCTTTTTCGAGCGTTATTTTCAGCGGAAACCAAATAAGCGAGCTTGTACAGTAAAGATAACGCACAATAGATGACAAAAATGCAAAAAAATCAAAAATGAAAAATTTGCAGTTACTGCTTTTCCCCTGCACACGGCAGTACAGTATTGCACCATTGATATCCTTAGACCTCATTAACAATTTCACTGATGATCTCCGGGGGGGGGAGGGAGGGGGAACTAACCTTACGGACATAGCTTTTTCTTCCGCGCCTCTGGGGGTGATGGGTAGTGATTGGTGTTTTCGGAGGAAAGGAAGAGAAGACAGAATTAATAAGAGAGATGGGGAAGGGGGAAAGCCCGGTAAATGTATCTTTACAGAGTTTCCTAAAAAGTAACAACGACTAGGATCATTCAGCAGTTTTCCAAAAATCATTAGTGGGTCCCCTTATTAAGCGTGCAAGTTGCTCCGATATTCGATAAAGTTCGATAATTTTCCATGATTAAGTAGGAAGAGAATAAGCTTGATCCATTTCGCCGTACGAAACTATTCAAAATAGTTATACCTGGATGGAAACAATTAAAAACTCATGTTTAAAACTATTTTCGTCTCGAAATGTACTCGAGAGAACTCGTACTGAAACTTCACTTTGACAAATTCAACAGAATCTAATAAAAGTGAAAATGTTTTAGATTGTGCAAAAAAAAAAAAAAAAAAAATAATAATAATAATAATAATAATTTTTTACAAAGGTCGGTAACATGATAATGAGTGATAGTCTTTCAATGATGAAAAGTAATGAAAGATGTCTAATTTAAAAAATAGCTTTGATCCCACAAATTCAATTCATTTCTGGTGAAATGATTCAATGTTTTTCGTAAAACAATGTTTTTTATGCTACGTAATGTGTACTACAGCCTATATAGAGCTAATATTCTAATGATCAATAGGCAATTTCATTAGTTATTTCCTTTTATATTAAATTTACCTTGACTTCAATCAGTTTGGTATGTATTCTCATTTTCCCAATTGTATTGTTTGCATCAAAAATAAAGATTGCATTAAAAATTTGAGTCAATAAAATTCATAATACACTGAAACACTTTATTACATAAAATAAGAATATTTACATGATTAGTTCATTAGTTTGCTTCCATATCACTACATTTCTTATTGTTGTCAGGGTAACAAATTAATTACAACACTACATTTCACTAGAAATCTGCTCAGATGCAATGATAAATAAATTGGTTAGAGCAATTTTTTTGTCATTTTGAACTGAAAAACATTTGAATTGCAACAAGCAACATTTTGAATTTGATTTTGTGAACAATTGTAGGAGAAAATTGAAAACTTTATTCCCAAATTGTATCCTTTCTTCGAAAAAATGTAAACAATAATTAAATAATATACTATTTCCATTTTAGAACAGTCTCAAATTTCATTCTATGTATTACACTAACTTATATTGCGTAATATAGAATAACATTGCAACTGTAACGAAAACCCTTTAAAGCGGCCACCCATTTTGAACGGCCGAAATTTTGCGGAACGAAGGGGTGGCTGCTCAGAGAGGTTGCGCTGTATAAGGTATATTTGCAGATACTAAGGACATAGACGCCAAAATAAAATTTGATTCATATTGTTTGTTCAATTTATGGTTTAGGCTGCTTTTACGATATCTAACACATTCTGAGCAATTCCTAAAGCAGATAGTCCGTGGGACAGTCAACCATATTGTTTCATTCTACGACAATGGAATTGCAAAATGAAAAAAAAAACAGCAGGAATGAACAAGAAAATATTCCATGGTTAAAATACTAAAATATCTTGATTCGAAGTTGAGTAGAAAAAAAAGTCATGGTTTTCTTTCTAAATTTTTTATTTTCATATTTTTAACGTAATGAAAATACGTTTTTAACAATCGTTTCATAGCTGTTGACATCCATCGAACCGGCTGATAATGTTTACGTGGAATAATTCTTAAGTTAAAGCGTTGCTGCTTGGAAGCTTGGTCAAAGCTTTTTTACTATGTATGCGGAATTTAATGAAAAAGAAACGTCATAATTTGTGAAAATACGCATTGCTGCAGTATTTCCTAATAAAGATTTCATTTTAAAACATTGCATTGGGTTAAATAGCAGAATGAGCTACAGGTCAGAATGAGCCGACTAACTAGTAAGATCGCAGAACAAGCAGCTCTGACACAGAACATTGCAATCTATGGTATTCTGAGATGCATAATTACAGTGGCTCCCAAAAGTGTTCGTACACCTACGACTTTCAATGAAATATGACCCTATCCACTGGTTAGAATTAATATTTCGGAATAGGTATTTAATTATAAGATCTATGATCAATTTTCAACAAAACTACATGAAATTTTTTTTTATAATTATTTAAACTTAATGATTAATGACCACAAACAAAATACAGTTATTGAGAATATTGAAAATATTGAGTCATTGAAAATAGTGAGTAAATGTCTATTAAAAATAACTTAAATGCATAACATACTGTTTTATGCATATACCATAGCATGCATCATGATATACACGATATTATCAAGAACACAATACTTATATACATGTTACTCATTTGTGTAATGTATGCATACAAAAAGGGCTCGTCGTAAATATGATAAACGTTGAATAGGATACTTTGGGCTGAAATGCATGTTAAGAGTTAAAAAATAAATGAACAAAAATGGCACAACACAGTAAAAAATTGTTTTAAAATAATTTGCGAGAGCATTTCGTTTACTGTTACCATCATTTTGCATTGCCTTCTTCGAAACTGGTTGCGTATTCTAAAGAGAGTTGATTGTAGAAACATATATGATTTTTTGAGTAATTTAAAAGTTTAAAAAAAATAATAAAATAAACCTCACAAATTAGTACATACCCGTGTAGGTAAAACTGCATTTAAAGCACCTCTAATCTGGAGACGAGTCCGCACAAAGAATAACCAGTGACTTTCACTAGAGAGACAGTTATGAGAGTTTTCAACATTTTTTTTTAAATCCAAAATAAATTTCGATACATTTGTATGAATAAGTCGTATGAAATTTTTAAACTTTATGCAGCCACAAGATGTCCCGTGTCAGAGCTTAGTTTGCATAGGAATTCTCAGAAGCTAAAATCTGTACTTATTTTATTAGGTGATTTTTTTACACGTTAAATAGAATTCAGATAGTTTATAGCTAAAGCTTGTTGTCAGAAGATCAGCACACCGCATTTATTTCGCTGTACAGGTTCGTATTTTCTTAGCTCCCTTTTAGCTGCGTTTCTATTTGACAAGGCTAGGGTAAGGTGGGGTCCCGTTGGTTCATGTTCTCTCGTTGACCCGATTAACTTCTCGGTGGACTTGACCTCTACATAAAATGCAACAGTGAAGTGTGAAGTATTGCATACGATGTAATTAAGACTTCGCTTGTTCCTCCTTGTTAAGGAAAGCAGGGAAATCGGAGTACGATTGTGTGTGCGGGGGGGGGGGGAGGGGTGAGATGCTAACACATTTTATTTTTTGTTTAATCTTTTATTGGAATGAATGTAACTAAACGGTCTGAAGTTGCATTTTCACGTTGCATCCGTTTCACCAAAGCATTTCTTACGGGGCATCAATTTTTGCGCAGGAGCTCAAATTTCTAAAACATAGCATTGAAATATTTGTGACATGGGTTTAAGTTACATCCATAGATCAAATGAAAAACAAATAATGGAATTTTTATTCAAAGTGTATTATACAAAAGAATCAGAGCTCAATTACCAACCAGACCAATTAGGCTGTTGGCCATGGGTCCCTAATTTTTAAGAGCCCCAAAAATACTAAAATTGCTGCAGTTTCTATGTAAGAAAATTAAGGTACTCTCCTGAATTTATCTAGTTTTTCATGTGTACAAGTGTGGGTTGCTTTGAATAAGTGATTTAACACCTGAACACCCCTGAAACTACCACCCCTGATTCTTTATTAATGCTTTTGTTTATAAGGTTTGACTGTAGAGGACCCCCAAAAAATTTTGTTTATTGTCTACATTAGTCGGACCCTGAAAATATTACATACAAAGATCCAATTCGTCACACAGCACGCAAAGCGAATATATGCATTGCAAGAACTTACAAGTTGACCGCAATTCGTTGAAGCCTTGTTACTAAACTTACTAGATATTTACTTCATGTAGTGAGTTTTTCTGAATGTAACTAGACTGCCAACTGATTATAGCAGAGCAAACATGCTGGAGGCAGTCCTTGTTTCAGAAGCCTACACTTTGATTTAGAAATGCATAAAATGGAGTTAAAACTGCATAATTTGGGTAAAGCAGCTGAAATTATCTGAAAACTAGAGCTGCTAGAGAAACTTTTAAATTTATTTCTTCGTTTAAACCATTTCTTTAAATTAAAAAAAAAAGAAGAATACTCCCCTAAAACAACTCCCGTAGCAGACCAAAAAGGTTATTTTGTTTTTACAACCTCAATGATATAAATCAGCAAAAGTGGAAATAAATAATAATGTTTCTTCCCTCAATGATCAGTAAAAGGGGAAATTTAGGGCGAATTCATTCTGATTAGTAGATGCATTAGTTCGCACAACGCTCAGGGGTCGAACGGCGCGATGACACTTCTTCCAGGCCCACTCAAAGAGAAAAATCGCGGTATCAGTTGCGGTTTTTCAACAGTAGCAAATGAGTACATTAGTTAAAAGAGAAGAACGATTGAACATCTGGAACTCTTCAAATCTTCAGATACAAAAGGCTTTAGAATCTCCATGGGGGGTGTGTCTCCCCGACTCCCGCGAGGAAATGGCAACCCTCCGCCAAGCCAGTTCACCGTTGGCGACGAATTTGTTCCTAAATGTCGGCTTTTGTCCCAAAACATGTTTTCGTTAGTAATTTATTTTCTCTGCGGAGCTTACAAACCGGTCTCGAAGTGAAAGTTCTTCTCCATTATCTATATTCTTTGGTAAAGACTACAACAATAGCCTGACTAACTCCCATCACTCAGAACAGAACTAAATTTAGGGCCAGTTTATAATATAAAGTAATAACAAAAATAAATGCATAATCATACAATGAACGCTTAAACACAACACAATTAGAAATGCAAAAAGTGTGTCGAATTTTTTTACAAAATCAAGGTGTACTACAGTAAACTCCCGATTATCGGCGGTCGAATTATCCGCGGGTCTTTTAACATTTTTTTTCCCTTCAATGGTGGTGACTTATGATTATGTTATTGTTTGTTTTTAGCTTTTTTATATATTTTTTACAATCAATGTTATTGTTTTTAGCTATAACTTTTCTGTATGTGTGAGTTTTGTTCCTATTTTTAGCTATTGTATACACCAGTTTCGTTTTTTACCTATATTTCGGATTATCCGCGGTTTCGCTTATCCGCGGTTACCGTGCCGTCCTAATCCGTGGATAATCAGGAGTTTATTACAAATATGCTACATTATCCTAAATTAACTGCAGTAGAGTTGAGTATAAATTTTTTTAGCCTTTTCTTTTATAGAAATTTCTACTATTTATGGTTTTTAAACAGTTGGGTAAGGTGTTCCATAATCTTTGCTTATATGAGTTAATGCCATTAAACAATAGATTTGTTTTTGCACTAATCGGTAAAATATTTTCACGGTTTCTAGTGGGGTTATTGTGAACCATTTCATGGATTGTTACTCTTTCCAAACTCAAACCATTTATTACTAAATCATACATAAAAATACCAACATTATATTTATAAATTTGTTCAACGGTCTTTAAAAAGCTTCTATTACTGCTACCAACTATATCATCTCTATTAACTATTTCTGTGAAATCTTTTTAATAAAATATTTATTCCATTCAAATTATTTTTAGTTGTTTGACCCCAAACAAAAACACCATAATTAAGAACTGAATATATCAAAGAAAAATATAAAATCAACAAAACATCCGCAGCAAAGAAATTAGACACAATTAATTAAACCTAAATTACGAGAAATATTTTTTGAGACAAATTCAATGGGGTTGTCCCAACGTAAGTTGTTTTAGAGATCCACCCCCAAAAAATTAGTATTTTCAACATGTTGCTAAATTTTTCCAATCAATTTTAGTTCAAAATTATCTATTTTTTTATTTTTCCAATGAAAAACAGTGAAATTACTTTTTTCGTAATTAACAAACAATTTATTAGTGATAAACCATGTCATGACTTGCACTAAAATTACCTGACATTTATTATGTAAGGATACTACATCTTTTTCTCCAATAAAAACAGCTGTGTCATCAGCATAAAACAGTATTAATGAGTTATTTGCTATAGAGAAAATGTCGTTTATAAAAATGATAAATAACAGTGGACCCAAAATTGATCCTTGAGTTGATTTACCTGCTAATTCTAGAATTAATGTTCAAAAAAAAAAAAAAAGAAAGAAAGAAAGAGATACTTGAATACATAAAAAAAAAGAGTAGGCAGTACTCTTTGTACAGTCGATAGGGGTTGAAAGGGATCCAAATTTAACTGTTAACTGAAGCGCGGAGCAGACCTTTGGAACAAACAAATAGAAGTAAATTGATCCTCTGAGATATTTTTCTTTTGAAAATCTTGTTTTTTTTTTTTTTTTTTTTTTTTTTGGTAGAGGGGAGTGAGGGGATACTTTGCTTTTGGGAATGAAATTTCAGTAGAGCGTGTAGAGCGCATCGGAGATTTAAAAAGTTAAACACAAAAGGAAGAAAGAAACATTTTGTAAGTATTGTCATTTTTTTTCCTTCTATACTTGTTTTTTGACGAATGAAAAACAAAAGAAAAATCTTCGCCTCTTTAGCAACTTTTTGTTTTTGATGCATGTTTTTGAGCATAAAAAACGAATAGTTGTTTTCACTTTAAGGTTTTTTTTCTTTTTTTGTCTCCCCCACCTCCTGCTCTTGAAATTAACATTGTCTTTAACTTTCAAGTAGCATAAATTTTCTCCTTTTTTTAAATGCCTGAAAAGATGCTATCGTTAGAGAAATTTATATTTACAAGTGCGAATTAAATCGTTCTTCACAATTTTAAGGATTTGAGCGTTTGGAAAAAACAGCTTTTCATTCGAAGTTATTTTTGGACTGTTTTCTTTTCAGGTGGGGGAGGGGGATATCAGTATTTGTTTATAAAGAAGCATAGATTGCATAAATAGCTTTAAAAATTTTAGTACGGTAGGGATAAAAATAATTTTGAAACCAAGTGTTTTTAAATATGCGTGCTGGTGACTAAATTGCAGAAGAAAAAAGTTGAATTCGCTGCAGCATCCTTTGTCATTGTCACAACAGATGTAAAACTGGAATTAAGAAAAATTAAAAATGAGCAAGTAAACTTTGTGCAATAATATAATTAAAATGAAAAACAAACAACGCATAAATTCTAAGGAAAATACGTTACACAGGGTGATTATAATTCCACTTTCAAAATGCTGTAAAAATAAAACCACTGTTCAGAATGAAGTCAAATTTCAACGGAATATACTCGAAAGAGGGGAAAACGTATGGTAGAAGAAAAATAAAGAGTTGGAACTTTTAGCAATAGATGGCGCTATAAGCATCATAATTTAATAGTGGTCGACTACAAATGACAAATAAATCATAAAATATTGCCTGAGGTGTAAACCATACGTTGAAACACTGTACTACTCAGCGTGCACAAGGGTGCAGGTGTGATATTGTTAGTTAAGTAAGCCCATCCACCACGACAAGGTCATACCACCACATCGGATGTGAGAAATTGGTTTTTAATTGTAATGAGACAAAAAACAACATGAAAAGCATAAATTAAATCGGTTTTTAATTGTCCTGATGCCAAAAAACGCGTAAAAAGCATCAGTAAAAATCAAATCGGTCTTTAATTTTCGTGAGACTGGTGCAACATATGTTCAATATGCTGTCCCCCGTTTTCTGGAACAAGTTGAAATTGAGAAGCAGCAAGTTCCACAATTGATCAAATTAGTATCTGTTGCGCAATGTGTGTCTTCAGTTCAGCAAAGTTTGCAATCAGAGCACTGAACACAGTAGCTTTCAGATAGCCCCATAGCCAGAAGTCACACGGTTTAAGATCAGGTGATTGGGACGGTCAGGCTGTAGGGAAATGGCGGCTGATAATTCTAGCAACTTCAATGAGTTGTGCCCATGACAGGTGTTTTGATTAACATATTCCGACACTTGCAACGCAATCTATTGCTAAACAGTCCAACTACTTATTTTTCTGCCATACGTTTCCCCCCTTCTTGGATAATATTCCGTTGAAATTTGACGTCATTCTGACCAGTAGTTTTATTTTTACAGCGTTTTGAAAATGGAGCTTTAATTATAATCACCCCGTATAACAGCATATAGTTATTACATACAGTATGTTAGTATCTATAATCTACAGCATATAGCTATTTCAAGGCGGCAATGGAGCCTCTTCATCAGTGTAAAAAACCTCACCACTCAACAAGAAAGTCGTAAGAGAACTGAACGTCACCACATAGACACAGGTATATATACCAAATGGATCAACCAATCGGAATTCAATTACTTTTTCGGTTGGTTCGTTTTCTCATACTCCTTTTGTTTCCTGGCTTATGATTGGTTGTCTCTCCTTGCTGGGTGCCCTGGGTTGACATGTAGTTCTCCGATTGGTTGGTTGTCGTCTTTTGTCGTGAATTCATACTGTTTGACTCATTTTATTCCGGAGTCCACGTGGTGACGCTCAGTTCTTCCACGACTTTCCTATTGTGTGGTGATTTTTTCGCCCTAATAAAGAGGCTCCATTGTAACCTTGAAATATCTATATGCTGTATTTTATTGAGAATGTGTGCTTTATTTACGTTGGTTTCTCACTTTAATTGATATTAAAAAAGAAAAACATAGACAAATGAAAAGAAAGAAATATGAGAGTAGGTTCAATTACTGGTTAGAAGGAAGCCACTCAGCGTAATGGTCATTGATTTCAACTAAGTCATCTGCTCAGGAGTGTAGTCCCAGTTTTACACCCGATGCAATCTCGTAAACTGTAAATCGCTCCAGAAGTAAAGTTCTGGTGCATATCAGGCATCCTCTGATGCTCCATCGCATAAGAAACTTTTCATTTGACCCTAGAAATAAAAAACGACGACACAGGAATAATAGAAAGACTGTACTGATCAGGCGATGCGATTCTGAATCGTACGATCTGCCAAATGCAGAGCATCCTCGTTGTCTCTCTAAGGAAGAGTGTTCAGTAATTCTGATAACATTTCTTGCAAAAATACAAGGCATGAATTTCCGTCAACGCTACTTGATCGAAAAATGAACCTGTTGTTCATCAAGGATGGGCTTGCGATACGTCCCGCTTTGACCGGGATAGTCCCGATTTTTAAACAAAATTCCAGTGTCCCGGCCGGTTTACTTCACGTCCCGGAAAAATATAAATTTAACTAGCTGTACCCGACGCGCGTTGCTACGCCAACAAAAAAATACATCATTATACTGATTTTCATGATAATCGGTTGAACGGGGCAGAAGTTGCTACTCTGCAGTACCACCTGGTGGCGAGTGGCTTCAATGAGCATATTATGCACCTTCTCCGTGGAAAAATACATATATATAGCAATTTTCATAATAATCTGTCCAGTAGTTTTTGACTTCATCGATGACATACAGACAAACATTCATTTTTACTTTCTTCTATATCTAATACTAGAGGACCCGACAGACGTTATTCTGTTCAAACCTTGTAAATTGAAAAGTTAAAAAAATTCAACAAACTATCAAGTGTTTGAACCGTTCTGTTGAAAAAAATTTCAGTGACTAAAAGTACTACTTTTGACTGAAGGAAACAACCCCATTGTTTGCTTTTGCCACTATCAGCAAGGCCATGGCCGAAGTACATTAGCCCTTGGTCTTTGGCGTCTACAAATTTGGCGACAATTGGGAAAATTGCTGAGACTCCTAGTTTTCAAACTCTTCCCGCAATTTCTACATTGTCTTGGGGAATTATCATAACGTAGATCGTAAAACATGCAGAAATGGTGAAAACATTTCCCCATTGCTTAAATTACGTGGTGCCAAGTTTGTGGACCTTTAAGAAATTAAAATGAAGCGAAGCTAAAAGACGTAACCATGGCAATGCAAAACAAAACATCAGTAATTTTAATGGAGATTAGATTTATTTGAACTTTATTCTCAACGGCTTGTAACTTTTTTTCCTTTGGAGAAAGAAAGTTACTTTTCCGACCATAGGTCGAGATATTTCTGGAGTAAAAAATGCCGCTTTTTCGAACGGTGTCAAAAAGAAAACTGTGGGACAATTCCTTCACTTTTTATTGATAGATTTAATGAAGAAAGTATTGCCAAAATTTCAGCTAAGCCTAAATTAAAATGCACATTGCTCCCGTCGTAATGAAGTTAGAGCATTGAAACAAATTGCTTAGAACGCGAAAAATTCTACCCTTTTCAACGATATAAAACATTAATATGTGCAAGTAATTTTTCATCCCTTTAATAGCCAATAATAGGCAATTTACGTGAAATTTGTGCCTAAATTTGAATTAAAAAAAGAACTACTTATTGGATTTTTTCGAATTATAGCCTATGTTACTCAGTAAGAAAGCACCTTTCATATAGTGAAAGAATTTTTCGAATAGGTGCAGTGGTTCCGGAGATTACCTCGAACATATAAACACACAAAAATCAGCCCTCTCTCTTTCACGAACGATAGCATTCAATAAATATCAAAATATAAAATTTCAATTCAGTTAAGTAAGCAAATCAAAATGCTTACCTTCTTTATCTTCTTTATGCCATACGTCGTGTCGGTTCTTTCTTACGTCAATAGGTGAGTTAATTCTATACTGAAAACTTAGACTCATAATAAATCAGAGGCCTGAAAAAGGACTAGACAAAACTTCTATTAACTAACTATATTACTATTTTACATTTATGTACAATATTAAGACTATTAGAAAATTCGACAAACATAATCTAGGAGATTCCACCGCACAGCTCGCGGTTCGAAGCATCACTTGAATCTGCTAAAAGTTCGGATGGAAAAGTTCTAAGAGGTCAAACTCAAGTGGATCTCTGAGGGAAAAGGGGGAGAGAAGATCGAGTGTTCGTCACACACTCCCCCCGTTGAGTTTCGCAGGTTGAAACTCAACCCCAGTCGGATGAACAGTTCAAAAGATCCGAACGTCTAGGAGCTCGGACCACTCGTCCAGACCTGGTTATCCTGGGAGGATCATGATCATGTCCATTAGGTCCAGGTTGTGTTTTAGGTTCATCACCGATTGTCTCAGTTTGATGTTGATTCTCAACACAGTCTCTGAAATGACAGCCAGTTTCCCGGTTCACTTCCAATGGATATAATCTCTGTATTGGACGAAGTGTTTCCCCATATCTTGTTCGTAGTTTTACTAGGCGTATTACACCGTCTTTACCCGGAAATAATTCTATAATTTTCCCTAATGGCCAGTTTATTCTTTTTTCATTTGCTTCTATCAACACGATATCACCGATCGACAGTTCTGTGTATTTCCTTCTTGTGGCATGATTTCTCAGCTGTCCTAAATACTCTGTCCGAAACCGTTTTCTTAAATCTTCTCGGACTTTCGTTCGATAAACGTATCTTCTTTGCAAGTATGCAGAATCTATGTGATCCAGATCTGGGACACTGCTTTCTTTCAAGTCTCGAAAAAATAAAGCAGGTGTAATAGGTTGTAGTTCAAGATCTTCAGATACATAAGTTAAGGGTCGACAGTTCAAAACATTTTCACAATCACAAAGAATTGTATAAAGTTCTTCGTATTTTAATGATGCATTTCCTAAAACTTTCCGGAGAATATTCTTCATTAAGCCTATCATCCTTTCCCAAAATCCTCTCCACCAAGGAGAAGCAGGAGGAATAAATTTCCATTTAATTCTATTAACATTATTGTCTTTGACAACTTTATCCCAATCAATTTTCTTTAAGAAAGAACTTGCACCAATAAAATTACTACCATTGTCAGTATACACAACTTTCGGTCTTCCTCGTCGGGCTATGAATCGACGAAGAGCCAATAAAAAATTATCTGTGGATAATGCAGAAACAAGTTCCAGATGAACAGCACGATACACAGCACAGGTGAATAAAGCAATCCACACCTTTGATCCGTTTTTCAAAATTAAAGGACCAGCTAAATCAATTCCAGTTACTTCAAAAACTTCAGCATCCTTGACACGATCTTCTGGCAAAGGAGCGTGTTCAGCAGCAAGAGGCTTTGAATCCTGCCGTTTGCATATTACGCAACTTCTCAAAATGTTGCGAATAGTTCTACGACTCTTCAAAATCCAAAATCTTTCATGTAATATTGCCATCAAAGTTTGGATCCCACAATGTAGGGACTGTTTATGTTTTTCCATGATTAATTTAGAGACGATTGGGTGTTCAGATGGTAGGGATTACAGGTGTACGAAAATCTTCCAAGTCTTGTCTCATTAATAGCCGCGATTTAACCCTTAGAATTCCTGACGAATCTACAAATGGCTTTAAATTTCGAATACGTTCATCCTTCTCTGATTTGAAGCAGGTTTTCTGTACGATTTTCCAAACAATGATTTCAGCTGTTTTTATCTCTTCAATTTCTAAATCTTTTGATTTTCTTCTTTTATCTTTCATTCTACAATTGTCAACAAATCTTTTCATCCAAGCCGTGACTCTGATTATTTTCTCGTACGAAGAGATATTGTTATAGAATTCGTCACTCTTCTGATTCAAAGACGATACTATAATCTTCTTCTTTTCAGCACTTATGTTATTTTCATCTGGTGAAAGCGCGAAATTTGGCCATTTATCTCTCGAGTCTCTTAGCCATGCAGGTCCTTCGTGCCATTGTTCCTTCAGTAAGTTTTTTACCGAGCATCCTCTTGAGGGTAGATCAGCAATATTTTGTGCTCCTGGAACAAAATTCCATTCAGATGTTTTTGAGAGTCTTCTAATCTCGCTGACTCTGTTGGATACAAAAATCATCCAAGGGCCTTCTTTCGTAATCCAATACAGAGCGTCCATGGAATCACTCCAGAAAAATGATTCAATTCCTTCCAAACTCAAATCTGTCTTCACTGAATTGGCCAATCTAGCTCCAATATTGCATGCTAGCAGTTCCATCCTTGGAATGGATATCTTTTTCAATGGAGCAACTCTAGATCGAGCTTGAATTAATTGGCAAGTGACTTCACAATCGTTTTCTACTCTTAAAAATACACACGCAGCATATGCCAATTTTGACGCATCACAGAAAGTGTAGAGAGTCAGCTTCGATTCACTTAGATCTAAATGAGAAAGTCTACGTGGAATTTTTAAATATTTCAGTTCGGATAATCCCTTTTTCCATTTTTCAAATTTTTGAATTATTTCTTCCGGTAAATTTGAATCCCAAGAGATTCCTAATTTCCAGCATTCTTGAAGGAGCAATTTTGGCATTAATGTTACTGGGCAAGTGAATCCTATTGGATCGAATATTTGGTGAGCTACAGACAGAATTTTCCTCTTTGTAATTTGTTCATCTTCGTTCCCTGTTTTGATCAGTTGGCAGGATAAGTAATCGTTTTCTCTATCCCATGCTAAACCTAACACTGGTACTTCCTTTTCTTCGTCGGCAATAAAACTATCACTGACCGGTCCTTCTATTTCAGGCAGAAAAGTATTTTTCCATCCACGTAAATCAAATTTAGCTGGTTTAAGAATTTTCTGAGTTTCTGTTCTAAAATGCTCCAATTCAGCAACCGAGTCCACGCTTGCAACACAATTATCAACGTACAATGAATTTTTCAGTTTCATTGCGACAGTCTTAAATGGCTCTTCTACTTGATCTAAAACATGATTCAAAACTGCTAAGAGTAAAAATGAGGAGCTTGAAATGCCGAACACGACCCGGCAATGCCTATAGGTGACTTCTTTTTGGGGATCTCCTTCCTTCCACCATATGAATCGTAGAACGTCTCTGTCGGAATCATTTAAGGCTATTTGTAAAAAAGCCTGCTTGATATCCGAAATAACTCCGATTTTCCCCCACCTAAATCGGTTTAGAATAGCGGGGATCAGCTCAATAAGGTTGGGACCTTTTTCAGCACATTCGTTTATTGATACGGAATTTCTTGTCTTCGCGGATCCATCGAATACAGGACGCACTTTAGTGGTGGAACTATCTTTAAACACTGCTCTATGAGGCAGATAATGTGTACCTAGACCCACAGGATCAGCTTTCTTTTGGTCAACTTCCTCAATGATGCCTTCTTTTTCCCACTGGTAAAAAACCTCTTGATACTCTGTTAATCGATTCTGCGATTTTAGGGACCTTACTGTATGCTTGAGTCTTTTCCGAGCTAACTCTTTGTTGTCAAGTAAAGGAGGGTGTTGATCTAACCAGGGTAAATTAACCTTGTATCTTCCTGTACTGTCCCTACTAACCGTTTTTCTGAAATGTTCTAAGGCAAGCTCTTGGGTTTCTATTTGAGTACGTTTCGTACAATCATCCTTAATTCCCAAGGTATCTAAATTCCAGAGATCTGTAATCTTCGCATTGTTTACATGTAGTGACAATACTAACATTGAACTATTTGTTTCTGTGGTTTCTATATCTGATTTACCCATGATAGTCCACCCTAGTCGAGTTTCTACCGCAACCAAGCTTCCTGAAATATGTTTTATATTTCCTGTTAACAATTTACCAGCGTAATCAGCACCAATAAGCAAATTAATTTCGTTAGGATTCTTTTCATGCAGGCAGGAATCTTCATTTATCGCTGCATCACTAAGTTGAATATTCATATCCTTCAATCGTTTTAAATAATGAGGATCAGTCATTTTAGGCAGAGTAGCACAAATTTTCTTTTGATCTAAAACTTCTAATTCAAAGTCATAGTTTTCATCAATATTTGACAGATTAATGAGGTATCGTTGATGCGTTTCCGCATGTGTAATTCCCCCAAATAACCCATGACTCACGTATTCCTCTCCTAATGCAGTTAATTTCATTTTTCTTGCAGCAAATTTTGAAATGTAAGACCTTTGGGATCCTAAATCGAGAATTAGTCTTAAAAAATGTTTCAAATTATTTTCTTTAATGTACACAACTAAAGTTTGAAGATAAACTTCCCTAGAGCATTCGTTATTCGCAAGTGTTGTGTTCTCATTTATTTCAGAACGTTTGTTTGGTTTATCTTCATTAATGTCGGAGCGTTTATTTTCATCCCAACACATAATGTCAAAATGTCTTTTCCCACAAATATTACATTTAACTTTCGCCTTACATGAAGCACTCAAATGCCCGATGCCCAAACACCGAAAACAAGAGCCCTTTTTAATCAGCATTGATTTCCTTTTTTCAAGTGGCAAGCTTTTTGCAAAACCACAATTAATGCTAGAATGCGATGCTTCCCGGCAAAAAAGGCACAATTTAGATTTTGAGTTGTTATCGTATGCACATAATTCACTAGCAGTAGGATTTTTTATTCTTTCGATTTTAGCTTTATTTCTTGGGCCACTCTCCGATGACCACCTGTGGTTTACGACTTCATTTCCGCGCGGGGGGAAAGAATTACCACATGGCCGTGAAGATTCGGAAAAAGTTTTGGTTTCATTTGGCTGAGTTATGAGTATCATGCGTTCGCGAGATTCCACTTCTCTCTTTAGAAAATTAATTAGGTCGGTAATTTTATTCTCTTGCGCCTCATGGTTTTTGTTAAAGTCCAAGGCCAAATCGCCTGGAATACTTCGAATTAAAATGGGAAATAATAATGTTCCGTAGCTATCTGGCTCAATTCCTAGACTTTTTAATGCGTTAATTTCAACTTGACATTTATCATACAATCTTCTTAAAGCAAGAACATTTCTAGAGTTTCTACAACTTTCTAAACTAAGTAAATTCGCCATGTGCCTGTCGATAATCAATTCTTTCTTTCCGAAACGCGATTCCAATATTGAAATAGATTTAGAATAATTTTCTTCCGTTATTGATAAACCAGAAATGGCCAATTCCGCATCTTTACATAAATATGACTTTAAATAAGAAAATTTCTCGACATTCGATAGGTTGTAATTTTCATGAACGGCAGTTTTAAACCTTGACCAAAATTCTGGCCACTTACAAATATCACCATCAAAGGTTTCAATAGTGAGCCGCGGAAGTTTTACATATGTCGGCGAAATAGTTAAATCTGGTTTTGGGATGTTAACGCTAGCAGTTGTATTCTCGTTAAATTCCGTATTCAGGTGTTTAGACTGAACAGTCAATTGATTTAAATTCATGTATTTCTTTGCTTTGAATCTCCAGGTTATTATTTTTTCTCGATATTCTTCTGCTGATTCTAGTTCCTTATCTACTTCCGTAGGAGACCATAATTGTTCTAGATCTGAATCCACCAATTTAAGCGATTCAAATTTATCATTCAATTGTTCTAAGAAAAGATCAAGTTCGCTATCTTCCGTTACTTCGGTTTTCTTAATTTCTATTTCAATCTTGTTTAATAGTTTAGTAACTGAAGATCGTAATGTAGTTCTTTTTCTTTTCAGTAATTCAATGTGTTGAGCGTTCTTAATTGATTTTGGTGTCGCGTTCTGAGCCATATTGCAGCCGCTTATCAATTTCAGTTTTAATACAATATTCAAATTATTATGAAAAATATATCATATATAATCATTCATCTCAACATTTAAAATATGATATTCCAGTAATGCAATTATATCATATATGATCATATGTCTCAAAATTTAAAGTTATGATATTCTGTGCAACTTTTAATTAGTTTTGTCGTCAGACCTCTGATAACTGATCGATACTTCTTTAATTCTTCAAGTGTTGACATGCTTAAATAATTAATTTAACTGGTCAAATACAAAATTATTCAGAATTACAAATAATATTCAAAGAGTTATCAATTTTCAAAATATGTATAATGCAAACAATTTTCTAGACTTTCAAACATAATATCTGTAATCATTTAACTCCAAGAATTTTATTTTCGAAGACGTGTAATTCTTAAACAGTTGCAATTCAAATTTCAAATATAATATTTTCAAATATTTCAAAATTCAACAATTCAATTATTAACCACCTAAGACGTCCCTGTTCGGGCGCCAGTAAATATTTCACGAACGATAGCATTCAATAAATATCAAAATATAAAATTTCAATTCAGTTAAGTAAGCAAATCAAAATGCTTACCTTCTTTATCTTCTTTATGCCATACGTCGTGTCGGTTCTTTCTTACGTCAATAGGTGAGTTAATTCTATACTGAAAACTTAGACTCATAATAAATCAGAGGCCTGAAAAAGGACTAGACAAAACTTTTATTAACTAACTATATTACTATTTTACATTTATGTACAATATTAAGACTATTAGAAAATTCGACAAACATAATCTAGGAGATTCCACCGCACAGCTCGCGGTTCGAAGCATCACTTGAATCTGCTAAAAGTTCGGATGGAAAGTTCTAAGAGGTCAAACTCAAGTGGATCTCTGAGGGAAAAGGGGGAGAGAAGATCGAGTGTTCGTCACACTCTCTCTGTAATATTAGTAAAGATATAGAAGAAAGTATTGGATTCGTGCAAATTTTCGAATTTCGAATTTTGACGGATTCGAACGTTTTGAGGTGTGCTGAGTCCATTTCGACTATTTTTGGAAAATGTCTGACTGTCTGTGTGTGTGTGTCACGTCTGTGTGTGACCAGTTTTTTGTGGCCGCTCTACAGCAAAAACTACCGCATGAAATCGAACGAAATTTAGTACACGTATGTGCCCCTATGTGAACTTGTGCCCATTGGTTTTTGGCGCAAATTCCTCCAAGGGGGGTGGAGCAATGGGACGTTTTTTGAGTTACGCGTGATTGCTATTCCTCAGGAAGTAACTGGCGGAATCGAACAAAGTTTGGTCCGTATGTTGCCATTAACAGGAACAGGTGCTGATTCAATTTTGGTGTCAATAACTCAAACGGGGGTTGAGCTATAGAACGTTTTTTGTCGTCAATTGTGACTGCTGTATCTCAAGAAATAATGAACGGAATGAAAGAAAAATTTATGGGCAAGTAGCCCTTAGTGGGTATAAAAGCTGATTTTATTTATATGTCAACAGCTAACTAGTATGTTGTGGCCATCACGAAACTTTCTTCTATATTTTTCCTTTTTCTGATCCCTCCCCATGCTTGACGAGGAAGCAATATTCCTAACAAAAACAAAATTACACATGCAAAAACTTGACGACCATCCCAATGTCTGAATTATTGTAAAAACAAAACAAAGAGTGAAAATTGAAAGTTACTTTAAAAGCCTTACTTGAATTAATTACAAATATTTTATTTATTAACAAACATAAGATGGCAACAGTTAAAAATTTTAAATCATTGAGATATATTTCCGATCATTTTAATACAATTTAAATCACGAAAAATACGCAGACGACAATCTATTACGATTTATCTTTTTTATTGTTGCATTAATAAAACTATTTTTATTCGCAAAAAAAAAAAAAAAAAAAAAAAAATCAACACCTCTTGGAGCGATCGGCGTCAAAATAGAACCAAAGCCTGTTTACATATGGATTCACATATATTCCAAATTTCAACCAGAACGTAGCATTACTTCTTGAGATAGGGCACTCAAAATGGAAAAAAAGAACGGGTGATTGCGCTACCCCCTTTTTAGCTGTTGACACAAAAATAAAATCAGTTCTTATACCCACTAAGGGCTACTTGCCGATAAATTTTTCTTTCATCCCGTTCAATATTTCTTGAGATACAGCAGTCACAATTGACGACAAAAAACGTTCTATAGCTCAACCCCCGTTTGAGTTATTGACACCAAAATTGAATCAGCACCTGTTCCTGTTAATACCAACATATGGACCAAACTTTGTTTGATTCCGCCAGTAACTTCCTGAGGAATAGCAATCACGCGTAACTCGAAAAACGTCCCATTGCTCCACCCCCCTTGGAGGAATTCGCGCCAAAAACTAATGGGCACAAGTTCACATAGGGGCACATACGTGTACTAAATTTCGTTCGATTTCATGCGGTAGTTTTTGTTGTAGGGCGGCCACAAAAAACTGGTCACACACAGACGTGACACACATACATACACACACACACACATACACACACACACATACACACACACAGACGGACAGACATTTTCCAAAAATGATCGAAATGGACTCAGCACACCTCAAAACGTTCGAATCCGTCAAAATTCGAAATTCGAAAATTTGCACGAATCCAATACTTTCTTCTATATATTAGATATAGAAGAAAGTAAAAAGGGGGTAGCGCAATAGCACGTTCTTTTTTTCCATTTTGAGTGCCCTATCTCAAGAAGTAATGCTACGTTCTGGTTGAAATTTGGAATATATGTGAATCCATATGTAAACAGGTTTTGGTTCAATTTTGACGCCGATCGCTCCAAGAGGTATTGATTTTTTTTTTTTTTTTTACTTTCTTCTATATCTAATATATAGAAGAAAATATTGGATTCGTGCAAATTTTCGAATTTTGACGGATTCGAACGTTTTGAGGTGTGCTGAGTCCATTTCGACCATTTTTGGAAAATGTCTGTCTGTCTGTGTGTGTGTGTGTGTATGTATGTGTGTGTATGTATGTATGTGTGTGTGCGTGTATGTATGTGTGTCACGTCTGTGTGTGACCAGTTTTTTGTGGCCGCTCTAGAACAAAAACTACCGCATGAAATCGAACGAAATTTAGTACACATATGTGCCCCTATGTGCACTTGTGCCCATTAGTTTTGGCGCGAATTCCTCTAAGGGGGTTGGAGCAATGGGACGTTTTTCGAGTTACGCGTGCTTGCTATTCCTCAGGAAGTAACTGGCGGAATCAAACAAAATTTGGTCCATATGTTGGTATTAACAGGAACAGGTGCTGATTCAATTTTGGTGTCAATAACTCAAACGGGGGTTGAGCTATAGAACGTTTTTTGTCGTCAATTGTGACTGCTGTATCTCTAGAAATAATGAACGGAATGAAAGAAAAATTTATCGGCAAGTAGCCCTTAGTGGGTATAAGAAATGATTTTATTTTTGTGTCAACAGCTAAAAAGGGGGTAGCGCAATCACCCGTTCTTTTTTTCCATTTTGAGTGCCCTATCTCAAGAAGTAATGCTACGTTCTGGTTGAAATTTGGAATATATGTGAATCCATATGTAAACAGGCTTTGGTTCAATTTTGACGCCAATCGCTGCAAGAGGTGTTGATTTTTTTTTCGAATAAAAATAGCTTTATTAATGCAACAATAAGAAAGATAAATCGTAATAGATTGTCGTCTGCGTATTTCTCGTGATTTTAATTGTATGGAAATGATAGGAAATATTATCTCAATGATTTAAAATTTTTAACTGTTGCCATCTTATGTTCGTTAACAAATAAAATATTTGTAATTAATTCAAGCAAGGCTTTTAAAATAACTTTCAATTTTCGCTCTTTGCTTTGCTTTTGCACTAATTCAGACATTGGGATAGTCGTCAAGTTTTTGCACGTGTAATTTTGTTTTTGTTGGGAATATTGCTTCCTCGTCAAGCATGGGGAGGGATCAGAAAAAGAAAAATATAGAAGAAAGTTTCGTGATGGCCACAACATACTAGTTATTAATGCAACAATAAGAAAGATAAATCGTAATCATAGACTAATAATAAGAGTAGACCGAGCTATGGCAACCCTTTTGCTGCTCATAAACCAAACCATGTGACTGGTGGATATCCTAGCAACAGCGTGCGTTAATCGTAGCAGACGATCAACGCCAGCGCGAAATAAAATAAATAGAATTTAAGGAACACGGAAGAATGATCTTTTATGGAGTCCGATTTGTAAATTTGTTATTCTAAGTTGTAAATATTTTGTTAATATAGTGAGTTTTTCGTTTAGATAGTATTATGCATTTTCTTTAGTCAATTTCAATAACTCTCTAAGCAATAAAAGATGCAAGCGACCAAGAAGAATCAGCAAAAGGTAAGATTTTTACCTACAGTTTCAATTTAAGATACCGATTAGTACATTTTTGCGTTAACGCAAAACGTTTACGCCATTTCGTTCACGCCAACGCTGACAGCTCCAAATGAAATAAAAGTTACCGAAAACTGATCAAAAACTATTACAAATGTCAAAATAATGCGTAACTAAAAGAAAAACAGTTCAATCTCTGCACCTGGAAGTTTTTTTAATGAAAACACATTGTCGTAAAATACATGTCGAGTGCCAAACTGTAGATAATGATGCCATCTAGCAACCATGCTGCCAAAGTCTTCGCCAAGCCCTTCCACTAGTCACATGATACATCTATGAACCAATTTTCTTCATCAGCAAGAATGAGAAAGCTCGGTCTACTCTTATTATTAGTCTATGACGTAATAGATTGTCGTCTGCGTATTTCTCGTGATTTTAATTGTATGGAAATGATAGGAAATATTATTTCAATGATTTAAAATTTTTAACTGTTGCCATCTTATGTTTGTTAACAAATAAAATATTTGTAATTAATTCAAGCAAGGCTTTTAAAATAACTTTCAATTTTCGCTCTTTGCTTTGCTTTTGCAATAATTCAGACATTGGGATAGTCGTCAAGTTTTTGCATGTGTAATTTTGTTTTTGTTGGGAATATTGCTTCCTCGTCAAGCATGGGGAGGGATCAGAAAAAAAAAATATAGAAGAAAGTTTCGTGATGGCCACAACATACTAGTTTTTTTTTTGCGAATAAAAATAGCTTTATTAATGCAACAATAAGAAAGATAAATCATAATAGATTGTCGTCTGCGTATTTCTCGTGATTTTAATTGTATGGAAATGATCGGAAATATTATCTCAAATGATTTAAAATTTTTAACTGTTGCCATCTTATGTTTGTTAACAACTGAAATATTTGTAATTAATTCAAGCAAGGCTTTTAAAATAACTTTCAATTTTCGCTCTTTGCTTTGCTTTTGCAATAATTCAGACATTGGGATGGTCGTCTAGTTTTTGCATGTGTAATTTTGTTTTTGTTGGGAATATTGCATATTGTCAAGCATGGGGAGGGATCAGAAAAAAAAAGAAAAATATAGAAGAAAGTTTCGTGATGACCACAACATACTAGTTATATATATAAATGACGTGATGCTTTTGAATTTATAAGATGTCGCCAAGTCGCCGATGGTATACGATGCTACCCAAAAAAAAAACTGCACAGCAAATGCGTTCGGAATGTCAAAAATACGCACAATCTGTACAAATTCTTCACTCTCGACTCGAAATGGTACATATCGTTCGCTTTTTTTTTTTCAAAATTCATGTGACACGTGTCTAAATCGCGTGTCTAAAAGTCCCGATTAGCTTACTATACCAAGGCTTCACTCGATACGCGTCTTATCGCGTCTTATAGAAACACGCATCAAGTGAAGCCGTGACTATACTCAAATTTTGTACTCACGCAGTTTGCAAGATCAATTAATCGCTAAAAATATCAAATAGAAAAAGTTTTAAATCCCCCCGTTGCATGAAAAGCCATAAAACAATAAAGAAAGAATTTATTTGTTCAAACTCAAGAAAAATGGCAACAGCTAACTTCTTATCAATGAGATCTTTCACGCGAATTAATTTCTGCAGCCGATAATTTTATTCGTATTTATCCAATGGATTGTGACTTAAATTGGAATAAACGAGCTGATGTGTGCATCACATGACTTCCTTTTACACCAATTTAATGCTATTTCCCTATTATTGCAATTTTAATGGGATTCTCTCTCTAACTCTTTAAATATCACTAGCAATGGCCACATTGAAAGCAGATTTTAAAAAAAAAAAAAATAAAAAAAATCGCCAAATTTTTCGCCAAGTTGGCGACAAAACTTGGCAACCAAAAGACTGGTGATATATCGCCTAGTGACCGCCAAATTATAACACCACTTGAGTTTGCATCGAAATTAACAATGATTTCCCCCCAAAAAGGTGCAAAAGACCCCTTTAGAAACACCCGAATGCAACCAAAATAGGAGGTGCACAACTAGACCCCACTACGAGTCTATGTACCAAATTTCAACTTTCTAGGACATACCATTTTTGAGTTATGCGAGATACATACGCACATACGCACATACATACAGACGTCACGAGAAAAGTCGTTGTAATTACCTCGGTGATGGTCAAAATGGATATTTCGCGTGTCTATACATTCTTAGGCACTTTTCCGCATGTGGTCGAATCGAAAAAAAAACTCAACATTCATTTGGGGGTGAGCAAAATGGAAATTAAGGGCGATTTTTGAGTGAAAATTTTTTCGCGAATACAATACTTCCTTTTTTGTAAAAGGAAGTAATAAAAAGGAACTATCGATCGGATTTCTTTCGAACTGGTCTATAAACATACAGACATACAAACATTCATTTATATATATATAGATTACAAATGATTAAAAGGTCTAAAAATTGTTCATTGTGAATGATTATTTAGGATAATTACTATATCATTTGTATCATTGAATTGTAAAATTAATCCCGGATTAGCTTGTGAGAAGTTTTACAACAAGTTTTTAAACCGAAAAGTCCTATAAATTGAAAAATATATCGAAATAATGTTCAATGTTTTATATATATTTCTTATGCAAAGTTTTTTTTTTTTTCCTAACTGAAATAAATTGTAAATATTTACATCATCTCGGATGCGAAATATCCGAATTTAATCTGCTTGTCATTTTTTACTACCCCTGTTTTAGTTCATAATTAGTAACCATTTATTCAAAGCATTGGTAATAAACTGCCCTATAAAACGCTGCAAAATTCAGCCAAGGGTGTATACCCCTTTGAGTACTAGCGACCCGGGGGGGGGGCATTCTGGTGTCCCCGTTGAACATTTCAGAAATCTGGCAAGACTGATCAAGGGCTAAACCGAAAGGGAAAGTTTTCAGGGAGATCTACCTGAAACAAATGGCATCGAATCATACTCGCCAATCCTCAAATTACCAGACTTCGTTTTAGAGTACATATTGCGGTGGAGCCCTGTGTGCCCTTTTAATATGGAGTTCCACCCTTGTGGACCACCAAAACTAAATCTGTGACAAGACAGGGCAACCTCTTTTAAGTTCACCTTTTTCAGTAATATGTAGGATTTATTTTTTACTATTTTGTTAACCCTCTCGCCGACAAAACCACTCCCGTTCAATATTAAGCTCCATGAATCAACTCCAGTTCAGACGAGACTGTTGCCAATAGGGCAAAGGTATATAGCAAAACTCATCTACTTGGCGTCCGAGTAACTGGACATTACGGATATATTCTTGTAAAGTTAACGACGACTTTAGTGAGATGAAGTTTCTCGTATGGTTACATTGTTAAAGTATTTATCTACAGTTGGGGAAAACCTAACCTGAAAACATTGTGAAGGCTATGCATACCCTAATCACAGCATTATGACACTGTCAGGTTAGGTTTGCCCCAGCTGTAGTTGTGTTAAGAATACGTCACAGATCTTATTATTATTAAATACCCATTCCGAAATATTAATTTTAATAAATGGATAGATTCATATTTCATTTAAAATAGTAATCGTACGAAAACTTTTAGGAGCCACTATAGATAGATATATGCGTTGGCGCCATCACTGGCGAAAAATATCTTGTAACCATAACGAGCAACAGCAAGTAACGCACAAATTGGGAAGTACAAACTTTATTATTCGTACTCGAGAAAATATCAGGAAGCTAAATCAAGTTGCAATTCCGAAACTTAGTTCGCAGCAGAGCGGCGCTGACTTCACTCGGAGAAACATTGCTCTTAGTCCTCTGTAAACAAAAGTATTGTTTAAAATTTTTCTGAATTTGCAATCAGTTTCCTTTAGAGAAACACCTAAGAAACTTGCAAAACCATTTCTCTTGGAAATGGCCTGACCCATTTATTTAAGACTTTTAAAGCCATTAGAGGGGACTTGTTGATTTAACAGCTCATTCGAGAATTAACTTTCAAAAGCGGAAAAGAAAGAAAGAAGCTTTTCTTCAAATAGTCGATGGGGGTTGAAAGGGATCCACATTCGGCTGCTAACTGGAGCACAAAGCAGACTTTTGGAACAAAATAAATAGGAGCAAATTGATCCGCTGGGAACTTGTCTCAAAAAGGAAATATTTTGGTTTTTCTTTTCTTTTGAGGATAAAATTTCGGATAAGCTCATCTGTGCGATAAAAAACGGCTTTCCTGTTTTTTTCTTTTTCTTTCTTTTTTTTTTCAGAAGCTTTGCTCAATATTTCAGAAAGAAAATGTGCGAAAGCTTTAGCTTCAAGTCTTCTTTGTTATATTTACTGCAATTTTGTTTCAATTTTTGAAAAACAAATACTTCAATTTTGGTTTCTTTTAAACTAAATGGAGCATAAATGAAGCTCTTTTATAATCTTATGGGGGAAAACGTGCACATTGTGTTTGTATGCTCTCTTCTGAAAAGAAATGTACACTCAGCAGGATATTATGCACCCGTAATATTTATTTATTTTTAATATAGAATGTGAACTGAGCATATTTTATACGCATAGCAAACCTTTATCTTTTCGAAGAGAATAACAATGTGATATTTTATGTACACATATAACATGCGTGGTTTTTTGTATTTGTTTAAAAGATAATTTGATTTATTTGTGAATATTTGATACATGAAAATTAATATAATTTACTGCTCTGAAGTGTGATTTACAATAGGCATGGTATTGAAAACATTAAGCATGCTTTTCCATTCTCTTCTAGATACAATGCGAGCTGAACATGATCTTTCATGCTCAGACTTTACAGGCTTTTCTCTTCTGAAGAGAATTATATTTATTATGAACGATATGTTCGCAAGCCCAGTGTGCATCATCTTCTATTTTACTCAGAACAGAGTATGGTATTTCATTCACATATTGTGAACATGATTCTTCTGTCTTCTCGAGAGAATGTTTGAACACGATTAAACCTGAAGCAGATATTTTTTGTTTGTTGGCTCAACAAAAACTAACTCTGCATTGCATGTTGTGAACATGATTTTCTCTTCTATTTTTTCAGTTTTGAAGATGTTTTTTTCTCCTTAACAATGGGGGGTTGTTTCCTTCAGTCAAAAATAGTACTTTTTGTTACTGAATTTGATAGAATAAGCAAAAAAATAAATAACATGAACCCAGAAAATACTTTCATTTTCCCAACAGATATTTTTTAATTAATTTTTTTTAAGTGTCCGATTTTTCAAACAAGGCGTGGTCTTGATGACGTCACAAATGATGCTCTTTGGCACATCTTTCTATCGCGTTTCCATGTTATGATAATCAAGAAGCGAATCAAAATTGCACTCTACACTTGCTATCAACTGTATCGTTGCCAATACACGTGAGTAAAGATGTGAATTAAATATTTTGTTCTGTGAATGGCAACATTGATGTCATCGGCAGAAGACATAAACAATGAAAGCGCACCAATTTAAGTAATTTTTTCAAAATATTAAACTTAAACAAATTATTTAAAAAATTGTCTGATCCTATGTTTTTAAGCATGCTCTTTCAGAATAAAATAGTTTTAATATTTTAGAAACGACCCAATTATGTGTGTGTGTGTGTGCAGAGTTCATAATATTGTCCGTGAAACAGCAAACAAATGTTTTTGTCGTGGAAATAATAGAGTCGATGTCCTATCTCATGCCAAAAGTGAATGAAAAATAATTTCATCGTCTTTTGGATACTACAGTTGAGGCAAGTCCAAGAAGCATTTTGAAGGCTGTGAAGGAAGCATTTAAGGATCCTAATCACAGCATTACAAAGCTGCCAGGTTATGTTTGCCTCAACTATAGAGCCATGCACTATTTATTGAGAAATTGTTTCAACTTTTTTAACAATTATGTATACGTATAGAGAGTGCAGCAGCTAACAAGCAATTTTTTTTTAATCATAGGTACACTGAACCAGCTGGGCATTACCATCGGTCTGTTGCTCTCCATGGTGCTCGGCATTCAGGACATTCTAGGCACTGATGAAAGATGGCCTTACCTCTTTGGTGAGTTAAGTTGCTGAGGCACATCACATAAAAGAATCTTTTTGCTCAATCAGTAAAAAAAAAAATTATAGAAATATCCTGGAAAATAATGGGTAGATAGTGTGCCTAACTTAGGTCCGATTAAGCTTTGGGCGGTCCAGATCGCTTTTCGTAATACAGGGCTTGATTACTGAATAGGCCAACTAGGAAGTGACCTAAGGCATAAATTGTTCAGAAGCCTAAAAATGGCTAAAATTGTTTTAGCCAGTAGCTAAATTTGCAAGATTTGAATACAAGGGCCCCCCAAAAAATCGTGTGGCCTTGGGCCTCCCGTTATCTAATAGAGCCCTGGTGATAGTGTCTATTAAACAGTATCAAATCATTAAACAAAACCACTTTTAAAAGTTCATCACCCGAGGGGTTTAGACACTATAAAAGCCTGAACTTACACTAAACATACCAACACTTAATACATAACTGTTCCTACCATAGTAATTACCATAGTGACCGATCTTTTGAACGATAAATAGTATAAGAAATAAATAAATACTTTTGTGCAGAGAGGTAAAAGGAAATAACCAACGTTTCTTAAATGTCTTTACATCCAAAAGCTCACTACTTTGAATTGAAACAGGGCTGATGTGTGCATCACATGACTTCCTCTTTCTCCATTTTAATGTCATTTGCCCATTACTGGCAATTTTAATAAGATTCAATAGTTTACTCTCTAAATATCATCAATAGTGGCCAAATTGAAACAGATGAAAAAAAATCGCCAAATTTTTCGCCAAGTTGGCGACAAAACTTGGCGACCAAAAGACTGGCGATATATCGCCAAGTGTCCGACAAATTATAACACCTCTTTAGTTTCGAAATTAACAATGATTCCCCCCAAAAAGGTGCAAAAGACCCCTTTAGAAACATCCGAATGCAACCAAAAGGGGAGGTGCACAACTAGACCCCACTAGGAGTCTACGTACCAAATTTCAACTTTCTAGGACATACCGTTCTTGAGTTATGCGACATACATACGCACATACATACAGACGTCACGAGACAATTCATTGTAATTAATTCGGGAATCGTCATTACGGATATTTCGCGTGTCTATACGTTCTTAGGCACTTATCCACGTCTAGTCAAGTCGGGGGAAAAACTCAATATTCATTCGGGGGTGAGTAAAATGGAAATTAAGGTCGATTTTTGAGTGAAAATTTTTTTCACGAATACAATACTTCCTTTTTTGTAAAAGGAAGTAAAAAGGGTTCCTTGATACCCCGAACCACGCGTCTGCAGTAGTCTGTAATTTTGTTCTACAAAATGTTATTTCCTTTTACTGGTAGTGTCATGTTTAGTGTTAAATTTAAGCAAAAACTTAAATCTGATGAGATAGTGGTGTGCTTGTAAAAGTTTTACTGACGTTCATTTCCAAAAGTTGGCAAGTATGGGGGTGATTATCTCGCGAGAAAATTGAATTGTTGGTTTTCTTCTGCTTCCTTTAGGCGTGGCTGTGATCCCCGCCGCTCTTCAGCTCCTATTCCTGCCTATATGCCCCGAGAGTCCTCGGTTTTTGCTCATCACGAAACAGCAGGAATACTCTGCAAGGGAAGGTAAGCCCCTATGAATGACTATCTGTTTGAGGTCCATAAACACGTTTTATAGTGCTCTTTTGATTGCTACTTATAAGGTAAACACGCTGGTGCTTCAGTAGTAGCCACTTCAAGGTTTATACTTGAAAAAAATAGGATTCCAGGTCTCCAATGGATTCAAACGTGCAGGAGGTATACCTTCTGCACGGTTGAATCCATTGGGAAACCCTAAATCCTATTTTTTTTTTCAAATACAAGCCTTGAAGTGGCCACTACTGAAGCACTGGCCACTACTGTCTGACCATCGATTACATGGAAAGGCTAATATCCGGTTTATGGGTGGAAATGGTCGTATCTATTAGTTTATAGGGATGTTAGTTGGTTTGTTTCATATGTGCACGTTTGCCTCTCTAGTATTTAGCCTTAGTTTTGTAAAAATGAAAATTTGCTCACAGCAATATTTTTTAAATCTAAAGTATATTCGATCTATATTCTCACGGCAAAAATTCATCGATTTATTTATTCACAACAAAGTTTTGAGCTTACCATTTTGCTTTTACGTTCCTGAGCGAAATGAAAATACTTTATTTTCTTTTCGTTGTTTCCATGGTAACTATTTTTGTTTCCCCAGAATGCAATAAATGAATAAGGCACTAGTGACATTATAAAACGCGTGCATCAAAATCCCATTGTTATTTTCTCTTCTCCCCTGCTAGATTCATTCAGATGGAATCGTCTTTACTTGGCAGATTGCCAAATTACATACAATCCGTGGTCAAACAGTACTGGCGTTTTACCTTATTGTGTGGTTCGCTGATTCGTACGTCACATTCTTTTGGCGATATCATTGGTATTATTTCTCCAGATTGACGAAGATGTACGGCGATATTTTACGTGATACTTTTTGATCCGCATGTCATGCAATTCAACAGTGTATCGGCTTTAAAATTTACTACAATATAAAACATTTTCTCTATGTAGTTCTCATATTGCAAGGTCATGTTGTATAAATAATCCGAGATTTTTGCATCGATCATTTCTGCAAAATTTTTAAGAATTGTTTTACACACTTTTGAAAATAACTCCAGAAAAGTAATCCAGTTTCAAAACTACCTATTTTTTCCTATGACCAAGCGACGTTAATGTCATGATTTTGTAACATTTAAAATTGTAATCAATTTCACTAATTACTATTTGCATTTTCTATACTACGTGTTTTGAACTCATCGTGTCTGCATGCGCTCTTCAAGAATGTTAGATTATTATACAAAATATTTCCAATGGTGAATATTTTTAAAAGTATTTCTAATTGTTTACTAGGAACAGATTTATGTACAATATACCGAGGCGGTAACTTACTGCTTAATATGGATTAGATTTGTTGCTAAGAAGGTTTATTAAAGCTATGTTACTAAAAAAATTATTTGTTCAAATTTTTTTGCTCAACAATTTCTAAAAACTTGTAAAGCAGCGAAGAAAAGTTCCGAAAAAAATAGAAAAATAAGGGTTGTGTCGTCAAGCCACGCGATAGTAGTGAAACTTTTGTATTACAAAGAAACACTTACCTAAAGTTATATACATAGGTGTCACTGTGCATCATCTTCTTCGTCCTTAAGAAAAGTTAGTCGTTTTCGTACACATACTAAAATTGTCACACAGCGCAATCGGACTGACAATCACAGTTGCTCAATCCGAAGAACGCTAAGCTTCGAACCTATCGGACTCCGGATCGAGTCCCGGCCATGATGTTTCAAGCTTATTCACGACAAAATCGATAATTCAATGTAGAAAGTTGATTATATACAACGAGAACGCTAAACAATACTCGTAATGCGTTGGTTACAACGGATGCTCTGTTGATAACCAACAATTGTACTCAACACAGTATGCACAACCATGGACAACTAGAAAGAAAAAAAGCGAAAAGAGCGCATGTGCGACTTTTCGTCACACAAAAATAACTCGTCACTTCCGTCATAGAAAAGTTTGCCAATCAGAATTTCAATACCCTCGCATAAAAAGTTTCACTTCAAAAACATATTAGAGGAAAGTTCTGGTTCAAAAATAATCAACAAAAAAAAAACTTAGGATTTTATTTAAAAAAAACTAATAATATCAGTTTTTTTCTAATTAAATGTGTATATATATATATTCTAAATCAATGTTCACTTTATTTTTCCTTTATCATCTATCAGCTCTGGAGAGGCTTCGGTGTACGGTTCATGTAGATGATGATTTAGAAGAGATGAGGACGGAAGAAAGAGCTCAAGAACAAGAAGCTCAAGTAAAGTTATCTTTTACACTTGTACTTTCTCCACTTTACTATCTATTCTGTTTTTGAATTTCGTTAAAAAAAATCAAAGAGGAGTTTCAAATGTATAGCATATGAATATTTTTCGTCATATTTTTTAACAACCATATGTAAATTTTCAAAATTTAGCTCTCAGGAATTTGCCGATTGATGTTCAAGAGTAAGAAAATTGAAATAAGCCTAATTCCCTGTGTATTAAAGTATAGTGTGTGTGTTTTTTTTTTTTTTTTTTTTTTTTTGTCGGACATTAAATGTTGTGTATATTTTTGTTTTGTTTTTTTTTTAATACAAATGTGTCATTCACTTGTTTCATGTTTGCAATTTACTGACACTTAGTTGTTTATTACTAGTTACCAATTCCAGCAACAGGTGGCGCTACATTATATGAAAAATAAAAATCGGTATGAAATTGTTGCTAGGCCTGTTGCAAAAAAAAAGAAAGAATGTAGATGT
Source organism: Uloborus diversus (assembly GCF_026930045.1). NCBI lineage: Eukaryota > Metazoa > Arthropoda > Arachnida > Araneae > Uloboridae > Uloborus > Uloborus diversus. Next base: position 63,909,314 of record NC_072739.1, on the reverse strand, counting down.
TCACACTTTTACAAGCAGTTCTAAACGGTGCTATTTTACTTAACAAAATACCGAATGGATATGTCACGGATTGAATTTGTCTGCAGTTCTCACACACATGCAACACCACCTGTTGTACGAAATGGAAACTAAATATACAAATGCGTTAGGATGAGAACGATGCATTTCAATCGCATTCTGTTTTTCTTTTATTGGTTTTCAAATTCCACGTCATTCAGTTTTTGAGACCTACGGACATAAATGTTCATTATTTTGTGAAACAGTTTTAAAAGAATGTATTGTAATATGTTGGGCGTTCCTCCTCAGGGAGACATAGAATTAGTGTAAGGGAGCACTCAGTTGTTACTAAAAATTTTGAGCCAAAAAAAAGGGGCAAATCGGTGTTGGAAAATAAAAATCAGTCAAAATTCTCCGTTGTGGCATTTAGTTTTAAGCGCCTGCTCTTAAAATATGGATATATTTTCAATGACACCACTTAAAACAAAATTGCCCTCAACCAAACCCACTCATTGCAATAATATTGTATTTACGTTTCATTTACGCTGTATTTTAAACATATATTTTTCTGTAATTTTGTTCAATTTGTTATAAACGATCAGTACTCGTATTACAAAAAATAATGACGTTTTAGGGCATAAAAAGTACTTTGTGGTCGTTTAAAATATGGTATTGTTTTTTTAATCCATCAAATAAATTGTAGCACTAGAATAGCATTTAAAAAACCACATTGTTTGGAAAATTTAACGGCGGGAGGACAATTTTTCTGTAAAAAAGGGACACAGGCATAAAAATTTTGAGAATCTCTATTATTCTCTAAAGCTCTTTCTTTATTGAAAATTTTCTAATCCATCGTGCGTTGCTAATTGTATTAACTCATGTAGCAATCATCGTATTTTTTTCTTTTCAGTTGACAGTGTGTCAAGTTATTCGCAGCAAAAGCCTTCAGCTGCCCCTGTTAATAGGAATTGTGATGCAACTTTCACAACAGCTCACCGGTATTAATGCCGTAAGTACTTTCGCTTCTGATAATCTTGTTCGAAATAAATTGCTCCTGAAGACTACTTGCATTTTCTCCTCAACTTGAGGGGTTGAATTAAATGAAATATTTGTTGTTGCCAGAAATTTACGAAAGAAAGCTTTTTAAAGTCGTAGAATAGAGAAATGAATGCTTTTTTTTTATTAAAAGAAAAAAAAAATCTTTATTAAGACAAAAGCGCACAGGGCCATTCCACCGTCACGTGCGAGATAATCAGATGCTCAAATTTCACCATCGTTTCTTCATATATCTTTTAATATTTTAACTAAACAGAGGTAAGCACATCTTTTAATCTTTACATTGGATACAAAGATACTCCTGACACTATTACGTATATTTTTAGTAAATATTTTTTTTTTTAATTTAATTTATTTGCATACGTCACGCGCGGGACATCCAAAGTCAACCTCTTGTAACTTGCTGTATGAATTAGTTAATATGTTTACTCTATTAATGTAGCAATGACGAAATAAATTGTAAATTTTGCAAGCAAAGGTTCCAATGTAAAGGAAACATAACTCATTTTTGAGAAACAATAGTTTAAACCGTTGAAAACAGAATAATGTTTTGGGCCATTCCACGAAAAAGTAGTCACTTTGTCCGCACGTAACGCTTCGTATATTTCATCAAAAAGTAACAATTTGAAAGATAATTTAAGAAATCTTTTGCTTAAGGAATTACACATACATTTGTGATTTCTTAAACAACAAAATTTTGCTCATTATCCTTTTAAATCATTATTTTTAATGAAGTATATGAAGGGTCAGGTGCGGCACAAAGTCCGTTTTTCGTGGAATGACCCACAAGCAGTTCGCAAACAAATGATTGTATCTACGCACTGTATTATCCTCCCCTCCACGACGTCAGTCAAACAGCTCATTGATCGACATTTCAGCAAGCAATGACATTCGTTTTCTGAACCGTACTGCATAATGTTCTAATGTATATTGTATAGCATGAAAAGTGTTTCCCTTCTTTTTGATGAATTAAAAGCCCTTTTACTTTGAAAATAGTTTGCTCTCATTTTCAACAAACACTGACTGATTAAAGTAGACCCCTTTTTCATAAAAATCCAGTCATTTGAATTTTTGATCGTCCGGACCAAATTGGTTCGGATAATTGGAGTTCTACCGTATTTCAGTGATCCAAACTCAGGTCTAAGCTTATAAATGTTTGCAGTTATGTCTTAGGGGCCATTCATTAATTACGTAATGGTCCCGTGGAGGATGGGGTGTTGGAAAACTCGCTACATACCCTTTCTTGGAGTGGGGGGGGGGTCAAACCCTTCTTACGTAATATTTTCCAAGTCGATATTTTGTATAACATAACATACATAAAATGACACATAAAGTGACTACATAAAATTTAACTTTTGTCTTCTTAATTTAAAAATAAATCAAATGTTTTGAAACTTCATAATTTGTTCAATTTGTACATCAGCAACTGCTTTTAATTTTTAACCTAAAAAGAGAGCAAAAAAAACTTTTTTTTTTTTTTTTAATTGTAAGTGTTTAAAATATAGCGCAATGACCGAAGAAGGCCCTTATTTTGTATTCAGAATCACCCATCCTGAGTATACACTTTACCAATTATGGCATCATTTTTAATTACTCTAGGTATACCACTTACCATTCTTATTCAAATTAAGTCAAATACTCGTTTTTAATTATTTTGCCAGAAATGTGTATTTTGGCTCCAGAAAGTTTTTAATTAGTTCCTTTTTAATTACCAGACTTTTTTTTTTCACGTATTTGTTTCGGCAGCTTCAGGATTTTTTTTTTTTTTTTTTTGTGTTGGAATGTTCTGCATCAGATGATTAATTCTTTCAGCCCTTATTTTAATTTAGATTTTTTTTTTTTTTTTTTTCGCAGTGTAAAAAATGCCCTTCAGAATCCACTAGACAGGAAACCAGAAAAAAAATTGATTAATTGAAATTTAAGTTAGCTAATTTTTCTTTCTAAATTAGATTATGGAGGAAAAAGCTTTTAATTTTGTGACTATTAAGAAAAATTTCCAGAATGATTCTAATTAGCCGGCTGTTCATAGATTAAGATATTGAAAGTGTCCTCTTCAGAAATTATTCCATCTTCTTCCTCTTTTTGTTTTCCTACAGTAGTTATAGTTTGGTGTTTGAATTCAAAAATACAGAATGTCTTTCACTTCAAAAAAAAAAAAATTTTTTTGAAAAAAAAAACAATTTTGGGGCTGTCCATAAATGATGTTACCTTTTTTTTTTTTCAACATTCCCCCTCCCTCTTCTCTTGGTCACAAAGTGCAAGGATGCCCACTAAGGGCGAGTCATGTCGCACACTGGGCCATTGATATTTTTTTGGAGGGGATGTGTTTTTGGGGTATTTTTCCTTTTTCTGGGGGAGTTCAGTATTGTTTGAGGCTGCGCCATTGCTCTTGGAAGGCACCCTTGAAAAGTGTGGCACTTTAACTTAATACCTCCCCTTGGCACATGTTATTTTCATAGGCATATTTTAATTTAAAAAAAAAGGTGTGGTATCACACTTCTTGTACACCCTCACTACCCATTGTCACTAACTGTCACGAGAACGCCCCTCCCCTCTCAAAGCGTGACATCAGTTACAGAAGACCCCTTAAGATTTATGCATAATTATTTCTATATTCAGATGCTTACCTCATCATTTTTTTTTTCTGTCTCATTGGTACAGTATGTGCAAATTTTTCATTATTTTTCATTTTTGTCATCTATTGTATTTTTGCTTTAAAGCTTGTTTATCTGGTTCCCGCTGAAAATAAAGCATAAAAAGTATGTCAAAATGTATTATTTCACTATTGTTAGCGGGGAATTCAAAAAGCGTTTCTGCGAATGTCTCAAAAAATCATTTCTGCAGATACTGTCCTTTACCTTCCCACAGCAGATTAGCTAAAGGCATGTAAGGGGCGTCACCATCGAAAACTGAAAATGGGGTCTGTGTACACTTGCACACATTTAAACTACAGCTAAAACGATAACAGGGCACGTAAAAAATTCATGTAAGAGCTGCAAAAGGAACTCTCGCATTATTATAACGAATCGCCCAAATACGCAAGCAAATCGTACAAACCTCAAAAGGCAACATCATTTCTATACCTCAGGATCAAACTTACGTCAGTCACATAACTGCTACTTTAGAGGAGAGAGGGAAAACTTTAGTTTAGTGCATGCAAAGGATGGAACGTATGCTCTTTTAACACTGGTAAATAATTGCAATGGATTTTTTTCCCTTGGAATTACGCTCACGTGGCTCGATGGAGAATTAGATTCTACATGCAATGCTGTAATAACCGGAAAATCGTAATTTGTGAACTGGCTCTGTGGTAGATTTCTGGTCAGCAAATTAGCAAATAAAAATCTCTCCGAAAAAAAATAACTGCGTGAATTTCAATTTCAAGAGAAAGGGTTGTATTTAAACACCTATAGTTATTTTTTATAATTACGCATAAGTTTTATAAAAATATGCTTATAAAAAAACAGCGCGACGTGTGAAAAGGGGAGAGATGGTAGTAAGTCGAAGTGGGACATTGGCGTTCAGTTTCCTCAAAAAGTGACTGGATTTAGATTTTAAAAGTTTTTACAGAAACGTTTCAATTAATGTTTTATCAATATATATGTGTCTGAAAAGTGACGAAGCCTTTTTGTGTCTTGCAGGTGTTCTACTACTCGACGGACCTGTTCACGTCGGCGGGTCTCTCGCAGGCGGTGGCGCACTACGCCACCATCGGCGTGGGCGTGATCATGGTGGTGATGACCCTGGTCTCCATCCCTCTCATGGATCGGGCCGGACGGAGGACGCTCCACCTCTACGGCCTCGGGGGCATGTTCATCAGCAGCATCTTCATCACCATCGCCCTGCTCGTCTCGGTCAGTTCCTCTTTGTCGAACTCATAACTTAGACCAGGGCTGTCCAACTGGCGGCCCGCCAACACATATTGTGTGGCCCGCCAACTTCTTATTCAGCATATTTATTTTTTCGACATTTATTGGTATCAAGAAACATCCGAGACTACCCTTCTTAGTCAAGCCGGGGTCCTCGAAATTTCCTCTTTATCGCCCTTTTACTCTTTTCATTGTTTTGAGAGAAAAAGGTACAGGACATCTACAGGTCAAGGTCAAGCAGTCCTACCCTGCACGCTGGTGTTCAAGCGAACTCCTAGAAATAGTATTGCCTCGCGTTGGCGGAGGGAGACAGGGAGGGAAGAGAGAAACATTTCAGATAAGCAAAATCTGCCTGCAATTGGTTAAAAATACCCCCCCCCCTCCCCACTGATTCTGCGGCCTTTGTTGATTTCGAAAAAGAAATTGAGAATTTGCTCTCGTCGCTTCCATGTTTGGGAGCATATATTTATGCGAAAGTGCTTCTTCGACAATGAACTTTATCAAGAATCATCACAGGAGCTCTCTCTCCGACAGTTCATTGATAGACCTTCTTCTGCTGGCAACGAAAATCATCGAGGTTAGCATTCCTGCCCTTGTAAGAAAGCGGATCTGCCTCAATTTTCCAATTAAAATTTAAGCAAATTGTTTTATAATCCTCCTGTTTCATTGTTTTATAATTAATTACCTCTTATACATTAAGAATTATTATTAATTATTATTGTAAAAGAAGTAAGAAATGAGTGTTTAAATTTTTCAAACTGCGGCCCGCCAGGTGATCAGTGACCAGAATTCTGGCCCGTGGGCTCTTTGCAGTTGGACAGCCCTGACTTAGACCATGGCCCCACTAAATACGCTTACGGGCCTTGACAATTTTTGACTTTTCTGAGTTAAACCGACGCAGCTCATGCACCCACCAATCAATGTCAACGTTTCAATGTAGCTGTCAAATCAATGTTTCAAAGATTGTTTATATTTTTGCTTACTGTTATAAACTTACTGTTTTCTTTTCCATCGTCTTATAATTGGGTTGTTTCCAAAATTTTAAAACTATTTTTTCCTGAAAGACTGCTTAAAAACATAGGATTTATCATTTTTTAAATAATTTGATGAAGTTTAATATTTTTAGAAAACTATTTTAATCGGTGTGTATATTCAATTTCATACATTGGCATACATCACAAGTGATGAAATGCCATTTACTGATGCCATCATCACTGAGCGCAGTATTTTGGCATTAGATCAAGACATAAATATTTTAACTCAATGATCGTAGTTAATTTCATGTTTGCTTCAGAAAATCCTTCATTTAAAATTGTTATTATGATAGCTGTTTAATGCCAACCTTTTTTTTTTAACAATGCATAAACGTTTAGCGTGAAAATAGAGTAGCGCGCAGAAGTACATCACTTGTGACGTCATTAAGACCACGCCTTATTTCCAAAACTGGACGTAAAAGAAATATTAAATAAAGAGTAACTATTGACAAAATAACAAAATTATCTGGGTCTATGTTTTCTTTTCCTTTTTTTTTTTTTTTTTTTTTTTTTTTTGCGTATTCTATCAATTTTAGTGACCAAAAGTAGTACATTTGACCGAAGGAAACTACCCCATTACTGAATGTTAACAGATTTGGACTTTTAAAACTGAAATAAAAATTTATTTATTATTTTTCCTTTAAATATTTGAGGGGGAAAAAAGTTTCGGTTTTCGGGTCTTCCGGATTTCGGGATTCCCAATTCGGGGTCTCATTCTTTTTCTTGCTTATTTTATTCTCAATGTATTTTCCGTTAAAGTAACGAGCTATGTAAATTCATCCTTTTAACTTCCATTTATATGCATTTTTTTCTAGTTCCTGTATGAGTGGGTGACATATTTAAGTGTTGTTAGTACTTTGTTCTTTGTTGTTTTCTTCGCAATCGGTCCAGGTGAGTAAAAGTATATGCTTATTTACTTTAAAAAAAAAAACTAATTTTGATTTCATTATTAGCTGGTTGTGTAAAATTTAGATTAAGAGTTCGTATGTAACTGTTCTATATTTCCTTACTCTGTCCGAAGAATATTTCGTGAAGTTAACTTTTAGTTACGAGCATTTTTCATTTTGTAATTCCTTCATAATTGCTTTAATTTGGTAATACAATTCATAGTATCATTATTTATTCTCATTTAGCTTAACTGAATATGTTTTTAAAATATTGCAAAATTGATAAGTACGGTTGAAAAAGAAATATTAAAAAAATGAAGTACCTCTTGTTGCTCGTAATTGTCATGGATTTGCTTGCGTGTACTCATTAAATAAAGTTGATATTCGTATGTTTTTAGGTTTATGAATGTACGATGTATATTTTACACAATACATTATCGAAGATGCAGTTCAAAACAAGGAAAGCATACAACTGAGAAAAAAAAATTATTGCAAATTTTTAATGAAAGCTACAAAATATGTAGTGAATACACGCAAAAATTAATTTAAATTGATTTAAAACTAAAACAAAAAGTTTTTAAATGTATTTAAGATCATTTAATTGAAATGTACATGAATATTTAACAAAAATATTCTTAATCCTTTCCGGCTGCTACGCTTAGGTTTTAAGGGTTATTGTCTGCCTTGTATTTTACTAAAACTCTGTGAGCTCATTTAACCGTCAAAATGTTGATCTCTGCTTATTTCAATAATTGTGTCTACCCTTAATAATAAATAAATAAAAAAAAACAGCGTTTGCGTTATAGTTACGATATAGTACAGAACGTAATAATACCATGCTAAACCTTTTTTTTTTTTTTTTTCGTGTGTGGCTTTAACTGGCGGCAAACATATTCCGTCCTTAATGGAACTATTAGTGGGAATCTATCGGAAATTGATTCATGGAAAACATTTCATCTGTTTCTTGATAGTTCAATAACAATGTAAGGACCTTATAGTAAAATAATTATTTTAGTTTTAAAATATGTTTCTTTTTCATTTGATAAAAACGATGAAGTCGCTTAAAATTATACCATGTGTGTAACTGGTATAATTTTAAGTGACTAGTAAGATTATTGGTTCTGGACATGGCTGTCTGTGATCCATAACCTATTTGGACAGCAGGGAACCATGTTCTGTGCAATACCTTTTTTCCAAGGATAATTTTAACGACAGCTAATTGGCGCTGAGTTACTAGATCTATAACTGTATGAAGATATTAAAATGAACAAAAACAAGTTGGTCAATGGAACATTTGAATAAATGATTTTCAATCTGCGATCGATCGATTAGATCTAAAACTATCAACTGAGTATGATTAGAAGATTTATAAAATTGGCATTTAGATGACTTTACAATTTCAGAAAAAGTATAGGCCCTGTTATTTGATTAGAAATAGTGCAGAATAGTTTAGTGGTTAGAAATATTATTAATTATATCAACAACAGTTAAATTTCAGGACGAATAACTTTCATGGATCAACAATTATTCAGTATCAGATTAACAAAATGGTAATCCAAGTCTAATTGGGTTTTTGAACATTGTGTTCCATTAGTTTTATGAACACATGCCATTTGAATTTTTACATAAAATCAGCAACTTAAATAAGCTGATTGAATTTGGTTATAATACAATGCTCTAACTTTGAAAATTTCTCCCGTTCTACGTACCAAATCGCAGTTGCTCAAGAGTTTTAAGGACAACAAATACTTTTTCTGCCACGTTTACGAATCTAAAAACTTGATTGGTTTCAAATAAAGATTAATTTTTATCACTAAAGCGTATTAAAATATAGATCATACTCTGGATCTTTATAAAGCTAAGCAAATTGATAATCTGTTATTCCTTCTCCATCGTACATATCTTCGTATTCGGATTCTGCGAAAACCATAAAAAAGATAACTTATGCTCGAAAACTAAATTTTCCAAATGTTCCCTTAAGTTTAAAAAATAAAAAATTAACTTGCACACGAATATCGTACGATTTGCCGCTTTAAAATACTTAAGAATAGGGAATCTTTGTAATCAAGAAATAAGCAAATGCAATTATTTCTTTTACTTGGGCTATTTCCTTAAATATAATATTTTATACTAATTCAATAGTCTTTTTTTTTTTTCAAAAAATGAATATTCATTCAAAACAATTATCTTCAAGAACCTGCACTCTTAGTTATAATCTGTAATGCAAAATGATTATTACTTACTGTACATGGTATAGTATTAATATGTCTAGTATAACAAAGACATAATAATGTTGTAAAAGAATTTTATGGGTTTTTACAAACTGACGATGAAAATGCTTTAATATTTTTTGTCTTCCCCTCGTGCATCAGAAGTTCTTTCATGTTGTACCGATAGATCAACCACTATAACGATTGCTCTATCGGTTCAAGACAGAAGTTTTGTTTATTTATTTTTGTTATTTTTTTAATCGATACAGACCAGTTAAACCAGTTATAAACGAATTTATGTCTATGAAGCAACAGATTTTATTTTCACAAGAATACTAAAATTTCAAATTACTTTTCTCGAAATCGTTCAAACTATGTTCGTACTAAGCGAGTAGCATAGCAAATATTCTTTTTATGAGGTATTCTTAATGTGTTTACAACAAGATTCGAGCATTCCTTTCAAAGTGCATTTCGTTGAAATGCTCCCATTATTTACTACAGAGAAATCTATTGGTACTAATATTAGAAGATTCCGTGCTGTTGTGCCGTGGTCTGAGTGTAGTAACTCCAAACGTTTCGACCGCATCTGCGGCGGTCATCTTCAGTGGCAGCGTGGACGAAGCTTCCAGGGAAGCGACATCTTAGCAACTGAGTTGCTAAGAAGTCATCTAAGTTGCTAAGAAGTCTCTTCCCGGGAAGTTTCGCCCTCGCTGCCACTGAAGATGACTGCCACAGATACGGTCGAAACGTTTGGAGTTACTACAATCAGACCATGGCACAACAGTCCGGAATCTTTTAATATTTTTGACACCGACCGTGAAAGCCTTCACTCTTATGTTAAATCTGTTGGTGTTTATGATAGAAACATAAAATATGTATTAGTATCTTTATGCTACATTTAATGTTTTATGCCATGTGAAGTGAAATTTTAAGTGGTATATATTTTTCCATTCCTGTTTTCGCTTACGTCTCAAGGACATGGGCATATCTCAGGCATGTACAGCTCTCTTTTTTTTATTTTTTATATTTCATATCCTTTCATTTACTCTCATTTCGCTTTTGCCATCATCATTTCATATTTTTTTTTATCGTGTTCATTCCACGAACTAACAGAGATTCTCTTTTACTCGCTGGAGGTCCGCTAAGCACTAAATTGACGAAATTTACCCTATCGTTCCTCCACCAAAACTAGCACTTCGCAAAGCTGTAGTAGAAAAGCAAGTTTGGCATTAACATTGTTTATTTATCAAAGCTTATAATAACACGTAACTTTTGAACAGAATGGATTTAAACTTCCATAGTATATGCCATAAGAAACAAATCGTTTCACTTTTAATCGTTTCTTTTAAAAACAGATATTAAATACGCGATAATTGTTCAATCCATTTGTACAAATAAGACATTTTTACGCACGTACAGGGTGTCCATAATTGCATAATTCTGTACCTCAGAACCGGACTAACTTAAGTCCAAACATTTGCGATTTTCCGTTTATTAGTGAATTATACGTATAATCCTATCCCTCCCCCCCCCTCTGCATCGAGCTATGTGAACATAAAAATTAAAAAAAAAATACTTTGTAATAATTTATCAGTGTTAAAAGAGCGCGGTCCAATCGTTTGTATGCACCAAGCAAGCTTTTTTTTTTTTTTTTTTTTTTTTTTTTTTTTTTTTTTTTTTTTTTTTTTTTTTTTTTTTTTTTTTGCTCCACTTGTTACGATTATGGGACTTACGTTAGTCTGGCTCTGAGGTACAGAATTAAATGACCCTTCTTTAAAGTTGTCTAGCAACGAATCTATTGCTCATAAATTCACGAAGTTCTGTGTACAACATAATGAAAAGATGAGAATTTGTTTAAGCGAATACAAAAAAAAAGGTCCAACATTTTGCCACATGAGGGCTCAATTTTTGAGTTACGTATTTATTATACATATACGATGGTTTCTAAATAAATCTTATATCAAAACGTGTTCAACATGACGACTTTCATTTTCGTTTACCTTCTGGGGTCTTGGGATAGCAAGTTCCACAGTTTACCGCAGTATGCTCTGGGAAATGTTACGATCATGCCATGTTGGGCTGTATTTAAGGTCGGGTAAAGTTCTTGGATTATCGCGATTTGCGAGATGTTTCAAATGCCTCGAGAGCTAAACGTCACATGGAGCGAGGTTTGTTGATCAAAATGTAATGTAGTTCGTTAAAAACTTCCTCTGGCGGCAATTTTTTTTTTACATTTGCTCAAACAAATTCTCATCCCTTTATAATTTCGTACACAAAATTTTGTTAATTTCTGAGCAATAGTTTCACCGCTTAACAACTTTAAAGTAGGGTCATTTAATTATGGAAAACCTGTATTTGCGCTTTATTCCCGAAATTTTAATCCTAGGCATTTAATTTTGATATATTCGAATGTTAGGAATCGTTACGTATGAATAGTACGAAGTATCAACTTCCCAAAAAAAGAAAATTATTTTATTACTTGGAAAATAATGATTTGTGCTTGTTTCGGGCCCGCAACGCATGCAAATCATTATTTTTCAGCACAAGAAAACATTCTAGATAGTCGATACTTCAAATCGTCGCTAAAAATACGAATTGGCGTATCTCTCTTTTAAGCATTTTGTAGAAAACGGATTTAAAGATTTCCAGTTTACTGCATCGCTGGAGAAACGCCACCATTGTGAGGGACTGTAACTTTTTTACTAATTTGTTGTAGAGATACATCCTTTGGTCATATTATAAAATCGACTTTGGACATTTCAGTGGTTGTCGTAACTCATTTTTCGATTTTTTTGAGATACGCCCATTCGTCTTTTTAGCAACGATATTATGATACATAACGGTTCCTGACACTCGAATATATCCCAATTAAATGCCTAAGTTTAAAATTTCAGGAATAAAGCGCAAATATATGCATAAAAATGTCTCAGTAGGGAACATGGAGAAAGCATAGTATTAAATATTACGATAGAAAATAAATAAAGGTGCCATTAATTATTTTCATCAGAAGAAAAATTTTTTTAAAATTACAGAATTCATAAAACAAACCAACCCGTCCAAATAGTCATTCAATTTCCTATGTCAATAAGCAGTCACAAAAAAATAAAGTTAGATACAGAATCTGACATTAAGAAATGAAAATGTAGCTTGAATTTCTCCCGTCAGCGAAATTGTTAAATTCTTTCGTAATTTTCCGTTAAAGGTATGTCACTTGGTTTGGCCAACTATTTACCTTTCTACCATGGAGCGAACAGAAAAATTGCTTCTAGCCATCAGTCACTATAAAATCTTCAATAATAAATCCCATATATTTTACAGTAGAAACCCACATAGGTGGAGAGGTTACCACAACAAATACTGTAAATTTCACCATAGAATTTACAGTAGGATACGCTAAAAATCATTAATGTTACTGTAAAATTCACGGTAAATTTTTTTAAAAATATATAGTAAAATGTTACAGTAAAATAGCCTTTTACGGTAAAAAGTACAGTAAAATCTCCGTCTCATTTTTTGTTTTTGTACCGTAAGATTTTACAGTAACATTTTATTTTTACGGTAATAATTACTGACAACATGGATGCCAGTAACAATTACCGTAAATTTTCCGGAAAATTTTTAACAGTGTAAGCGATATCTACAGGTACATATGACAATCCTGGAATTTAGAAATTGAAGCTCGCAATATGTATTGAAAAATTGAACGTCGCCAACTACAGAACGTTTTGTTTGCAAAAACGATGTTATACGAATTAAAATCGTAAAAAAATAAAAAATGCGACAAGTGACGTACCTTTAACGAAAACGTTCCAATATTTTTTAACTGTTCCAAAAAAACGCAGAAAAATAATAAAATTAAAAGATTGTTTCAACCTCACTCTTTTATATAGTTTTCCTTAAGCAAATCCACCTCTTAAATAAGGATTAATGCTTGCTCCAAATTTCCCCATGGGACTTAGATATCCTGCAAAAGTCTTTTGATATAATCTGAGTAAATCAGGGGAGTGCACGGGGGGGGGGGTGAAAGAAGGAACACCTGTTGGCCCGAGCCTGGAGGGGGGGCCTGTGATTTTTTTAATGAATTTTGAAATATATGTAGGCGTAAACAATATGGAGGGGGGCGGAAAATTCATTTGTGACCGGCCCCAAAATTTCTATGCGCGCCCCTAGGATTCCCTTAAAAATTAGATCTTTTGAACAGGATTGTTTTATCCAATCTATTCCCTCAAAAATTAGATCTTTTGAACAACATTGTTTTGATCCAATCGGAGTATCACTTAAAAATTATTTGGAGGAGGAAGTGAAAACGAATAGGCATACAGAAATACGTTTAAACGTGTTCGCCATCGCAAAAGCTTATTTTCAACTTTTTAAATCTTTATTTAAATTAATTTTTGTCATCTTGTTTTTAATAAACTTTCTTTAATGCCTTTCTTTTATTATTATTACTTTATTTTTATTATCACAAAAAAAATAGGAAAAAAAATAAGAAAATGTCCTACAAAAGTTTTTAAAAATTTGAGACTTTAAAGCAATATTCTAACTTTTACATTGAATGTATGTAACTTCGACATTTTATTTTGTCATCTAAATATTAAACATTGTTGTTTAACATCAAATACAATGTCGTTTCAGTGATTCATCTTCATTTTTAGTACAATGATTCTGAACAATTTAGTTTTCCTACTTTGCGTCGAAAAGTATCCTACCCGATAAAGAGATTAAAATCATTTTCAGAGTTTCAAAAGTATTCAAATTTTGGTAAATTTAAATATTTTGTCCTTGTAAAATAATAATCAACTCAAATCTAGTCTGCTCTTGTGAAAAATGACGATTTGTAAGAAATGAATTCTGTAGTTGTTTTTTTTCTCCTACAACATAAAAGAGAATCTCTCATTTGGGGACATATTATTTGTCGCTTTCGCACTGTTGCACGAATTTCAATTTCTGTGCATGCTTTTGTGTACATCTACTCACTTCTTAACTATTTTTTCCTCCCTTTTGTCGTAATGTATCCTACTTTAAAGAGTACAAAATTCTTGAGCACTTTTTCTCTGTCCCAGAGGGAGTTTCTTACGTTTTCCTTCACTCTAAAAAAAACTACCATGTGGATTTCTTTAGCTAAGAATTTCGTTCATGTCAAAATAACTAGATGGCAGCACCATACTTTGAAATAATGGAGTCTTATGAATTGTGTTGAGAAAAATGATTTCACTAGTAGGACAGTAATTCGGTACATTAATACGAAAAAAAGTTGCTTTAAAAAATAACTCTTTACTTCGGTTAAATTTGCACAGGGACAAATTTAACCGGACATAAAACATTGTTTTATTTTTTTCCCTCCTAACGTTCAACTAGAGCCCTCACTTCTTTTGAACTTTGAAAAGCAGGCCCGGAACTGTAAATTTTGGGCCCCACTGCAACAAAATTTGTTGAGCCCCTCCCCAGAGGTCATCAATGTATGTTTTAAACATTAATAACTCTTAGTGCTAATTTTTTTCTGTTTTTAAATTTATTCTGCCGTTGGGCCCCCTTAAGGACGTGGGGCCCCCTCACTGCGGGTACGCAGATCTGGCCCGGCAGTCTTGTAGTGTCGCAAAAGTTTTTTGAGAAATTGAAACTTAAGTCACGAGAAAATACAGTAAGACAAATAAGGTAGATACTTGACTTCTGTACAAATTTCTTGTCTGTTGATGCGGCGCTCTTTGCGATAGCTCTGCGCAGACCACAAACCCGTCATTCCGAAATTTTCCAGAGTTCGGGGGGGGGGGGGAGAGCTATATTCTCCTTACATTTCACAAAAAAAAGCCAAATACTTGATAACATTGTACAGTCAACTAGTAATTCGAAGCCTTCAAATTTAACTATTCCTTCATCTCTAAATTTTCATTGGGTCCCAAACTCTTGAGATGTCATCTGAAGTTCCCGTAGCTCAAACTACTAATTAATTAATTTTCTATCTTGAAAGTCCTGGCTGCCCATCCCCATCCCTCAACGCAATTGGTGCACCCCCTTAAATGCTGCGGAGCACCCCCAAGCCCAAGAACGAGACCCCTCTCCCAAAAGAAAAAAATCCCTTTAAACTGCAGTGGCTCAGTCTAAACAACCCTTCAAAACATAAATACTTCAGAAATAGAAAATTATCTTTTTCCCCCTATAAAACTGCTTTAATTAATTATGTTTACCAAGGGGGCTAAAAACTAGTGAAGTAGATGAATTTCGATTGGTTTTCATTTCGTGTTTATCATTTTTGAATTCCTAATCGCGTATATACAATTAAATGTTTAAAAAATAGTTGCCTTTATCTTTTCACCAGTAACTAATAACTGTTATAAAGAAACGTAACGATCATGGCGATTGGCGAATCGCGCAACGGTCGAACTTCTTCCCTGTCGTTTTCTACCAGTCACGGAAAGGAAATCGCAATAGATTCATCAATTTGACACTAAATTCGTCTCGTGACCAAGTTGAAAACGATAGCTAGGTTAATTTGACGCGCACGATAATCGGGCTTAACGCCTACTTTTATAGCCTGTTCTAGTTGTTATAAAAGGTAAATGTCACTAAGTATATTTTGTCCTTTATGTGCTTAATTAGTTTATTGACAATTTCAAATAATATTTTGCCAGTTAACTCTGAATCTGAACCGCACAAAAGAAATCCTGCTGCCATCTTGTTGTTGGTAAATAAAATAATAGTTTCAAGGACTTAAAGAAAGAATTCCATTCAGCTTTGATTACAAACTAAAATTATACAACACGAATAATTTTATGAACATTGAAGGCTCGTTCGTCAGTATATAAAGGGTTAATGCTGGTTTCTGGGAATGGGGGGGGGGGAATTAAATTTGGACTTTCCTCTAACAGTCTGCAAATTTTCCTTTCTTTATTTAATTTTATTTTGCATCTGTACATGTACTAAGTGAAGGGAATCTGTTATTTTTTACCCGCTTAAATTTTAACCATGCGCCGTTGCTGAAATCCTTTGTAATGTCTTCTGTAAAAAGTAATACACCAAATTATCTTCGTCTGCTAAAAAATTTATTCATAAGCTATAACCATCTTTTTGTATCTTCATGTGTTAATGTTTCATCCCTTTTCTTTTCCATTTTTGTCACTAAATGTAATCATTTCCAGAAGTTTTCTATCTGTGTTATTTATTCTCTCTAATGTAACTTTATTTAATGTATTAACAAACATCAGAACAAAATAAAACATTATAAAATACTTTAAACTGAAAGTTGCTGAGTAAAATCTTTATGCTTTTTACTCTGTAATAACAGTAAATTTCAGTGTACTTCTATTTCGGTATTAGACATTTTGAAGCGTATCTAGTTTAACAATTTTAAAGTCATTAATTTTGGTTCATCTATGTGGTTTATGACTTTTATCCATAAACATTTAAAAGAATAAATTTTTTTCTTGATTTGTTTATTCGTTTTCTAATTAAGATGCGTAAACAAATTTTAAAGTAACATTTTATTTTTCATTCTTTCAAAGTTTTTTCCTTATTTAAATTCGTAAACCAATTCAAAAGTGAATTTTTTTTATTTTTTGATTACTTTAAAATTGTTATTTTCTAATTAAGATTTTGAAAAAAAGTTCGAAAAGGTTTATTACTTATTTATACGTTGCTCTTACTTCGGTAATAAAAATAAATTTTTTTTTTTCCTTCTTTTTTCGAACATGCTGTTTACTTGCTTTAGAAAAACACTTAGAATGACAATTTTAACTGTGTTATTAACATGTTTATCTAAATACACTAGCGACAGAAATATATTTTTTATTTTGGTTTTAATACATAAAGGTTTATAAAAAGTCTTTTTTAGTGCTTTTTTTTTTTTCATTGCTCAAAATAACGGACAATTCTCTTTCATTTTCAAATTCAAAAAATTGCAATTGAACTATTCATAGTAAATTGTTTTATTTGAAACACAACAACAATCAATTTTTAAAAAGAAAAAGCGAAGTATAAACATGCCAGAGGCCAAGGAAACGTTGCTCCCTCTAGTTACTTTAGAGCCTAGTGGTACTCTTTAAGTGAATGGCATTTTAATTATCTCTCTTTAACTATTTTTCAAAAATATTTTAAAATCCTATCATTTTCAAGTGTTTATTTATACAAATACATTTCAACAAATACATTTTATCCATATCTCTTTAAAATAAATAAATAAATAAATAAAAATAAAAACAATGTTCGCTCTAAAAATCCTATCACTATGTAAATGCTCATTAATTCTCTTTAAAAAAAATCTCTTAAAAAAAAAAAAAAGACAAAATACTCTCTCAAAAAACCCTTGCACAAATGTTCATTAATACTTTTAAAAACGATTCCATTTTATTCATACCTCTTTTTTAAAGAAGACAAAATGTTCTCTCGTAAAAATGTTCTCTCGTTCTCTCTCCTCTCCCTATTGTTCTCATTAGGTTAGCTTTCATTAATGCTCTTAAAAACAAATGCATTTTATCCATATTCTTTTTTAGAAAAAGGCAAAATAATTTCTCGTAAAATCCTATCACTCTCATAACGTAAGTGTTCATCAACACCCTTCAAAATTAAATCTCATCTTTGTATCTCTTTATCAGAGGAAAAACAAAATAAACAAAATATTCTCTAATATCATCATTGATTGTTTAAGTGTTAATTTTACTTTCTTTTGCAGGCTCAATCCCGTGGATGATCACGGCAGAGTTGTTTTCCCACGGTCCTCGGCCAGCGGCCATGAGTATAGCTGTTTTTGTCAATTGGTCTGCCAATTTCTTAGTCGGTTTAGTCTTTCCACAAATGCAGGTGAGTATCAGTTCTTAATCGGGAAGCTTGCTATCCAACTTGTGCTGTTTTGTGAAAGCGTTTATTATACCAACGCTCCTTTATTATACCCGTAATAACAAATGCCTATCGTTTTCTCGTTTTTAACATAGAGCAAAAACGAACTCTAAGATGTCAGGTTAATGCTGCGATCTATCGGAGATATTACAGGTTAATTGCGGAGAATTTAGAAAATAACCGATTAATACTTTAATGTGAATTATTGGGATCCATCGCCATCGCTGGATCGCCGCTCTATCTATTTGGAGTATTACCAAGGAAGTTGTATTACCATATATGGCAAGTAGGTTGTCCCAAAAAATGAAAGTCGATATTTTAAGTCGATTTTTTAAGTTAATGAAAGTCGATACACCCTCTTATATTATTTAGCTGGAAAAAAAAAACTTTTTTAAAAGCTCGAAATTTTATGTTGATAAAACGCTGCCCCTATAGCCCCACATGCACCACAAAAATATTTATCCAAATTTTAAAATATTTAGGTGTCCAGCAGGAGGCCTAAAATTTATAATTTTCTTCAAACAATCGAGATTTTTTCTATATATATTTTTTTAATGTAAGGTAAATATTGAGAAATTATCAAGAGTGAAAAATCTCAACCGAGTAAAGTAGTTGATTAAAGCTAAATAAAAAAATTTCCTCTCCTGCAATATTTAAGTCTCCCACATAGTACTCATCTCAAAGATGTGAATTTTTTCAAAAAAAATTTTTTTTCGATTCGGTTTAGTACACAATGCTAATTCATACATTCGGACGCAAGTCGCCACGAGTTGCTGTTGCTGATGTACAAATTATATGAAACGTTTTTCACAATTGTTTTGACATAAAAGGAAAAATATAAGAAAGTGTGCGACTTGAAACATCGATTTCTTTTGGTGAAGGGGGGAGGGGGATTACACCCTAATGGCTAGTTCCCTTTTTGAAGCCATGCGATAGTAAAGGAGGCTTTGATTATACTTACTCATGTTCTGCTGTCAGTTTAATTGATTAGGACAAGCTTTTTAACATTTTAACCGTTGCCAAAAATAAAAATGACAAATAGTAATTTAACTTTCGTTCTCTCCCGAGCAGCGGTCGTTCGAGAATTACTCCTTCTTACCGTTCACCGTTCTGCTGGCCATCTTCTGGACCTTCACCTACAGGAAAGTGCCGGAGACCAAGAACCGGACCTTCGAGGAAATCGCTGCCTTATTCCGGAGGGACGAAGTGGTCAACGTCAACGGGCTCACCGCCGTAGTGCCGCCGCGGAAGCCGCCCGCAGCCGCCGCGCCGCCACCTCCGCCGCTGCACCAGTCCGCAGAGCTGGTGGTGGCCGAAGAGAAGAACCTCGAGACTTGTAAGACGACGGACTTCTAAAACATCCCATGCATGCTCCCCGACACTTGCCCCCTTGCATGACGATCGAGTTTCGGAGCCAGGAAAGCACTTGCATGTTATGTTTGTCACAAGGTTGCCTTCAGATGGAACTCGTACACGTTCTGTATACAAGGGTGCCCTCCTCTCCCCGCCGGAACCCCTCTTTAAACACCGCAAAAAATCCTCAATAGTAAAATTTCCTTAAAACAAAGATAAATGCCCCTAAAATCAAGCCCTAAAAAACTTAATGGCGCAGTTTGCGCCATGATCCCTCTCCCTAGTTTGGCACCCTTGCTGTATATAAAGTACAGCATTCAGTATGCAAGTGATTAATTTTTAATAAAAAATTTCTTAACAAGAGATAAGAGAGGAACTTATTTTTAAAAAAAAATAATTTTCAACTCATCTTTATCTAAACGAAAAATGATCATACATGCTTTGCGAAAATATGAGCTACAAAAAATTATAATTATAAAGCACGAATTGCCAAGAAAAATTCTTCAAATAGGAATTTGAAGGTTTCAGTTGAGATTTTCATGAGTGCCCAAAAAAGGGACCCATTTGGTGTATTTTGGGTACTTTACACTGATAAGGGGCTGCACTGTAGCCTTGAAACAGGTATTTTCAGTATTTTCTTGACAACTTTGTTTTTCGATTTTCCCGAACTCTCATCTGTTTCTCAACTGCATTAATAAAACGGTAATTTCAGTTAGAGACAACTCCCTCCCCCCAAACTAATTTTTCACTGACCCATGCTAGTATTTTAAACTTATTTTTCCAGCCCTTGAATTTTCTGTTTCGGAAATAACGCTTCAAAACGTTTTTCCCGTTTCCCAAAAATCAGAAAATAATTGAGGCATGTTTTTTTTTCCTCTCATTCAATGAACTTTTTACAGACTTATAGTTTATCCAGGCATTTAATTAATTAAAAATGTTGTTCAGAATACAGACAAAGTAATAAATACAAATGCAGGAAAAAAAAAACGGATTTCGCCACGTTTTAGCATATAGAATGAAATTCTCATTTTTCTCATTCATATATTTATATTTCATATTTTTTGAAGTCTTTATGAATAATTAAAAATCACTTGGAGCTCATCCTAGGCAGTTTTCTACTTAGTAATAAAACTTGTATTTCATTTTCAATAAATTTGCTTTTTGCATGCATTTTATTTTACACATTTTGGCAGAAACGAATTTCATGCTTTCGGTGGTATTAATTGCATGTCCATACATTTTTTTCATTTATTCATTTTTATCCATTGTGAAAACTCTTATTTATTTTTTTTATCATGTAATATGTAATAGAAAGAAAATGTTTTTTTTTTTTTAATTTGCTATTATTAACAATTGCATGACAATCTTTGTTTTTTCAAGAATGTTTTGCATGGCTGTGGATGTTAAATTTAGTTTCTGTTGATAAGTGAATTTTATTTTGTCTATTTTGAGCTATCAAAATGTTTTCTGGAGAATTTTATGATTATCATTACTGTGTTGTAAATATTTTTTGTAACTGTCCAATTTTTTCTTTATCAGTCGATGATATGGTTTTAAGAATGTTTTTGAATAGTAATTCAAAACCATGGCTGCTGTTCTGCAATTATTAAAGATCTTAATAGTACTAGACACATCTCTGTAAAATACGTTAAATATTTTTCATTTGATTTACATAATTTTATGCTTGTACAAGGAATCTTAGATAATCCTTTCCTTGTTATATTTTTCGATTAAAAAGTCTATATTCAAGAAGTAAAACATTTTAATTTTATCCACATTATTATTTTTTTTTTAATACTCAAAAACCTGAATAATTCATAAAAGTATTGAAAAAATAAAGGAAATTAAGATTTGTACATAAAATACATTACATTGCTTCATCTTTCCTGATAAATTATATTCATCAAAATGCCATTAATTTTATCTTTCTCTAAAAGTTGTTTTTTTTTTACTTATTTTTTATTTTTATTTATTTTTGCGTGTAATTTCGAAGCATAAGAATATTTAACAAAATTTGTTAACAGACATATAAATAACAGTAAACCCAACAATACCTTTTAAATTTTTAAAATGCAAAAATCAACAGTTTGAAACTTTTTAAATTTTAAATTACAAAGTACATAGTTGCCTCTAAGTTTATATTGAGTAGATATTATTTTCTACTTTGCGTTCTCTGAAATAAATATTATCATGTGAATCCAAATCATTAATTATTGTAATTTATTAGATTAATTAAAACTCAGTAATATTTAGGTAAAATATGAAGATGTTAATTAGTCTCAAATTAACGTTGAGATTTAATTTGAAAGGAAAATATTTTTTCAATTCTTCGAAATCGTCTTCCCTAATGCTGCAGATTAATTGAGGAAATTGTTTATTATTTATGAGTAAATTAGTTTTGTCAGGTATTAACAAAAGGATTGCTTGAAAATTGTTACCAAATGTTTGCTAATTGCATTGTTTTAATTTTATTTTGTTTCCTTTGTGTTTATTTAAATATGCATTCAATAAACTTTATTTTTTTTTAATTTTGTTCTTGTTTCTTGACTTTTTCTGTTTACTCAAAGAAAAAAAAATTTTAATCGATTTTTTTTTTACTTTTATTGTTTTTCAATTATTTCTCTTTTTTTATAATTTATTTTATTTTATAAGCTGTTGCATATTTGTTTTCAATGTGAAATTTGAAACGATTAGATTCAAAATATTTACAGAGGAAAAAAAATTATGTGTAACGAATAATATGGAATGACCATAAAAAAACTTTTTTAGTACATTAAAACTAATGATCGAAAATTGGGCCCGTTTGGGAAAATATAAACATTAGCAACAAATTAAGGGCTCAGCGCAAATGCAAAAAATATTATAGCTTAGAGAAAAACTTATTAATAACTAAATAAATATTCAAGTAGCTAAAAAAAATCTCTTTGGCGAAATGAAAAAAGAGTAATTCCTTCGGGAAAAATTCCCATGTAACCGAGAAAAAAAGACTTAGAACTCGGGAATAAAATCGAAATGATAGCAGAAATAATTCTAATGATCAAAAAATGGATCAAGATGACGAGAACAAAAATCCTAATAGCAATGTTCCTGTTTTCTACTTTGACCCTAGGAAAAAAAATCTTAACCATTAAATATTAAAATTGAGAGTGGCTTGTACTGATTAATAGACAGTAATCGGCCACTTTTTAATTATTATAATCGTACAATTATTACCTATTAATGAACTGAAAAAATATTTTTTAATTAAAATTACTTTTACCAAGTACGCCATTCTCGCTGCCGTGCCCGCATTCGATCCAAAATTTACAAATTATCGTGGACTTATATTTTTTAGAGAAAAATTGCAAATGGGAAAATACAGACAGGAGGAATACAAAATGAAACTGAAACATAAAAGGGGGGGGGCAGATTTTTAAAAAACTAACTTTTAGGAACTTGAAACTAAAAAGGGACCTTTAGCGGAAAAAAGAACCAATTGGGGGGTTTAAATGATCGACTGTGTTTGTAATCCAAATAATTAAGAATTAAGTCTGAGTGAGGAGTTTGTTTTCAATAGTTAGAGATTAAATCCAAGTGACAAAATGAACCGTCTTTATGACTAAGGGGTACTTTCCGTTAAAGGTACGTTGGTTTGACGACCAGTTTACTTTTTACCTTGGCAACAATTGAAAATTTTCTTAAAGCGTTTGGCGATGTCTACAATAGGGTGGGCCAAAAAAATCGAAATTCTACAGAGCCGTAAGTGTGGAAAATTTTTGACTCCCTAACACTAATTAAAGCTCAAAATTTCGTGACTCTGAGTTAATGTCTTCTGCTCTGGCAAGCGACTTGAATTTTTGAAATTTTTAAAGATCAAACAAAGAGAAAATTTGCAAAATGTTTTGAATTCCGCAAAACTTCAAGCTTTAGTGCGGTAACTTTGAACCTTCCTAACACAAACTACTTTGAGTTAATTATTTCTGCTCTGGCAAAAGGCCTGAATTTTGATAATTCTGCATAAAATTCGTTAAATGCAAGTGACAATTACAAAGTAGCTGCATACCTAATACGCTGCAATTCTTCGAATTTTTAATCACATCAACGACATCAGACCACCCCTTGAACCAGGTCCCTCATTTAAGAGGATAGAGGATCAATTCCCCCCCCCCTACTTTATAATACTTATGTTTTTACATATAAGTGGGCGTGGTTTTGTGATTTTCCAATAAAATTTCATGGAGTTTACACCCTTTATCCCCCTCGCCTCAGAAAATTTTGAACTCGTCTTGAACTGAAACAGGCTCTATTTCGTTGTTTATACGGTGAAATGATGAGGAAGTCAAGTGGTTTAAATCCATCTTAGAAATTGATGCATATTTGAAAATATTTTCTATTTACTGCATTAAAAGCTGGAATCATTCGCCAAATAGAGCAAAATCTTCGCAAACCTCTCCAGTGGGCTATTTATCTTTTACATTTTAACTAACTCCCATTTGCGGTATCTCTTCTAGTTTGTTGATGGTACAACATCAGACCCAAAAACATACTTCCGTAAAATTGGGAAAAGGCTGTGCATCTCTGAAAAGCGTCCCATAGTTAGTTTTAAACCAGTAGATTAAAAGTTGACCCGATAATATTGAGTAAAGACCAACAATATTTGTTACTAATATCACATGCCATAAAAAAGGCGCATTCTTTCCCTGCATCTTGCTAACTTGGTGCTTGCTTGGCATCTTGCTAACCGCGAACTGGGTGCGCTAAATGCGTCTCACTGGCTGAAAACAGCTAAAAGAATCGTAAGACTGTACACTTCAATTAAAAAATCTCCAACTGTTTGCAAATCTTGGTCAAGTTTATTTTGAAATGTATATACTCCATCCTAGTTTAGAATATAAACCAACCATCATTCTATTAGAGACGGAGCAAACATCAATACACTTCCGAAAAATATATCAATTTAATAGATTCCGTCAATTGCTCGAAAAGATAAATTTTGCAGTTTTAACAGCGCATAGTTAACAAGCTTTTTTAGTCATTTTGTAATTTTTTCCTCAATGAATGGAAATCTATATCCTAAATGGAATTCTAATGTTTTGCATATTTCCCAGACAGTTTTTGTAACCGTATAAAAATTTTAATTTTTAATCTAACTTGTTCGTCCTTGCAATCAGATTGCAATTAAAGAACTTGTAAATTTTGAATCTCTACCCACTTCAACAATCACACACACGATAAAAAAAAAGTTTTTTTTTTTCCCCAATGAAATTTAGACTTCTTGCCAGAGCAGAGGGAATTAACCCAGAGATAGAAAACGTTGCAAAACATTTGCGTTCGGAGTTTACAAAATTCAAGACTGGCCTATTATTTCAAATTTTTCCAGGTGGGAATAAAGTGCGTGAACTTCGTGAAATTTTATAGAGAAATCACAAAACCACGCCCACTTATATGCAAAAACGTTAGTTTTTTAAAGTAAGGGGTGTCATAAACCCCTTTCCCCTAACCCCTTAAATGACGGACCTGGTTCATGGGCTGGTCTGATATCGTTAATGTGATTAAATATTCGAAGTATATCAGTGTATAAGGTATGTAGCTACTTTGTAATGTGTCACTCGTATTTAAGGAATTTTATGTAAAATTCTCAAAATTCAGGCCTCTTGCCAAAACAGAAATAATTAACTCACGGCTTGAAATTTTACGCAGTAATTTCTGTTAGGAAGGTTCAAAATAACGGCACTAAAGCTTCAAGTTTTGCGGAATTCAAAATATTTTGTAAATTTTCTCTTTGTTTGATCTTTTTCTAAAAATTTCAAAAATTCAAGTCACTTGCCAGAGCAGAACACATTAACTCAGAGTCACGAAATTTTGAACAGTAATTAGTGTTAAGGAGTCACAAATTTTCCGCACTAATGCTAAATGCTCTGCAGAATTTCGATTTTTTTCGACCCTGCTTATAATGCATATACTAATAACTGAAGAAATACTTCTACTAACAGGCCCGACGAGAGACCATATATATATATATATATATATATATATATATATATATATACTAGCAAAAATAACCGGCGTTGCCTGGGTCAGTAATAACTGTGAGAAACAATCGCTTTTTTTTGTTTTCTGATGTTTTAACTGAAAGAATTCAAAACGCACCGCTTTGACGTGATTAAAAATCGAGCTTTTTCCTTACCCATAAAAGTAAAAAAGCAATAAGTATAAAGAACCAACGAATATTCATTTAGAAACGAAAGCATGAATTTAAGCATATAAAAATTTGAAGAATTTCCAAAATATGAACTAACAAAAACAAAGATTACTAAAAAAACCGTGCCCTTGCTTCATTTAATTAAATAGTAAGCACACACAAAGAAAAAAGAAGCTCTCTACTATGTTTCGATCAGGGTGCGAAAAGTAGAGTTTCCAAATGTTTAAATGACTTTTAACTCATGTTTGCTCTGGAGAAGCCTTGATTAAAATTTTCATTATGATTACTTTTAATATTGCTGTTAGGCAACGAATTTTTGTAACAATGGATTTTATATTTAATCCCATAGAGTAAAGAAATTACATAGAGAGGCCCTGCTATGCTAAGAAATTGAAGCCGGAAGTTGCACCGCTGTATCCCAAGATCCTTAGCTTCTTGCTAAGTATTTTATGATACATTTTGATTCAAAACATTCCATTACTGAATCTCAATTGGTTGTTAATTTAAACTTAGATATTAGTGCAAGTTTATGAAGCACGTTTTTGAAATTGCATTAAAACTTGAATTAAAATGCAAAACAATCCGCCAGCTACTTTATACGGTCTCTTTGCGAGATTGGTGAAAACTATACTCGCGAAGCGATCACGTTATCATAACCCCGCTCATCATTGCACCGCTGTATCCCATAATTCCGGCTTCAATTTCATCTCCTTTTTACCATAGACGGGGCCTCTCTATGTATATTTCTTTACTCTATGTTTAATCAAAACATGAGGGAAATTACATGAAATTTACTGTTTTCCAACATAACTTTTTAAAACTAAGTTTTTAGTTAATAAGTTATAGCCTAAGTTCCCTGATAATGTAGCTATCTATGGTGAAAAAATGGTTAAAATCCGTCCAGTAGTTTTGAAGTTTATCCCGGACATCCGGACAGAAGTAGCCCTTTATGTATAAAGTTGAGGATGCAATTCCCAAGAAACAACAAATGTCAGAAGCCTTGATACAAAATTTACATTATGATTACTTTTAATACTGCTGTTGTTAGGCAAAGAATTTTCGAACCAATGGGTTTAATCTTTAATCATTTGATGTGGAAATTAGATGACATTCACTGTTTTTAATCACGACGTCGACGTTCTTAAACTAAGTTTTTTAGCAGTAAATTATAGCCTAAGTTGTTCCCCGATTATGTAGTTATCAATGGTGAAAAAATGGTTAAAATCCCTCCAGTAGTTTTGAAGTTTACCCCGGACATCCGGACAGAGATTAGCCCTTTATGTATAAAGATATATATATATAGAGAGAGAACTTGAAACGAACGAAAATATAGTATATATATATATATATATATATATATATATATATATATATATATATATATATATATATATATATATATATATATATATATATATATATATATAGACTAATGTATAATAGATTCGCCCCCACCTCTCTCCAAAGAAAGTACGATTACAAGAAATCATGATAGGTTGTTGAATTGAGAATTGCAAATTGTACTACTGACGTGACGTCAGTAGCATGTTTACACTCTTGAGGGCCCGTCTCAATGTATTTTTGCTCATTCCCTTGTAGATCACTCTAAACTAAACTGCAATAGTTTTCAAAATTAACTTTTCATAAGTTCGATCGCCGATAAAAGAAAGCAAGATCTTAGATTCGTTTAAAGAACTGTCTTCAGACGTTAGACATAGCATTGTAAAAAAACATTTCATTCTAAAGCTAAGTAGTTTTTCATCTTACATGATGACATTAATTAATAATTAAACGAACATTAATTATTGATGTAAAATAATTTAAAGAAAAATAGAACCGACTTCAAAATCAGTCTAAAAAATGAAAAAATAATTTATTTTTTGAAAACCATCGATAATACTTTTAAACAGTTTTTGAAGTAGGCGCAGAAACAAAAAGTAAAATCATGTACAACCATATTTTGTTCATAGTTTTCCAGAAAATCATCCAAAGTTAGAAACGAAACATTTATATCGTTACTCAAATGGTGCTGTCATCAATGTATAATATATGCGAGTGGTATTGAAGAAACTAGGCCCAGTTAAATTTAAAGTTGTAGTTTAATTACGGGTGTAAATAATTTTATCTCTCGTTTTTGCGCCAACTTCAAAAATTATGTTTAAAAGTATTATTGACTAGCTTTTTCCCGCGGCTTCGCTCACGTTGATGTAGTGTTTTTTCAATTGATTCAAGTTAATGGTCATTACAGGCAGAGGTCAAATAGTTACCAAAACATTGTTTGTCTCTAGTTTCGCCGACATTTCAAATTGCCTGCCCCCTTAAATGTATCAAAAGATATGATTAAAACTGAAAATTAGGGGGAAAGGGAGTAAATGAAATGTTGGCAAAACTGAGAAGAAACCCAAAAATCACAAAAAACAAATCACGAAAACGTTCAGGAATTGTAAAGAAGTCAGTTTGGGTAATTCCCAAAAAATCCAATTCGAGTGAGATCAACTATTCTTAAATAAAGTGAAACAATTCCCTTATAATCCCGATCTCCATCAAATACATAATATCCAGCGCTACACCGGCAATCTAAATTATTGTATAATGTGTAACTTTTTACCGTAGAAATCGTTTCAAAATAGGGTCAACAATGATGCTACCCGAAATGTTTTCAATAAACAGTAAACATTTGGCAATTGTTTGGAATTGTGTGCAAAAAGAAAGTAATGGAAGTTTTTGCACCGTTTATGAATTTGCGAATTAGTTGGCGAATTATTTTACGTGTTAACAAATTTAAAGAAAGAAATATTAAAGAAAAGGCGATATTTGGTTACATGGTGAAAACCGAGAAACAGTATTGCGTAGTCTTTAGCTTCAAAAACAGCAGCAATTGAAAAAATGCCAAATGCCTTAGCTATTGAAATGATTTCACAAAAAAAATTTAACTAGATTCCAGCTGATCGATTAAATACCCAGTCAATACAAATAAATAAAAAAAACCATTAATTGCCTCAAAGTTGCATTAAAATGGAAAAAAAAAAAAACAGCCAAATCCATGTATTATTTGCCAATCTTGTGCAAAAATCTTACTTCAAGATTTGACTTGAGAAAAGCCTTGAACAGTCACGAAAAGCAAAGATAGTCAACAATACAACAATATTCGTTATCGACAGGGAGTTGAGATGATACAATAAATATTGTATTGAGTTAATGAAAGCCTTCGAACATGGAACTAAAAAGCTCATAACTCGTTGTTTATTCTACTTAGAAATTTCGAACAGGTGCCATCTTCAGCAGAAAAATCAGAGCTTTCGATGGACATATAATGTTAATATGTGCAAGTATTTTTTCATCCCCATATTAGAGAATTTATACGAAAATTGTGTTTTATTGCCCCGCCTAAGGGTTGGGGGCAAAACCCCAAGGGTTTTGCCCCCCATAATGGGACGAAAACTACCCTATGTGTTATTCTGATGCATAAGCTATATTATTGTAAAGTTTCATCAAAATCCATTCAGTAGTTTTTGCGTGAAAGAGTAACAAACATCCATACATCCATACAGACAAACTTTCGCATATATAATAGTAGTAAGATGGTGTTCAATAAATAAAATTATTTTTCACTTTTTAGTGCAATTTTGAAGTCGGTTCTATTTATTTATTTTTTTCAAACTTATTTTATTTCATTCTTTTTAGTGAAAATGTATTTCAGAAATGGTACAAAAGTACCATCGCGAAACTTTAAGCAGGTTTCACTGCATTTAACACATATTAAGTGGATTTTCGTTTTTAATTTTTTTTTATCTTTTCAAACTAGGTTTGTAATTCTGTGACTGAAATATTAACACTAGAATTACGGAAGGTGTCATTTTGACACAAAGCAAACGTTTTTGATAACTCATCCTCTATATTTCCAAAAAAGCTTAATCCTACTTGACTTTACCAAAAATCATCATGCTGTGTAATAATATAAAGTTTTGAAAAAATTGCATTTTTTTTCAATCCAAAGTAAAGGGACATATATATATATCTAGAAGTGTAGGTAGGAATTATTTTTATTCCTTTGCGAAAAAAGAAATTCAAATACTTTCATGTTGAAACAGAGTAGAAACTCAAAGATGTCTCTCAGAACATATTATTGCAAGAACTTGAAGCATTCATAATGTTTTTGTACTTAAAAGGGAGAATTAGCCGCAAGTTTCTGAAACACAACTGAAACAGCGCAGGCTATTTTAAGGGTATTTTAACTTTTTCAAATTCTTCATTATCTATATTTAAAGGATTCAGAGATTTTAAGGAAACTATATTTATTAGAAATATGGATTTTTTAACTTATTCTTACAAATTATAATCTTACATTATGTAGGGCATCATACACATTTCTTGTCAGAGGGTCAAAATGACCTCTGCCGTCTTTCTAGGTGTACCAAGACCGTCGTGATTCTAGTGTTAAACTTGTAACAGTGCCAACAGCCTAAATGTAAAGCTGCCATATTTGCACTGCTCAAGTCCGCATTGTTCAACCAAGGAATAACGCTTCTGATGATGAAATTTGATGTGATCGCAATCACTTTGGGCTATAGAAGGTTAAAAAAGGATTCCTAAAGCAGAGGTGCCATTTGTACATGTTGCACACGTAACACGTACATAGGGGGAGCCGAAAAAATCGAATTTTTGCAGAGTACTTAGCCTTTTGTGCCGAAAATTTGTGACTCCCTAACACTGATTACTGTGCAAAATTTCAAGACTCTGAGTTAATGTTTTCTGCTCTGGCAAGAGGCTTGAATTTTTGAATTTTTAGAAAAACATCAAATAAAGAGAAAATTTACAAAACATTTTAAATTCAGCTGAATTTAAAGTAAGCCTTAGTGGGGTAATTTTTTAACTTCCTTACACAAACTACTGCGTAAAATTTCAAGTCTGTGAGTTATTTTTTTCTGCTCTGGCAAAAAGCCTGAATTTTGAGAATTTTACATAAAATTCCTTAAGTACGCGTGACACATGACAAAGTACCTACATACCTAATAAGCTGCAATACTTGAAATTTTTCATTACATCAACGGCATAAGACCACCCATTGAACCAGATCCTTCCTTTAAGGGGTTAAGGTGAAGGGGGTCAATGCCCCCCTCCCCCACTAAAAAAACTAACGCTTTTACGTGAGCGTGGTTTCGTGGTTTTCCGACAAAGTTTCATTGAGTTCATGCCCTTTACCCCCCCCCTCCCCCTGGAAAAATTTGAAATAGCGGGCCTGCTTTTAATTTTGTAAAACTCTTAACACAAATTATTATGTAAAAATTCTGATCTCGGGTTTAATTTCCTCTGCTCTGGAAAGAGGTCTAAATTTCAATGGGGAAAAAAAACTTTTTTTTATCGTATGGCTGTTGAAGTGGGCAGACATTCCAAATTTACAAGGTCTTCAATTATATAATCTAATTGCATGTAAGAACAAGTTCGATTAAAAACGAATGTTTTTATACGATTACAAAAACTCTTTGGGAAATATGGAAAAACTTGAACTGCATTTAGGATATAGATTTCTATTCATTGAGGATTATTTTACTAATAAAGCTTATAAACTATGCGTTATTAAAACTACAAAATATACCTTTTCGAGTAATTGATGGAATTAATTACACTGATACATTTTTGGTAAGTATCTTGATGCATGAAGGAACTCCCACGCAACTTTGCTCCGTCTCTAATAGAATGGTTGGCTTTAATTCTAAACCAGGATGGAGTATATATATTTATAAACTTGACAAAAATTTGAAACTCATTTGGTGGTTTTATAGTTGAAGTGTACGATCTTAATATTCTATTAGTTGTTTTCAGACAGCGAGACACATACAGCGCACCCAATCGCGGCTAGTAAGAGAGCGTACCCCTCTTTATACGCCTTATTTTACGGCATGTGATATTAGTAATAAATATTGTTGACTTAATATTGTCGGGTCAACTTGCAATCTAATGGCTTAAAACCAACTATGAGACGCTTTTCTGAGTCACACAGCCTTTTTTAAATTTTTCTGGAGTAAGATTGAACCATCAACATTACTAGAAAAGATGCCGCAATGAGAGTTCGTTAAGATGTAAAAGGAAAATAGCCAATTGGAGGGGTCTGCGAAGTTTTTGCTCCAATTGGCGAATGATTCCGGCTTTTAATCTAGTGAATTAAAAATATTTTGAAATATGCATTAGATACAACAGACTACTTCTAACAAATATTTAAGCCACCTGACTTCCTTGTCATTTTTCCCGTATAAACAACAAAATAAAGACTATTTCAGTTCATGACAAGCCCTTTATTTCGATTTTTTCCAGAGGAGGGGAGATAAAGGGTGTGAACTCAAAAAGATTTTAATATGTACGGTTTGTAATGAAATTTCAAAAACTACAAAACCGTGCCCACTTATATGTAAAAACGTCACTTTTTCAAAGTAGGGGGAGGGGACATTGACCCATTTCACCCTAACCCCTTAAAAGAAGGACCTGGTTTAAGGGGTGGTTTTATGCCGTTGATGTGATTAAAAATTTGAAGTATTGCAGGGTATTAGGCATGTAGCTACTTTGTAATGTGTCGCTCGAATTTAAGGAATTTTATGTAAAATTCTCAAATTTCAGGCTTCTTGACAGAGCAGAAAAAATTAACTCACAGGCTTGAAATTTTACGCAGTGGTTTGTGTTAGGGAGTTTACCGCACTAAAGCTTTAAAGTTCAGGGGAATTTAAAATATTTTGTAAATTTTCTCTTTATTTGATGTTTTTATAAAAATCTCGAAAATCCAAGCGTCTTGCCAGAGCAGAAGACATTAACTCAGAGTCAAGAAATTTTGCACACTTACTGTTAGGGTGTCACAAATTTTCCGCACTAAGGCTAAGTGCTCTGCAGAATTTCGATTTTTTTCGCCCTCCCTAACGTACAAATCATTAGTTTTCAAGTACAAAATGTTTGATACTTCATATTATGATGCGTAATGGCTTCTTATATTTGAATATATCACAATTAAAAGCCAAAGTTTAAAATACTGGGAGCAAAGTGTAAATTTATGCGTAAAAATGTCACACCATGGATTGAGTCACCTTTAACATGTCTTAATAATTAATTCGACATGTTGCACAGTTTGTAAACATATCTATGTTTTCCTTGCAGGTTATTTGCATCATTTGCCGCATTGTCAGTACAGCCAGTATCAGCAGAAGAAGAAACTGGTGGAGGTGACGGCCAATCACTTGGAGGACAGGCTATGACAACGGCCCCACGGGAACTGGCCACCAGTTCCGACGGCCTCGCTCTGAGAGGCGATTGCAAGAAAAGGTAATTCCCTCACCAAATATTAGCCTGTTGGCGATGCAAATGATTGCTCTAAATCAGGGGGAATTGTGATTACTGATGATTAAAGTTGCAACGGGCCACTAAAATTTGGCAACTTCATTTTCTTTTTAATTCAAGAAAAATTGTTATTAATGATGGCTAAAATCTTGACAGGATATTTTTTTTTCCATCAAAATCGACATTTCACACTTAAATTCTCGGGAAATTGTTTTCAATGATGATTAAAATCGTGATAGGTGATATTCTCCATCAAAATGTGCACTTGACATTTCTTAAATTCAGGGACAATTGCTATTAATGATTACCAAAATCGTGACAGACGATTTTCTCCATCAAAATTGTTATAATTGGTGCTTAAAATCGTGATAGGCGATATTTTTCATCAAAATTGGCATTTCGCATTTCTTAAATTCAGGGAAAATTGCTTTTATTGATGATCAAAATCGTGAAAAATCGGCATTTCACATTTTTTCAGGGAAATTATTAAAATGATGATCAAAACCGTGACAAGTGATTTTCTCGATCAAAATTGGCAATTTCGTTTTTTTTTTTCTATCAGGGATAATTTTGAATAGAGATGGCAAAAATAGTGATAAGTTTTTTTCTCCACCAAAATTCGTGAGTTCACATTTTTCAAAAACGGAAAGTTATAAGCAATATTGATTAAGATAGTCACAGATTAACTACTACGGTATGATTGGAGAATTTTTTAATTGTAACTGATACAAATGACTTATAAAATTGCAAATACGAAGTGGATGACCAGCAATAGTCTCTGGACCGAATTATGCCTGTCAATTCAATTTATCCTAGTTCCCAACGAAAATCAATTAGTCTCTTGAAACTATTCATTTCAACGCAGCGTGAGATTTTTTCTCACACCACCTGTTTCCCTTAAAAATTATTTTAAATTTTTGTCGGTTGTAAATATTTCATTCTTGCTGAAGTAAATAAAATATTTGATGGAGCAAAACAAAACAATATTTTTTTTTTCTTCGTGCGAGAATTTCGCTCACAGTGCAAGTAGTTCTGAAGGAATCAATGAAATAAATCTTACATTTGAGGGAGATTCAGAGAAACACCCTAATTACAACTGGATTACACCCCTCCCCCTCACCGTTTCAAAATATTGCTTCCGCTTCACAACCGTCCCTCAAAAGGCGTGGCTGTAGAAACTTTGACTACAGCATCAATTCAATTGCGAGAACATTCTTCAAAGTTTATTTGTAGTTGATTTTCTGCATAATTATTGATAATGTCAATAATATGTTAGAGTTTAATTTTGTGTTCAACATTTCATTTTCAAAGTGTAGTGTAATTGGAATGTTCGGTGGATATTCTGCACTCCAATCACGAATCGTTTTATGGCACGTGATTTCATGCTGCTATCATTAAAAGTCACCACGTAATGTCTTTTATCGTGTTCTATCCGTTGAGTTGGTCTTAAAAATATCATTAATTTAATATCCCTAAACAGCCATAACTGAATGAAATTAAAAATGCACTGTTCGAAATGTCTGGAATACAAACAAATTCGAAACTACACGCCAGAGCGAACCTCAACAAAAAGAATTTCCTTTCACACGTCGACTGTCAAACTACAAAAAATTTGTTGCATATGAACTTGGCTAAGCCCAGTATACTAAAAGCTAGCTTTGATTTACTTTTTCCCTTCCGAAAAGCCAAATGTATTTATTTCTACATATATTCCAGGCCCCACAATGTATGCCCGTAAAAATTTTTAGGTCCAGAGATTTTCTCTTTAGAATCTTGATCTGTAGGTGTTCTAATGTGAGAATATCTTGGGTAGACATGTTGAATCCTGCGCGAAATAATTTTACAGGCCATCAAAGATAGCGGCCATTTTGGTTCACTTGCTCATTACGTTTTTCGCAACGTGCGTACCTATAAATTTATTTTTAGTTTTGAACTGAAATTTTTGGGCCTTAGAAAGTCAATTAATGTAATAGTTATGTCATAAAAACCGCTCCCGCTTTTTCTACAATTTTTACGTGAGGTATCTCTAACGTTTTTTTGTTTAACATTCTAGTTACTTAAAAGTGTACAAAAATTAATAACTCTTAATAAAACCAAACGATTTTAAAGTGTAAAACCTTTTATGTAAAACAATATTTTTCAAGGTCACCAGCGTAGCCAGCAATATCTTCTGCAGGGGTTTTTTTTTTTTTTTTTTGTCAAAAATACCTTCTAAAGGGGGGTTTTTTGATAAAAAAAACCTTCTGAATGGATTTTTTCGATCAAAAATACCTTCTGAAGGGGATTCTTTGATTGAAAATACCTTCTGAAGGAGATTTTTTGATCAAAAGTACCTTATGAAGGGGATTTTTTGATAAAAAATACCTTATGAAGGGGATTTTTTGATCAAAACAGCCCTTTCATATGCATAAGCTACTGTATTAAAATTTTCATTCATGTTAAAACCAGTGGCTATAGGGATTCCCCCCCCCCCTCGGTCCACGCTGTTCAAGGTTATTTATCGTCTGCTATCAAAGTAATTGTTTTCGAGTAAAAATGTTCCACAGTTCCAAAAACTTTTTGTTTCATGTTTTTCTGTGACAATAACTATTTTAGCAATGGCTGATATTTCTAAACTGAGTTCAGAAAGTTTTGGTAGGCAGTTGAAGACATCGTGAAGACAGTTTTAACAAACGAATATGTAGTTTGTCAAAAGGAATCAAAAGAAAAATTACGTTCTTCGACCAAAAACGAGTTCGGGAAGCTGCTGAAATACGTAAAGACGCAATATTGAAAAACGCGGCAAGAAAATATAGTGTGTCATTGCAGCAACTAGTGCTATAAGAAATACACGAGAACTAAAACGCTAAAAAAATGGTAGAAAAAAATGCACAGACAAGTTATTTTGAAAGTGAAAACAATATTTTAGAAAAATCAGAAAGTACTGAAGGAGGTCCAAATCAAGACTAAGTTTTTGACAGAGTAGCAGATCTTAACAGCGATATGAATGTTTCTGCTGCGAATTCATATGCACATCCAAACTGTATAAGTTCTTATGTTCGAAAGTATGAGCGAGAAACCAATACACAGTCTGCGCAACATCTATCTTCAAAATTTGAACTGTTTAAAAAGGCAAATGAAATATTAAAGCCTCTGTTAAATGCTGGGCATGGATTTATTCTTTCAGAAATAAAAGAGTTGATGCTTAATGCTCAATGTAGATGAAAATGCATTGGTTTTTATAAATGAAACAAAACTATTTCTCGTAACAACGTATAATGAAAGGATTCTTTTCTGTGCTTCCAAAAGAAAGAATGACCCTTTGTTGGTTTTTTTTTTTAGTCATTTATCTCCAAAAGTACTTGCTGCTGCTTTTAGCTCACAAGAGGCTGTGAAGACTGCAGAAAATCATTGATAATCTTGAGAAAATCATTATAAGATGTTGATTTTAGACTACAAGAGAAGTTCTGCTAAGCGAGTAAAGACGGTTCAGGATGCTCTTGGCTCAATGGATGAGGAAAAAAGTCAAATAATGATTCAATCGCTACGCACAAATATTGAAAGCTTGAAAATAGAGATTGAGTTTTTGTTAAAGGATGTAGTGACAAATCAGAACTGTGCAAGTGTTGGGAAGTGTTTCGTTCACTGGTATCACTTGTAAAACACTTGATTATTGCTGATCGCGAAGAAAATTACAAATTATACGTTCAAACTGTGGAATTACTGTTTCCAGTCTTTCGTGTATTTGATTGCATCATTTATCTACTATATGAAACATGGTACGTAGAGAGGATAAGGGCGCTAGAAAATGAGTGTCCCTACCTGTAAGAAAAATTCATTCAAGGTAAATTTGTTGTTAAAATTCAATGCTGTGAAGCCAGAGATGAAATTGGAACAAACGATTCAACGGTCACAGAAAAGTGCCGGAGAAATTGCAGAGCAGACGAGAAAAAGTATGTTGCCGAGTGGCATTTAGAGAATCATGAAATTTTAATGATATGCAATGTGTTTCGTGGTCTTACTAGTTCTCATTTAATGGATCACTGTGAGAGTGTCCCGCATCCTTATTTTTATAGCAATCGTAGCCAGTATTTTGATGAAAATGTCAAAAGACTTGTTGATTTTATCCATCAACATGTAAATCCCTATGATATTTCTGAAACAGAGCAACTTTACAGCTTTCTCACTAAACAACTTGTGAATGGTAGTGTCAAGATTCGCCTTCTCAGCATCATGAATCATTGATCAGAACAGTACCGCCAGTTTAGACTGGATACATTTTGTTTCAAAAATTGTCTGATTTACTTTCCAAAGTCAACCTACCATGCTTTGAGGCACACAGTTCTTCATAAAATATCACTTCTAAGCTAATGGGGAAGAATCAGCTTTAACAAGGGTACAGAGACATGGAAATAGCGAAAGAAAGGGGAGAATGCATTAAAAATATTTTAGCTCATGACTTGTTTCCAACGAACACATTATGTGATGGTCAGGGGCGTGTACAGAAAATTTGGGGCCCGTCACAAATGCCCACAAATGTTTAGGCCGCCTTTCCATATTGTTTAAGCATATATTTCATCCCTAGTTTTAAAAATAATAGGCCCCCTTCAGGCTCGGGCCCGGGCAAACAGGTTTCTCTTATTTCCTCCCCCCCCCGTGCACGCCCCTGGCGGTGGTGATTCACCTACCAAGCTAGATTGCAAAAATATCCGTTCCCAGAACATTTTTTATTTAGCAAAGTATCCCCAATAAAAACTGCCCTCGTTATATATTTCATGTCACAAGTCCGCCAAATAAAGAAAACTTTTGGCGAAGTTATCATCAATGTTCTGCACGGATTCATTCCTGTATGCTCTTTTCATGAACTTCATTTTGTGTTCGATAGTTATTTGCAGCATGTTGTGAAATAATTCGAAAAGATGAGAAGAGAATCAACTAAGGGCAGAACAAACATTGCTGTAATTGACAGAAAAACACTAGTACCTATGCAGGTAGAAAAATTCTGGTCTTCAGTATCAAATAAGGAAAATTTACAGTAACTAGCACGCAAGGAAATAGAAGAAATGTCAAAAATGCTACATTTTCAGCTATTGCTAGTGGTTTAACAGTTAATGAAGAAGCAATCTGCAATACTTTTCATAGGAGATTTGAGACACATCATTGAAGAGCTTAATTAGAATAACTCAAGAGAAGATGCAGATCTACAAATTTTTCCACACATAGACTGGGCTGACAAAAATTGCTCAAAAAGAGTGGCTGCGGCAAATGATATAGACGTTCGTCGTAGTGCAATAACATGCAATGCAAAAACAGATCGTAACCTTTTTTTAAAAGTAACTAATCTTGTATTTTTCGTTTATTGTGTTGTTGAAGAAACATGCATGTGATAAACAGGAGTTTAAAATGAGCATTTTGGATTATTTATTAATTTTTGTACCCTTTTTAGTAACTAGAATATTCAACAACAAATGTCGGAGATACCTCCACGTAAAATTGAAGAAACAGCTAGACCGGATTTTATGACATAATTAATACATTAATTGACTTCCTTAACTCCAAAAACTGCAGTTCAAAACTAACAATAAATTTGTAGGTACGCCCGTTGCGAAAAACGTAATGAGCAAGTGAACCAAAATGGTCGCTATCTTTGATGGCCTGTAAAATTATTTCGCGCAGGATTCAACATGTCTACCCAAGATATTCTCACATTAGAACACCTACAGATCAAGATTCTAAAGAGAAAATCTCTGGACCTAAAAAAATTTTACGGGACTACATTGTGGGGCCAGGACTAATATGCCCTCGAATTTACACGAAAACGCCAAATCTAACTACTACGAGTTAATTCGTAGTCGATTCTATCAGCCACGAATTATCTCGCGATTCGACCGTCAACACGTTAATGCACACATAATGTATGCAGTTATATTGCATCAATAGACAGAATAAAATAACAATATCTGCAAAACCCATTTCTAATAACGAAGAAAAGTAACACATTTTTACAACAAAGAAATTAAAATTTAAAATTACTTACGTATATTCAGGACTAAATTGCTTCTCCCAGAATAGTTGAGGTTATCATGCTGTTTATCATTAGCAATGTGCTAAAAGAAAACCTACCAAACTCACCCTTGGTTGCATTGAAAACAAATTGATTTCTCACCTGTCGAGCGATTGAAAACAATGAACAAGAAAAACAAAAAACCGGATTGGACAAATCCGTCCTGCCATCTACCGTTTGAATTTCATTATTTACTAGCTGCGTTGCATGGTCTGCCTCGAAAATAAAAGTTGCGTCAAGTGACACATGTTCAACGACCAGGCTTAGATTTAAAAAAAAAATAGTGTAAAATTTCACCATCAACGTGTAGAAAAGAGCAATTTTATGAGTTAAAATTTAAATTTAGACCTCTAAGGATTTTTCTTATTCCAAAGATTCAGTCATTTTTATTAATGGGCGTAAACATTCCATTTCCCGAATTTTCTGGTGAACCCCCCCCCCTTCCCCTGAAAGGGGTTTCCCTTCCCATTAGGGGCGAAAAAAAATCTATGTGAATTCTTGAGCTTCAAAAGACCTCTGCCAAATTTGTCAAAATCCAACGTAAACTGGATTTTTATAAGGAACATACACGCACACACACAACAATTCTAGTGGACACATTTCCTTCAACAAAATAAGAGTATTTAAAACCACCATTTTTGCAATCAATTGAAGCAACAATTTTAAATTCATTCATTTGATTTGAAGCTCGGACACTTTATATTCTTCTTCTTGATCAAAAGCAAAATATTTTTAAGCCCTTCATAAATTACTTACGTACAAACTGTTGATAATTGATTTAACACAATCTAATGGAGTATTATTTTTTTAAACGATGAATAATGGTGGTAATTATTGAAATTGTTTTTTAAAATAGTCAAGAGTATCGAACATGATTCTTTCTACTTTCGTGTAAATGTTAATTTTACGTTCATAAGACACTCTATTTTTATGACGCAATCTGAATCTTAACAATACTATCTTGAATAGGAAAATTACATTCTGTTGTTGAATACTCAAAAGAATGGTAGGATTTCACACAGGGCTGTGGAATCGTAGTCGGACTGATTTTGAAATAGAGAAGTCGGAGTCGGGAGTTGAAGGTTTAAAACTTCAAGAGTCGGAGTGGAAGTCGGTCATTTACCCCCACAGTCTACCACTCTGATAAGTGCTTGTGGAGTCAGAGTCGGAGTCTGACTGATTTTGGGGTAAAAGAGTCGGAGCTGATAGCTCTAAAATTCCCACAGTCGGAGTCAGTCATTTTTCCACAGATTCCGCAGCTACCGCTTTGAAGATTTTGGGCCTACAGCTAACTCTTTGGTAGAATTTGATTGAAAGGGCGAGTAGTGCAGTTTCAGTTGGATACCGCTAGATGTCTCAATAAGTATTATCATATGTGTCTCAGTTGGGGTACGTTCGTAAACAGGGATTGGCTGCTAGCGTTCAGAAACGTGAAGCAGCTGTTCTTTGTTGCGACCAGACAGCTTTCAGAAATGCTTGCGATCATTCTCTGGCAGTCGACCTGGTAACAACCGCTCTTACTACAGTACCGACGTGGTTAACGAGATCACATGGTATATTTTGGCCAATCCGGTCTTGTTTCAAGTTTTACACTCTCTTTGGTTGGAGTATCGTCTGCAGCTGAACTAGAATTAATCGTGCTGTCATTACAAACGCTTTGAAACACAGCTGTTCTACCGTACTCGCCAGAAAACTACCAGTGACGTAACAGCCGCAACTTGAACAACCACGTGGTGTAACCGGTGAACTGTTTCCGAACGCAGGCTTGTTATTTATTATTCATTTAACCGAAATGGCGATCAAGAAAAAGATTATTTAGCCCTTTATGATTGCTCCTCTTAGGTCACCAGACCTGACACCATGTGATTTTTTCCTTTGAGGACATGCAAAGCGTACTGTGTTTATTCCCCTTCGCCTAATATTCTTAACGAACTGAAAAAATGGATCACTGCGAACTGCTTCTGCGTACATGATATAACATGTACGGCAGGAGTGTGAATACAGAGTTGGTATCTTTCAGGCGTCACGGAGAGAGCACACATAATATCTTGAGATAGATTTCAGTAAAAAAAATTGTTTTTGTACAATTTTTACTATATACTAAAAACATGCACGTTTGAAACACCACCGTTCTTTTTTAAACATCCTATATTATGACAGTCAAATTGTGAAATAATTTATAATTTCTGTATTTTTATTTTTAGCACAGGACCTAACAAGGCTCATGAATTCCCAGTGCCAGCTAACAGTGCTGCCTCCAGTTCTGAGACACTCTGCAATGCGTAGAAGGATGCTTACAGCTCAACCTTCTCACACGGCATTTTAAAATAATCTTTACAAAGAAATATTAACAAAACAGAGTTTTAATACAATAATAACGATTATTATGCTAGATTGAAGAAAAAAAAGTAAATAACAGAAATGTTAATCTCGAAAGAAACTTTGTATGAATTTAAAACTATTTATTCTTTGCTGACGATCAAGCCAATACTGGCATAATAAAGCCTATATATAAATATGTTTATTTAATGAGATCTATGTAATTATTTAGAGCTTCAGAGTTTAACCATTTCTTTTCAATTTCTCCAATATTAAACTGACTATTTTTTCTAAAAATCTCCTTTGTGCTTCAAGAAGAAATATTTATATGAATTTACTGAACACTGAGATTTTTAAATTATTGATTGGAAGTATTTTTATCAAACTAATTTTTAACTCTATCAGGATCTTAGAAAATAATGTAATACCAACAATGTAAGAATATATAAGTACTATATAATTGTATTTTAAGAAAACAGTATTTTTTCTTTATCGTGGAAAGACTTTTAGTTACTAGGAATTTAGCAATATTTGGAATCTCGCCTATGTTTTTGAGCTTAACATTCAAATCTGGTAACCAAAAAGTTATCAATTGGATAACTAGCAACATAAAATGTTGTAACTTATGAAATCTCACCAAAAACTGACATAGCCAAGTTTCCGTTCGATTTGACTCGAAGTTGATAGTAATTTTAAAACTATCAAGAAATACCTTTGAATATTATGGACATTTAACATTAACGAAAGTTCTGAGCGTTCATGTTTCATTGGTATTAAAAATATATGTAATTTATAGAGATAAAACTATTGTAATTTGTTTTGGGAATCTATTCCCAAATTCAGCAATAAAAAGGTTAAATGTTAAAGAATGTTTTCCAGAATTGCGTTAAAAACGTTAATCAAAGCCTTAGAAAAAGTTTTTCATTTTTTAGTATAAAACTCAAATTTCATGCATTTAAGAATCCCTTCTCAAATTTAATGTGAAAATTACAACAA
Organism: Uloborus diversus; assembly: GCF_026930045.1. NCBI lineage: Eukaryota > Metazoa > Arthropoda > Arachnida > Araneae > Uloboridae > Uloborus > Uloborus diversus. The sequence continues at coordinate 63,867,220 of NC_072739.1, read as the reverse complement.
TTAACAAAAATTACAATTACAAAAATTACAAAATTCAAAAAAGCTCTATGTCAAACAGTATGAATAAATACCCACTTTTCAAAGACGCGTCGTTTCTATTCCTCTGTAAAACTGTAAATCAGTTGCCTAAAACGTTCTGTTTTGCAAAAATATAACATTTATTTATCATTCAACTTATTTCTGCTCATAAATTTACGCTAATCAATCATTTAAATCTGCACTGTTTCTTAAGTTAAAAATCAGTGGCGGCGATTCGAGGGGCAAACGCCTCCCTCCCCCTCTCAACTTTTCATAATTTATTTATTTATTTTTACCAATTTAAGAGCCAAAACTGAAAATGACACCTCAAAATACTTCGGGGTAAATAATGTAAGTCTCATTCTTGTCTAAGTGTTTCTTTGAAGAAAGTTATTGCGTACAAAATTAATCAAAATCTTTGCATCAATTCCTACTTATGTGCTTCAATACTCTCAAAACCAGCCCTAACAAAAGTTTAATTTTTTTCTTTCTTCCTTTTTTTTTTCATTATTTTGCTGCCGTCAAAAGTCTCATGGCTTTTAGTTGTCTTTTTTTTTTTGCCCCCCATCCACACACACACTTATAAGCCCCAACTGCAGCCACTGTTAAATATGTTAAATTGTCTTATTCATGTATTTGTAATGTTTGAAAATGTGTTAATAAGAATGCAATATATTTGTGTAATCCTGTTGGTTAAAGAAGAGCCTCGAATGGTACATGCTGCAACAGAGAAATAATGCCCTCCCTCCTCTTCCACATCCTCATAAAGCTCTAAGTTTCTCTGTCTGGATATCGGGATATCTGTCTGGATGTCTGGATCTCTGTGACACGCACAGCGCCTAAACCGTTCGGCCGATTTTCATGAAATTTGACACAAAATTAGTTTGTTACATGGGGGTGTGCACCTTGAAGCGGTTTTTCAAAATTTCGATTTTTTTCTTTTTATATTCAAATTTTAAGAACATTAGACCCAGAAAATTTACGTAACGTGGAAGAGTAAATTACCGAATTATCACAACGTGGAACTGTAACATGGGCGAGCAAATAGCCATAGCAAATTGACGAGAAATGCATCATCCATTATTTGTAAATATACAGGCGAACCAAATGACCTTTTAATTTTTTTACTACGGGCAAAGCCGTGCGGGTACCACTAGTATACTACGAAAAATCTAAACGGCAGACGATGAGTAGTATAGAAAAGACACAATATGTATTCTCAAAAAATGCAAAGTTTGATTTTTTTTTCTTACACTGCATTATTTACTGTTTTGCAATAGCAATAAGGAGTGGCGTCACTACGGGGGGGGGCGGGGGTGGTAATCCACGTGCTTCACCCGTCTGGGGGGGGGGGGGTAACACTCAAAGTGTAATCGCAAGTTTCTGAAAAATATGAAGCTGAAAGGCATTTTTAAGACTACGAATTTGAAATTTTTTCGGGGGGAAACCCCACGGAATCCCTCTTTCTTCCACCCCACATCATGGAGTTAATACTATACTCAGGATTAGGGTCGTATTGTCAGTACTTAGACTGAAAATTGAATGAATTTCATGCTTACATAGTATAATAAAAACCTCTTTTTTTTTCGTTTGTGTGAGGAGAGGAGGGAGGGTGACGCCTCACATTACCGCCCCGGGTATCACCCATGCTAGGTAAGCTACTGCAATAAGTAAAAGCGAGAATCACCAAGTAGAACAAATTTAAATCGAACAATTGTTTAAATTAGATTATTCATGATATGATAAGCAATCACCATCTTGGTAAATTTTTAAGGTAAAAAATAATCTTTCAAAGTTGTTGCCACCCTCTGCTCTAGATTTCACCAATATAATAGTCCTCTCTTCCTAATACATAACAGATCATGGATCGATCTACCTTGGTTAAATCCAAGGCCCTGATTACAGGTTTGCTTTCCAGTTTCGTTAAAATCCCTTTTTAGCCTGAATTTATGCTATTGCAGCAAACCGTTCATGCGCTCATCTCTAAGCGTTCTAAGTGTAAGTAGATTATTTTAACAATAGTTAAAATAATCAAAAGGAACGTTTATTAATATATTTAAAAAGGTTTTTTTCCTTATTTTATTATTAAAATGCATTACATGATTTTTATTTTAAAATGTAAATCAAATTTATCAATGAAATATTATTTACATTTAAATACTGTACATACTCGTGTATAACTCGAAGTTTTTAGCAAAATATAGAAGGTGTAGACATATTCACGCATTAGTGGAAAATGATTATTTACTAAATCGTCAGTACTTTCTTTAAAAAGAGCAAATATTAAAACACAGAGTTTTTGAATTCCAAAACCTTATTGCTTTCGTATGAAAATGAAAAGTTGAACACTGAAACTTATCAAAATAAGGAATATTGCATAGAAATTGAATATTCCTAAGGTCCAGTTAATGGAAAATTTAATATTATTCCTCCGTCAGCATCAAATATGTCTTCAGATTCCATGATTATCAGCAATGATTTATCAGAATTTGAAAGAATAAAAGTTCGGAAAGAGTGATACGATTTTTACATTTCACATTCCTCTTAAGAGGGTCGTTATACACGAGTACATACGGTACACAAATGTATTTTTCATATAAAGAACATGATTTTATAAATGAAGAAAAAGGTATATTTAAGTAGCAATTTTAACGAAAAAATGCATCGCAATTTTTAAAAAAAATCAGGTTTTCTTTTATGAAAAGAACAATTACTGGATACGATCAAACAAGCATGACGTCACATTTGATCCGATATCACGAGGAAAAATTTCTATCTAAAATCAATTGCGAATTTATCAAAGGTTCATAAAACACAAAAAAATTGTTCGACCGTGAACTATAGCGCTTTTTAACTATCCAGATTTTTTTTGACACAAAATATATAGATTTACCTTCACACAATATTTTACAAAATTTTGCAGCATAAGTACATGCAACATCCGGAGAAGGATTTTTAAAAAATATTGGCGAATGTGTATGATGCAAACATTTCCATGTAAATATTACATTTATTGATGCGATTCAGCCTCTGCTACGGTTAACTTGTATGGCAAAATATTACTAATATTAATATGTGTTAAAGATTCTTGATCATTGTATTGAAAATCCCCAAAAATTGATTAGCGTGTTTTGAAGAACTTTTCAATTATTTTAAAACGTCACATTTTGTTGATGACTTAGATTTATAACATTTAACTGGATAAACCTAACATTAGCTGATTTTGAGAAACATTGTAACAATCAATGTCACATCGAAAACTGCCTTTTTGTTGAAAACGTTTATAGCTTGTTTTTTAGAATGCAACACCAGTTGAAGAAGAATTCGAATTTTAATATGTGCCATTTCACTAAAATACCATTAAAGATATAATGGTGAACTTATTAAATACATACTTCTGATTAGTCTTTAGTCTTTCGAAAATCTGCATGATTTTAGAAGGTTTCACATAAGTTTAATAATATATCATTATAGGATATAACAGTTCAAAATTTTCCACTATATCATGTGAGAAATAAGAGTAATGGCGTCTTTCCCTTTGTTACTTTCAAAAAAATTGAAAATAAATAAATAAATAAATAAATAAGTCAACACTAAAACAGGTACTATTTGGAAACCTATAAACTTTACTTTTTTGAACTCAGGTGATATAGAAGCATCATTTGTGAAATCATGCACTGTCTGTTACGCTTAAAGCTCTTGAACGTACTGATTCACCAATTGCCATTTTTTTAAATAAAATAAAAAAGAAAAGCAAAACTTTTCTGAAGAGGACATCCACTTGTTTCTGATACACTAATCTGTTGATACATTGCTAGATTTACCTTTCATCCAATTACCTTAATAAAGCAACAGTACAAAAATCGTTAAAGAAATGTCTTAATAGCTATGTAAGCATAAAATAAATTCATTAAACTCTTTTCTGACAGCAGGCCTGTAAACAGGCCAGACCTTGCCTAACCTAGAATCTTTTGCTAGCCCTAAAATAAATTCATAGAACACGGCTGATCCGTTATTCATACTAATTAGAACCAAGACCCCCCCCCCCCATACCTGTATTATGGAACTTAGCGACTAAGGTTCTACGGTCTTGTTCACCAGCCGACCTGAACTCCTGGTAAACACAGACATCCAAGACACCGAGTGATGAAACTTTCTTTTTGATTGAAGGCGGCTTCGATCGGCGGTTCATATGTATTTGACGGAAGTTCGAATCGGTTGTTGAATAAAAGCCGTTAAAAACTCAGTCAACAGCGAACTTGACCCTGGCGCATTGAATTTTGTCAGATATATCTGACGTAGAGGCTACCAAATTACGAAACATTGCAACCAATCGCTTAGAGACTCAGTCTTCAGCGAAGAACTTCACCCTGGCGCATTGAATTTTGTCAGATATATCTGGCGCAGAGGCGACCAAGTTATGAAACGTTGTTCTTAGTCACTTAGAAAGTCTGCAGCGTAGACACCCTGGTGCATTGAGTTTTGTCTGATAACCCTGGCGTGAGTGAAATTTCAATATGTAACGGGTGTTTAGGTTCGTGTCATCCCATAAATTGGAAGCGTTGGAATGAATTTTTGTTTCGTCTAGCAAACCCTACCCGAATCTAATTCTTGATACCTTGCTGTTATGTATATTCCAAACCTTCCTTTTTCTTCAGAAAGTATTTTTTTCCTATAGCGTTGCCCTTGAGTACAACTCACTGTCGAGATTTGTACACCGGTTGTCCGCATGCTCCATATTATCGACACTTGTTCAACACTCAAAGAGTTTGTTTTCTATTCGTTGCATTATGACTGTAAATGAAAGATTCATTTAAATTAAATGCATCAATAAAAATTTCTTTAAAAGAAAAGTTATCAGAAACATTGATAAAAAAAATATTAATGTTTTACAAAGATATCCTTTTTTTATTTTCTAACCAAAACAGACTGCATTTGGGAAACACATACTTTAAATCAATTAAATTAGATCAAAGTCATTACTTAGTCAGTAGAAAAAAAAACTCTTCCTAAGGCATTCCTCGAGCCAAGAATATTTTTATTAAATATGTATTTATCTTAAAAATTATTAAAAGTGATTAAAAAACTGACGTTTCGGTGATTGATATTTGAAAGAAACAAAAAGGTGAAGTGCCAGTCAGTATGTGTAAGAGCTTTGAGTGATATCCTGACTAGTAAAAACCAACATTGTAGTGAATGTTTTAAGATGCATATAAAAATACTTAAAACAACTGTATCAATTATCGCCAACTTTAGCAGAGTGTCTTAAATGTAATTTGATACGTAGACCAAACCACTTAGTCGTATTTGGAACTTTTTAGTCGCCAATGGTGAGCTACATTTCATGATGAGTAAGTCCTCTATGTCCACCATCCATCGTCTTCGAACTCTAGCTGCCTGGAAACAAAACCACAGAAATTGAGTGCCCCAAAACTAACTCGCATTTGTACATAAAATACGGGGCTTTTAGAGTTAATGCACGGTGCTATGAACAAGACATAAATGAAAAAAAAAGTCTGGATTCTCATGCTTCTTCACTTAGTTGACCAGATTTTACATTGTGCTCAAGATATGACATGGCTTAGAATAACAAATTTTAGAATAAAGACTATGAGTGAACTTTGGTCTAACAAGGAGAATCCTGCATTGTGATTGGTTGCAGTGATAACCAATCACCAAGGACAATACCCAAGAAGTTGGGATGCTTCCTAGACCGCTTTGGATGAAGTTTTCATTTGTATACAAGTGATATTGTACACTTTTTATTTATCTGTTTTCCCCGTTTTTTCCTGGCGAGAGATCAAAGGTTGAAATTTTTTATACTTCGAAACTGCTGTAAAAGTGTTTCAGCGATCAATGGATTCGTTTTTTATGAATAGGTCTGTAAAAGAATAAAAAATTGTAACTTAGAAGTTTCATGTATTACAGGTTTAGTCAATTTGCAAAAGAAAGCCTACAATAACTGGCGGAATTGAAAAACTATATTAAAAAAACAACATTTTCATATATCAGTGTCTAAATATTTCTGCTGTTGTAGTTGTTCTTATTAATTTCCAACCTAGTGTGACTGAGTCAGAAGAGGTCTAAGAATCCGTTTGCGTCTAAAAAGTTGAGAACAAACGCTCATATTTTGAAAATTTGAAAACAATTTTCACATTTCTTGATGACTTGGTTTGATGGTTTTCGTTTTACTGTCGATTTTTTTTTTTTTTTTAATTTCGTTAATACTTTTGCTTGAAAAAGATTCTACAGATTATGCTTAGAACAAAATGTATTACAGTATCAATGCAGGACTTATGAAACACAATTGAAATAAAGAGTAAACGAACAAAGTTTCGCGATGTTTTAAAATTTTGCTCGTGCAGAAGTTATAATTGAATATACGGCACAACAGTCTAAGATGTAAAAAACAAATAGCAACATGAATTCGCGTAATAATAATAATAATAATAATAATAATAATATATATATATATATATATATATATATATATATATATATATATATATATATATATATATATATATATATATATATATATATATATATATATAAAATCTCTTGTATGCAATAAATGAGGAGAATAATGTACTTAAGGCAGAAATTTTTGTTTAAAAGCTATACGCAACTGTTTTGTTACCCATAACTTTTGTACAGGAAAAGGGATTAGAAAAAGGTTTTTTGAATTTTTTACATTCTTAGTTATTATTGTTTGAAGGAGACACTGCTAGAGGAAATCAGTCGCTTCCGGTCATCAAATTATAGGAAGGTGAATCAAATGCATAAAATATCTTTAAAATTAAATGCGAAAAAAAAAAAGATTGACCAAGTTTTAGTTCATGCTGTAATTAACTGTTATAAATTGATATATCATAAACAGGAAGAAATTATTATACAAGTGTAATAACTTAAGAAAAAGTAAGTGTATTTGCTATAGCCCTGTCCCGGCTTGCGTTTATAAATGAGTAATGGATCATATACTCAAAATACTATCATCAGTCCCGTAGTTTAGGGGGGTCAGGAGGGAAAATTGCTTCCTTTTGGTTCGGAAAAATTAATATATTTGCAGCAAAGTGGGCATAGTTAATGCTGTTTAACGATATAGTATTTGTTATTGAGAATTAAACACTGTCCTCAGGAAAAATTCGGAATGGCGGGACTGACTATCCTACATCATCATCATCATAATTGGCTCGGCAGCCCGTTATGGGCCTTTGCCTTCTTTAGGCTGTTCTTCTCTTTGTCGTTGACCACCAGTTTTTGCTTTTAATGATATCAAAATCAGTATACACACGGTAGACCCATCAATTTTTTGGTCTACCCCTTAGTCAAAAGGGACTGCATTGAAAACCTTCAACGCAGCTCTATCATTTTCCATTCTCAAAAGATGACCAGTCTCATTCGTTTAATTTAGTAAATTAAAAAAAAAAAAAAAAAATTTCAAAATTCTGCATCATAAAAGCAAAATATATTTCAAAATCGTGCCACTCTATGAAATAAAAGTTCTAAAGGCGAAGGGTAAAATCTGCATGCCTATGCATAAACCACAAAATGTAAAGGAGAACTTAACTTATTGACTTCGCATGAATGAAAAATACATTGACCTGAATTTCATTGACCTGAATGAAAAATACAAAAGACTAAAGATAAAATCCTAACTATAAATGTAAAACCCCTAATGACTATAATAACTAAATAAAAAGTCAAAGACAAGACTGCGTTCACGAGAAAGATGGACTAGATGCAAAGGAAAAAAAAACACGCCATTTGGCGTCGTCGAATCACATGTTTAGAGTGAACAATAGCAAATCGGTGCCAAGCAAACGGCGAATATTGGTTTACTTTTTTTATGCCAGAGAGTCATCCTCAAAAGTGGCAAACCCTCTAGCAACCCATTTGTTTATTTTCGGTCTATCTTTTCAGTGAACAGATTACAGAGATCAAAACCTAACTGTAGAAAAAAAAATCTAATAACTAAGTAAGAATTTTTTTTTTAAATCTTAACGAAAGCGAAATACGAATATTTTATTTTGTTTAAACTATATCAAAGTGAATATAAAAACGCACACACACACACATGTATATCAAAAACTCACAATTTTCGCAATATAAATTCTCAGTGATACTAATTAGTAGTAAATAGTGTTTTATTACTACTCAATCTCATTTAAAAAGTCCGTGATTTAAAAACTATTACTTATAAGGTTGAACATAATGTATATGACATCCATTGATTGCTGAAACTCTAAATGGTTTTTTGGTAAAAAAAAGAACCATATGTTAACTGTACAGTTTTTACCGAGCTCACTGATTATGAATGTAAATAGAACTCAGAACACTCTGTCGACATGTACATAGTTATTAATAAATTATTAAAAACTTTTGATTATAAATTTGTGCTTCGTTTATCACTTGTTTTCAATGCGTGGAAAGTCACTATGATAAGTTATTTTTTCATTATCCTATATTTTTGACTATCAACTACCTCCATCACTTGCAAAAATTGTTGGGGCAACTTGCACTCGATAAAAAATTATATTTCATTAATGTGGTAACAAAAACTAGGAGAGAAATGTAAATGTAAAGAAAATATATATGGTACTGCTTTTATTGCATTTAAGACAAATATATTACTAAGCATTATGCAAAATCCAAAAGCGAAATTAAAATTTAAAAAAAAGATCAAAATTTAAATAACATCATCATACATATAGTAGCCAATTCGCTGATCGAATAACGCTCCTGACCTCTTCAACAGTGAAACCCGCGCCAAGACATGATAATTTCGCAATATTTTTTGGTAATGCTCGGCATACAGGGAAATGCTTCATTTTGACGAGGGTGAACAGGATCGGGTAACTTAATTGTTTTACTGGTAAAACCGTCATTTTAGGAATGAAAAAATGGTCAACTATGAAGGCTACGTACTGGAGTTTAGGATTAATCCACTGGAGTTGGGGTTCGAATTTCAACTATCAAAATATAACCGAACAGGCAGTTGCTTCGTTCAAATGTAGAAGCAATTATCATCCGTCATACCCTGACGGGCGATTTTCTAGTTCAGTAACATTCGCTAACCCTAAAAATATCCCCCACCAACACACCTGTAGTACAGCATCACGGATTTCAGGGAATGTAAAGAGTACACGTACGTAACGCGTACAAGGCACCTGTACTGGATCTATCCCCCCCCCCTTTTTTTGGCAATGTCGTATCTTTTTTATTTGATTAAATTACAGATAATATGTTCTGAGAAACTCTCCACCAGTTTTTCTTTTCCAAAATTATTTGAGTGCTGTGGTATTTCCATGATGAAATTTTTAAAGGGAAACCAATTTAGACGGGTCAAAAAATTTATTATTTTTTTTTCAATGTCATAAAATACTAGTAAAACTATTCAAGAATATGGTGCCAAAATTTCAGTGAAAAATTATGATTAGTTCCGATGCTATGAGCACACCAATCGTTCTGAAAATTTGTGTGAATATTCTTTATTCAATTGTACTCTATGAATTTAACCCTGGGATGATATTATATTATTAATAAATATTTGATAATGCAAGAAATTTGTAAATAAAATGTTAGAAAAACATGACATTGTAATCAAACACCTCAAAAACATGGAATTTTCAACTTTTTTGATCACAATTAGGTTTATATTCTTAGGAAATACGTTGTTTACGAAAAAGAAAAATTGTAATGATTACAGATAAAAATTGTGGCTTCGGTAATGCCCACCAGCAACAAGCTCTAATGGCAATCGCTCATAGACAGCAGCTTATAACTAGGCTTGCCAGCATGGGCGCCCATATGCAAAGTTGGAAGGGGGGGGGGGGGGCTCAAATATTTTCCCCGTGGTTTAGCTGGATATTTTCCCCATGGAAACTGATTTCAGGACAGATTAAAGTCATTAAAATTTGACATCTTTACTAATTTATTCATTAATGGCTGGAGAAGAAATGTTTTTACATTTTTGCAAAGAAAAAAGTATTAAAAGCAAGGAAGTTCTAATTTCAAGGGGGGGCGAGCCCCCCCCCTTGCCTCCCTATATGGGCGCCCTTGCTTGACATATTTCTGAAATGTCTGGAAACCGGACCCAACCCGGAAATCAACCCAAAAGGAACCAGAGATGATAGTGGACTCAAGTAAAAAGTAAAAATTTCTGAAGACTCGACACAACTCCCCCCTCCCTTTCCGTAAAAACTTTTGAAATATGCAAGCAAAAATTATTAAAAATAAACATTTTAAAAGTTTTTTTTTCTTTTAATATTTTTTTAGTTTTAGGATATGTTGTCAACACAAAATTTTTAGAAATTTCGGATAACAAACACCTTTAAAGAGAACACACCCCTGGCTGGGTTTTAGCGTGTTGTAGAGGGTAGTTCACTCTCAATGCTATGAATAAATACCAATTTTGAGCTTAAACTAAGGGTAATAATAAATGACACAAGCAGATTAATTTAAACATTTTATTTCTTACATGTTACTATAACTTTAGTGAGAAGAAATACTTTGAATGAAGACTAAAAACTTGAACTATATTTACATGTATTTTTTATTCGCTAGGACGTTTTTTAGAATATTGTTTTTGGTTTTAGTTATAAAAATCCTTACAAGCTGATTCGATATTAATTTTACAAGTCTACGTTTCAAATTACAAAGTAATTATTTAAATTAATCCTCCACAGTTTATTATTTTTAGACTTTTTTGGTCATCTAATCAAATTTATCTTTTTCCGGAACCTAAAGTAAACCGGCCGGCACACTAGGAATTTGCTTGAAAACCGGGACGTCTGGCAAGCCGACTTATAACTCTACTATTTCTGGTGAAAATGGCTTGAAAAAATTACAAGGTGGGCAATTCCACGGTGTCGGACGTAGAATTTGCACGAAATTTACCAATAAATGTTCATATTTTTCAGAGTTAAAATGGATGAACTGAGCCAATTTTTTTTCTCAATACTTATATATGTAGGAACAATATAAAAACTTATAGAATTTCTGAAATTTTCAGATTTTTTGACTACTTGAATGTTTAAAAGCAAAGTTGAAATATGAATAATTTTTCCTTTTTCACCAAATTATTTTACGGATAAATAGCAGAAATTTTTTCCCCTTGGTGTCGGACGTAGAATGTGGAAAGCAGACAACGTCCGACATGAAATAAACATCTTAAAAAGCTGTTTAACTCTTAATTTGTTTATAGAATTATATATAATGGTATTTTAAAGCATAAAAAAGGGGGAAAATATGCATAACAGGGGTCTGTGCAGAATTTTTCCCAGGGCTGCATTTTTGTGTGAAAAATCAAATAATTTTGTTAAAATTGAAATAATTTGAAGCTCCAAATTTTAGCAAAAAGAATGTTGGGAGGGGGGGTCATGGCGCAAGTTATGTCATAGAACTTGTTTACAGGGAATGTTTTTTTAAGACATTTCTTTGTTTTTCTGACAAAATATTACTTTTCTGGGTGTTCTCGAGGAATTTGGGGGGAGGGGGGCGGCAGGGGGGATCCCATTGCTTTTGGGGAGATGGACACCCCTAATGTATCAATATCTGCATACCATTCCAGGAAATTTATATTTTAAGTCTTCACTCATAAAATAAGGAAACTACTGTAACGAAAACAAGAGAGATTAGACGCATTTTGTCACGGGTTTTCTTTTTCTTTTCTTTCTTTTTTTTTTTTTTTTTTTGCAATCTCTATGTGAACAACAAAAAACTCAATCTCTAGAATGAAAAGAAATGAAGATTAATTTATAGAATTTTAATGAAGAAAAATCTAACTTATTAACAAATAATAAGAAATTTGGATGTTGGTTACAAATTGTTGAAAACGAAACTGAGCATTTTGAGGCACAAACAGGGGTTTTTGTGAGTTCACCAAAAATACCTGAGAGTTTTTTAAGTAAAAACTGGGAAAGGGAGGAGTGTTATTTTTTAACTAAGACCCCTAATGCTTCTTAAATATTCATAGTTTTATACATCACTACGTTAATCGCTATTGATAAACATATGAGACTCATTTCTTATCTTCAGATGTTTTCCCCAGTCAAAATATTGTGTATATGTTCTTTACATTTATGTTATGTAAAACATAAATATAAATACATAATTAGGCATGCATAGCATGTGTGCATTATTTACATAACCAGGAATTTTTGTATACTTATAAACCTAGTTTCACTTAGGAAAATATTGGTGTCGGACGTAGAAATTTTTCTGACCATTTATTTAAACATAACTAGTTTTTTGAAATTTAATTTAAAAGATTATTTTTAATTGCATATAAAATCTTTATTTGAAGACAAAATATTTTGTAAAAATCTCCACTCAGTTTTACATAATATAAACTTTCAGCCAATTTGGTGTCGGACGTAGAATTACAAAAATGCCTTATATGAAAAAATCCCTAAAAATTAAGTTTTGCAGTTAAAGTGCAATTTTTTTGTATATAACTCTTCTTGAGAGTTCTAAGAAGCGTATTTTAGAGAGAATATTTGAAAAATGCGACAATGTAAATATCTAACAGCCATTCTTAAGTGTATAAAAAAAGTTACTCATGGTATGAACATGGTTGAAAAGTTGAACATGGTAATAAAAACCTGATTTGAAGCCTCAGAACTCTAATAAATTTTGCTTTTGCTGCATATTTTTGTTGTTTCCATACACTTCAGATTTCCATACACATCTTTCCATTGATACCAAATTTGTGAGAAAAAGATTATTTTAAAATTCTGCCATTTTTTCCCCTTTCCTGTGGAATTAATTGCCCAGGTGTGCTTAAAAAAATGAGTAAAATATCCTCCAAGTTTTAAGAAATTCTGATTATTTCTTTTATGTTAAAAAAAATCACAAAAAATACTAAAATTTCGGCCTCCTAAACTGCCTCCCTAGCCTTATATTTTTATTTGCTTGAAATACAAGCGTTAGCGGCTACGGCAAAAAAAAAAAAAAAATGAATATTTTGAACTGATATGATACTTTTCAGAGCGATATCTTAGTTTTCTTCGCTTTCTTTTGTTTTAAATGTCGCAAGACTGTGTTCAAGGGGATAGTTTTAGAGGTAAACCCCTTCCACTGATGAAAAAATAATACAAAGTCAAATGGAAGAAGGTGCACATTTGACTTAAATTAGCTTTATTGTCGAAGTTTGTGTAAGGCGCATTATTGTTTTAAAATCTATTACTATGAAGCTTTGCTACAATTTACGATTGTCCTCTCGTTACCGACTGAAATCATACGTTAGAGACACAGTAGTAGAAGAAACGCTGAAGGGTCTGGCAATACAAAGCATGAATTGCATTAATATTGCTTCTGATAAGAATGGTTATGATGAATTTGGCGTTTCAGAAAAGGAGCAGAACGTTCCGGGTTGTTGCACTTGTTGTGGGTGTGATAATCTTTATTTTTCAAGTACAGTATAACTTCGATTTAACGTTTTCCTCAACTTAATGATACATTTCACTGGTCCCGGTTTGACTGCATTGAATGCCTATGCTCGTCGATGTAGCGATAACTTTTTGCAGTCCTTTTACAATCGTTAAATCGGGGTTATACCGCACATTTTTTCTTTTTTTGAGCAATCACGATTGCTTAATGCTTTCATTTGACTGTTTTGATGTGCTATCATTTTATTTTCCCACCAGCACCCTCTGCAGCACCACCGTCGACCGGCTCCTCACGATGCTGCTCCTATAGCGAAAACCGTCTCCAGGTTGCGTCAATGTCCAACACTTACACGCATACATACACGCACGTACACACACACACACACACAACTACCCACACACTCATGCCTGCACACAGACACAAACACATATGCCTACACACACATACACATTCCCCCCCCCCCCCACACACACACATAAACACTCAAACACACAACTACCCACACACTCAACCTGCACACAGACACAAACACACATGCCTACACCCATACACATACTCCCCTACACACAAATCCCCCCCCCCACACACATAAACACACACGCCTATACATACATACACACACTCGTGATTGCGAAAAACATAATTTGAATTCAAGAGGTCAAAATTCAAATTTTTTTTTTTTTTTTTTTTTTTGGAAAGTTGATACTTTATGTTATGATGTTATGATACATAATAGCTCCCGAATATTTCACAATTAGAAACCAAAGATTAAAATTCCGAGAAAAAAATGCAAATTTGTGCGTAAAAATGTCACAACAGTGCAAATGGATTGAGCAATTTAGCATTTTTGAAGATATGTACTAAGTTACTAAGTTGTGTTGCCGAGAACAAGATTTAACGATTACTTTTAAAATTAAAATTAAAAAAAAAACTAAAATTAGATTTACAAACGAATGTTTTAAAGCAAATTACAAATTGATCAGATCTACTGAAAATTTCAGAAACATTTTATCAGTTTTTATTATATCGTTTTCGCGAGCACACATTTTTAATACAGTGGCCGCCGCTTATATGAATCACGTTTGTTCTGAACAGTTTGGATTCTATACAGCGGCTGATTCAATAAAGCTGGATTATATTCTGCTTTTGGCAATTTGATTCATTAAAGCGGCTGATTTAACTAACCACTGATTCATTTAACCGGCGTCCACTGCATTCAGTATTTTTGACATGGATAATTTAAAAATATCGGTGAAAAAATGCTATTAGGGTAAAGGCTCCAGTAGTTGATCATTTAAGAGAGCGATTGCTGTTTCTTGTAAACCTATAAATTTCAGCAATTAACACAACAACAAAAACATTGTAAGACTTAAGACTATTCCTTTCTGATAATGATTCACTAAATTGTTTCAGAAATAAAAACATTTCTATTTTAAAAACTAACCTATTGTTTATACGAGAAAATGCTGCAGTAGTCAGCCATAGATATCCAGTGTTCGGCCAGGTTTGAGCCCAGTAGTCGGCCGTTTCATTTTCATTACGCTTATGGGGTATGAGTGACTAAATTTAAACAAAAGTTAATGCGAAACTTACAGCACAGATTTGTACTTACAAAATTAGTTATTTCAGTAATTACAAAAGAATTCAGCATTCTTGATGTCTTCGTAACATCTATGTTTATATTATTTTTCAATTTGCAACCAGTTTGGATATGCATCACATTTTTTATTATTTATCTTCTACATCACTTATTAAAGTAGTATCATACACTGCAAAAATAGAAATTGAAGAATAGAAAAGACCCGGGTTTTTTGGGAAAAGAATTTCAAAAACATCAGAACATGGATCCCCCCCCCCCCTCCTGGCGTCAAAAAGTTTCTGTATAAACTGAAATGCTAAGATAGGGACTGAATAAAAGAGTTCATAGAATTCATGATCGATGAAGAGTGAATTAATGATCGATGTGATTGACACTTGACTGGTTCATGTTCATTAGAATGAAACTTCAACATATGGAACATTAAATGAAAATTGTAGTTTTGGAAACAATTTCACCTTAAAACAAAACAAGTAAAAATCCATTCGAAAAGCACTCAAAACATTGGTAATCGTTGGCACATATAAAACAAAATTTATCCTAAAAAAAGGTACTTTTGCTGTGAACAATCTGGAGCATGAAGAATTATGTTAGCATGTCTGTATTTTCAAAGTTTTCTGCGGGGGGGGGGGGAGGTGAAGGGTATGCATTCAATGTATTTTCTAGGAAATAAAAATCAAAATACAAGCAAAAATGCATATTTAAATTATGTTTTGAAAATACGAAGGGTCATTCCCCCGCTCCCTCCTTGATTGCCCAAATGAAGGGTCTGTATGTGGGTAAATTGAAATCGAGAAATGGGGGATGTCATGAAGATAATCTTACAGCTTTCAACAAGAAAATCAGTAAACAATAAATAAACTAAAATGGAGTGGGTAGAAACGTAATGCAACTTTGAAACCATGTTGTTTTAAAATAAATTCAGCATAATTTTAAACAAGAAGTACATTTTGATTTACTTGTGAAGAAAACCCAATGAATTAAATATTTGGTTAGAAGCAGTAATAAAAAGTGGTACAAACATTAGGAATAATTAGTCTAAATAGAATATAGGTTTCTTGAACCTTTGGTGAAGCAAATAGTTTAGCAAAATGAGCAATAATTTGAGCTAACGTAACTATTGAAGTATTACATCTTAATTCCTTTCAATAGGAATGTTTATTTATTGCCTTGACTTATCATATCCTGGACACGAGCCGGGTCCGTCAATTACGGTATCTCAATTGCCCCCCCCCCCCGGTTTTTAAAAATTTGATTTTACATAAAAGTTGGAGTGGTTTCTTTGTTTTCCGCTAAAATTTCCTCGAGAATAAACCTTTTGCTCTCTTCTCTCCCCCCCCCCTTTAAAAAATTTCAAAACGACGGGTCGAGACACACCTACCAGTTAATCCTACAGCATACAAGAATAAAATATTTATCTTTATGCTAAAAGTAAAGTTCAAAAAACAACATTAAAGAACGAAACGCATCGCTTACTTTGAAGGACTTCTCAATTGTTAGACAAATTTCGTCGTTTATGGCGATTCTTGACTCCCTTGGTCATAAACGAATGCTGAAATTTCGTGAAATTCCCGCCAATTTTGGCAAACAAGGCTTGCTCAGCGCATTCTCCCCGAAGCAATTTCGTAAAATGCGATGAAAATTTGAAAAGATTTGAACCTGCATTTCTGAGAATGCAGTGTTCTAAAACGAACATAATCGTTAAGCTGTGTGGGAAAGGATTATGTAAGTTTATCAGTATATTAGACACAAGTTTAAAAAGGAGAAATTTATAGAATGCGCCTCAAGAAACGTGATCTGATTTAACGCACTGTCCGACTCTTCATCAACTCAGTTAACATAACAGCCGAAATTTTTTACTGTTATTTGTTCAGTTTTTCCGTTGTTTTGGATTTTTATTGCATACTTATGTGTTTCCAAGTTAAACAAAACTGTTTCACAAGGAGCGTGATTTAAAAAAAAGTAGTATGATTTTGTTCTGATAGTTACTCTGATCAGTCTCCGCTTAATGTAATCGCGATTTATATTATCAATCGCATATCATATTGTTTTTCAAAATCACTCGGTCCCGATTTTCTCTATTCATTTATACGTTAAAATTATCGCTTTATGTGATCGTTTAAAGTTATGAGTTTTCGAATCACGGATCAGGTTTCTGTTGAAACGATCAGAAATTGCTTCGCTGGTCTTGATTTTGTAAAAAGGATAACCAGGAAACTAAAACAAGACAAAAACTAAAGATTGGTGCTAAGATCACTGGCTGCTTAAAAAACTAAATCTGCGGTTTGACTTGTATGCAACATGCGATATTTCCAAGATTTTTTAAAAACATATTTTGCTACGGGAAAAAATTTTCCTTCGGCCATGTGGCTCATTAGAATGAGTCCATTACTTTGGTTATATACCGAAAAATAAGTGAACAAATTGTAAAAGAAACTCCTAGAAGAAAAATATCGTCGTTGATGATTTTTTAAATATTTGAGGGGGGAATACCCGTTGAGTCTCTAAATTTGCCACAAATGTTCACGATTTTGAACTTTTCACTTCTCTAGCCGATCAGAAGAATGTTAATGATTTCTACTTTCCTCTCCAACTAAAAATAATAGCCATGAAACTGGCAACATCCGAAAAATGGGGGGGGGGGCAGTTCAAAAAAAGTGGGACTTGTAGGAGTCAATGCAGTCCGATTTGGACTCCAAGGATCATTTTACTTAAGAATCAGTAAGAATAGTGTCAGGGCCATGATGGCCTGATCGGTAAGGCATCGTACTTGTGACCGGAGGGTTCCAGGCTCGATCCTAGCTGGTCGAAAATCCACCGTTTTCATTAATGGTGACTGAGGGGACATTAAATACACTACTGGCCACTAAAATTGCTACACCAGGAACAAATGCAGATAACAAAATGATATTTATTGAACAAAAATATAATGTTAGAAATAACAAAAGATTAAATTTTCAAGAAATTTGGGTGAATAGATCCCGAGAATTTAGTACTCAGAATTGCCACCTCTGGCAGCAATAACAGCGCTTATACGCCTGGGCATTGAGTCATACAGAGATTGGATGGCATGTACAAGGTACATACACCCATGCAGCTTCAAAACGATGCCACAGTTCATCGACCGTAGTGGCTGGCGCTAGCTGACGATCCAGTTGTTCAGCGATCATTGACCAGACGTTTTCCATTGGTGAGAGATCTGGAGAACGTGCTGGCCAGGGTATCAGTCGAACATTTTCCGTATCAAGGAAACTCTGCACAATCCCGGCCAGATGCGTTCGTGCATTATCCTGCTGAAACATAAAGTTTTGCAAGGCTCGAATAAAGGGTAGTGCCACGGGTCGTGACACATCAGAAATGTAACGCCGACTGTTCATATTTCCGTCAATGCGAAACAGGAGGTGACTGAGATGTGTATCCAATGGCACCCCATACCATCACGCCAGGGGATGGGCCAGTATGACGATGGCGAATGCACACTGCCAGTGCGCGTTGATCACGATGTCGCCAAACACGAATGCGATCATCATGATGTTGTAAACAGAACCTATATTCATCAGAAAAAATGACGTCTCGCCATTGGTACACCCAGGTTCGACGCTGATCTCACCATCAAAGGCGTTCCTGTATGTGATGCAGCGTCAATGGTAGCCGCAGCCATGGTCTCCGAGCTGACAGTCCATGCTGCTGTAAACGTCGCCGAACTGTTCGTGCAGACACTTGTTGTCTCGCAAATGACCCGATTTCTTGACTCAAGGCTCGTGACGTGACTGTACGATCCATTAAGGCCATGCGGATAACATGCCTGTCCTCTCGGCTGCTAGTGATTACTGGCCGTTGAGAACCAGCACGGCGATCTGTATTACCATCATCCTGAACCCATCAAATCCATATTCTGCTAACTGTCATTGGATCTCGACTGACGGCGAGCAGCAAGACTGCGGTAGGATAAACCGCAATCCCGGTAGGCTACATTTCGACCTCTATCAAAGGCAGAAACGTGCTAGTACGCATTTTTCCTTCTTACAACGAGGCATCACAACAATTTTCCACCACGCAACAACGTTCAAACTGAATTCGCACGTGAGAAAATGGCTGTATAATTTCCCCATTTAAACACATTGTAGGTGTCGCTGCGGGCGCCTGCGGTTTTTTAATGCACTGAAAAGCTAATCATTTGCATATCCCATCATCTTCTTCCTGTCGTTTAAATTTCATGTCTGTACCATGTCGCCTTCTTGGTGTAACAATTTTAATGGCCAGTAGTGTATGCTCGTGGTTACAGTGTCCTCCAAGTGAAACAATGCCTCTGGGAGGTGCTGGACCAGGGATTGCTCGGATCCGGGTCTGGATAAAAAAAATCAGAGCTGTCTTCAGGGTCTCATCCAACTGGTTAAACCTCAAACGGTGGTAGGAACGAGAGACCCTGGGGTAAAAAGTGAAAAGAATAGTGTCAGAAGCATTTAATGTGGTTTCTGTCCGCAAAAGAGCTAGCGAAATATTAAAAAGAATTAAGAACTAGAACTAGAAAAGTATGTCAGTCACTCCGATTCGCTGACTAAATTGAACTGTTTTGCCGATGACTAATAGAAACTCCTTGAAATATGACATCTCAAGAGTTCATGTCATAGATGGGTATTTTTCACTACATTTTTGTAGCTTTCACATTAGCATGTTCAGAATCCTTGCCATACTGTTATAGAAAATTGTTATAGATGCAATTGAAGAGTAGATGAAGAATGTTTTCATGTTGAGCCACCTCCTTACAAATGCTAATTTTCTGAATTAGATTTGTTATGCATATTTCCACTAAGTTCTTTTTCTTCAGATGGGAGCGGGATTTCCCTATTGGTTCTCAATAAAATGAACTCTTTATTTATTTTTTTTTCCATTAGAGGGAGAGCGTGATTTTCATTTTTCTAACTGAAACACATATTTTTATCTGATTATTCCTAGCATGCGATTAAAATCTTCTTGAACCAAGTAAAATTGCAACATCAATCTTGAACTTAAGTAATCTGCTAACTTTGAAACATGACTTTACAAGTGTAGTTTCTGATTTCATCAAACAAACGTTAATGAAACTCCGCCTTGCTTGATGTTGACATTTGGGCAGCTTGTTATGAATGGTAAATACCTATTTTTGCATTCAGTGTAAACATTATTATTCCAATGTAAATAAGGCAACCATATGAGAAAATTACACGCACTCGTTTCCTTCTTCTACAATGCAAAAACATGGTTAGCAAGGAAAACAACTAGCTGTCCATATTTTTACTGCACTGGCAAAGAGATTTTTCATTTTCAGCTACAAATAACTGCTTCAAATCCAGAGTCAAGGCAGAATGGCATGCCAATACAGTAGAGCTCAGTTACAGCATACAGTGACCACATTTTCAGTCTTTATACCCTAGCTATTTTTTTTTTCACTTTTCTAGGTAGCGGGCAGCTCCTTAGGGTGTTAAAATATTTTTAAATACCATTGTGAAGATATACTCAGGTCCAATATGAGGTATTTATTCGCTGGCAGAAAGATGATGGCTATTCCAGACTGATGAGTCAAAATAGGAACAAAACTGGTTTCTGGATGCTGCAACTCAGCAGTTTGGTATTGCTTGCAGGTTCCTAATTCCTTGAAAAACATGTAAGTCATTTCCTTTGAAAATGTGCACCTAAATGAGGCAGCAAGAATCAAAGGGATGTAGGTATCAAAACTTTGACGATAACCAGTACAAATGGTAGGTGAACCTTTCCTCTGTTTTGAGGCAAGAGACAGTAGGGGAAAGTGGGGTAAAACCGGGAAGTCGGGAGCAAACTGGGTACCCCCTTCTAGCCCCTGTAAGCGCTGCAATCGCGTGGACAAGAGAGGAACTACCTTCCACCTTGATGAAGAAGCAGTGGCCCTTAAATTAGAATGCAAAAGACTCGCTTCTTTTGTTCCTATGAAGAAAATTATGTTTGAGTGGTTTTTGCTTAAAACTTTTGAACAAAACTAGACCAATTATACTACGTTCCTGTTTCTGCAACAGTAAAGGAATGTAGCTCTCTTTGTACAGCATTTAATTACCTTCATTATCATTCTAAGTAATTGTCTGTAGCGGTCTGTATATTCATATGACGGCATTTTTTATGAAAGCTGTACGTGCGGGGCAAAACCACGTACTAACCGGGGCAGTGGCGCCGACTCCATGGGGCCTGAGGGGGCCCGAGCCCCCTCAAAAATATTTCTGAGGGGGCAGAGCCCCCCAATAAATCAAGAAAATTATTAATTATATTATGCTTTCTAAACTCATCCCAAAATCCCAAAGGAGTACTACAATGCACTTTATATTGAGGTTTGTTAAATGGTACAATCTTGCATTATTGTGCGGTTTACATAAACTGGACTCAGACAGGTCATTGTATTGAACAACAGTGCTTGCTTTTTTTAAACAGAGGTGAAACAAATTTTGAAAAATCAACTGAGTTTTTCAAAAAGGGACTAGACATTGAGAGATTGTGTTTATACTCGAATACGTTAGCCGATATCACTAATGAAGAAACAACTGGTCTTAAAAGACATGCGTAAATTAAATTACCTTTTTACGAAAATACTGTGAGTGTTTGTATATATTTATTTCTTTTATTCAAAGCCAAAAAATATGTGTCAGGCTCGTCGAGTTTTCGGGGTTCTAATGTTGATTATAGGACTTTAAAATACTTAAAAAAACTTTAAAACTCACTATTTTTCATTTCAAATTTAGAAATTTTCCCGCAGTATGACCCCCTCCCCCGGTTTCTCCCTCCCTCCATTTTTTTTAAGTCGGCGTCTCTGGGAGTGCCCTTCCATTCAAGTCAAATGTCCTACCTTATATCAATGCCTAGCGCCGCACTGCACGGCCCCCATAAAATAGAACACAAAAACTCTTACTAAGACAAGTGACATGATTTAGTTGAACCAGAAAATTTGTAAAACAATTTTTAGATTGTTTTACTTCGAAAACGCCATGTCACATGCTGTTTGTTTGTTAAAATTATACACACAAGAAAATATGGCATTTTCAAGGTAAAAAAATCTGACCTTTATTTCGGGTGGGGGGATCTCCAAGGGATTGCATAACCCCCTAAACCCCCGGTGATGTCCGGCCCCCCCCAATAATTTTTGCAAGTCGGCGCCCCTGAACCGGGGGCAAAACCAGGTACTATCCCCATACACTGAAAGAAAGACGCAGCCAAAGGAGGAGAAGATAAAAGGAAAAACTGTCCTTTTGACGGGATCCCCATACAAGCTTCATCTTTAGGCAACATTAGAAGAAAAGAAAAAGAAAAATGATGGAAAGAAGACCAAAGATGGACGGAAGAAAAAAAAACCTGAAGTAAAGATAAATGAATCAAAGAAAAGACAACATTATAAAGATGCCAAAAAGAAACAGACAGAAAATAAAGCGTCCAAAAAAAAAAAAAAAAACAAAGGAGCAAATGAGGGATGAGTCCAGTGAAGAGGATGACAATACTGCCTGCATTTACTGCAATGAGGTTTACTCGGACTCCAAGGGTGGAGAGGGATAGATCCAATGCATCCAATATCGTCGTTGGGCCCATGAAAGCTGCTCTGGAGCTGTAGAGGAAGATAACTATTTTACTTGCGACTGGTGCTAATAGGCCTTATATCACAGTAAAAAATTAAAGGTAAAAACAATTAAATTTACTGACAACTCATCAATATGTGTCCTTTTATACGTATTCTAGTATGTTATGACAATAGTTAACATATGTCACTAAATAAAACTTGAATTTTGTGGAAATTTAAAAAAAAAATTATTTTT
The DNA here is from genome assembly GCF_026930045.1 of Uloborus diversus. NCBI lineage: Eukaryota > Metazoa > Arthropoda > Arachnida > Araneae > Uloboridae > Uloborus > Uloborus diversus. The sequence goes on along the minus strand of NC_072739.1, from coordinate 63,844,408 downwards.
CTATAGCAATAACATGTCTACCCGGTTTTACCCCACCAGTTTGGCAAAACCTGGTAAAATGACTTTTTTTACAAGAGAATTACATAGGCGGATTTACGGGGGTGCGAGGGGGTGCACCGCACCCCCAAAATTTTCGGTTGGGTTTTCAAAAAAAAAAAATAATAATAATTTAGTATATTTCACCCAGAAACGCAGTTGGGGAAAAGAAATTCATAGCTGCTATACAAACAAATTTACTTGAACCCAGTGTATCACCACACTTCGCTAGTGCAAGGAAAACATAACTGTGCTTTCATATTAAGAATTAAAGTAATTTTATCCATTTGAAAAAAAAAAAAAAAAACCCTAATAAATAATTTCATGCAAATAAAGAAATTTCTCAAACCATTTATTCTTTAGTGCTGTGTTATTGTATAGAATAATTGCCTGTTCTGTAATTGGGTATTAATTTGTACATCAATACCAATTCTTCTATTTTGAAACAACTATGGCTAATAAAGTCCAAAAAAAACCCATGACTGTTGCAACAAACTTTATCAATGAAATCTACTCCGAAATCAACTAAAAACCAACATTTTTAAGGTAAATTTTCAAAAATTTTTGAAGGAGGACTCCCGGACATTTTGCTGCAGTCAGGGCCCGAGTAAGACATCGAGGGGCCCTAGGCCAAATACATTTTGGGGCTCCCCTGTATTTAAGCTTCATAACTTTAGCTATTTGCTGAAACAATTTTAGCCATAGACTGAAGTATTTATAGCCATTTGAATTAGTATTATATTGAAGTAATTATAGCCTAGGTCACAGCCTAGTTGGTTTATTCAGTAATCAGGCCCTGCCTGCCATGCTGCATCCAGGGGGAGGGGGCACGAGACTGGTGACCCTCCCCACAAAATGCTGAGTTGATGTTTTTTTTAAAATATTCTTTATTATTGAATGGAAGAAAAGATCTCATTTTGGGAAAGCGCAGTTACTTTAAGAAGAAAAAAAAAGAATGTTGGAAAAAAAAGAATGTTGGAAAAAAATCTTTACACAAATTGTGTGCCGTGCCCCCCCCCTCCCCTCCTCGCACAATCCAATTTCTTTCATATCTCCTCCCTTTTTTTTCTTTTTTTTTAATTTCGTTTTCATTTTTTCTATTTCGTTTTCATTTTTCTTAATAGTCCTCAAAAATTTTCTTCTCCGAAGCCTCTCTCCAGCCAAAGTTATTACAGAGCATCTCAAATTTCGTTTATTGGGCTTCACTTTCGCAAAATTTCCAAGAAAGATCCTCTAATCACATAAAAACATTGAAAATCATTTAAAATTGCCTTTTTGGAGCTTCAGTTTTGAAAAACTGCAGTGTCCCTAACGTTACCAAATATGGTCTTACACTCAAGTGTTTAAGACTGTAATTTTGGAAAATATTCAAACAACGGCCTCCGACCCCTTTTCTCTAATATTATCAAGATTGTTAATATTTTGGTTTTGAAAATTACTATTTCGTAATATTTAGTGGGAGAATCCTTTTTTTAATACCATGGAGTATTACATAAGAACTTCATTTTTAGAACTTCAATTTCGAAAATTTTCCAGGGGAGAGCTCCAGAACACCCCGTCCGGTAACAGCATCAAAACTTGTCCACCATAGCGTTTTTGGAACTTCCGATTCCGATTCTGAGTCACAACTGACTACAACTGTATTTATCTCAAGGACTGCATACTAAGTGCCTTGCCTCCATTTTGGAACTCCAATTAGGAAAAATTAAAGAGGTAGTTTGGGGGGGGGGGACGTATTCTATCTGTTTTTCAAAAAATCGATTGGAGACAGTCCATAAGTATCATTCCTAACCCAAACTATAAATATGGACTATAATCACATTTATAAGACTTAAATTTCTAAAAATAGCCTTGGAGCCCCACGTACCTTTCTTGCCCCTAAAATATCAGCAAGAACTGTAAAACTGCGTTTTCAAAACTACTATTGCAATTTTTTCTGGGGCGTGAATGCCGTTCCAAACTAGAAGCTGGATTCACCCATTGTTTCTAACAACATCGACTTTCGTTGAAGACTTTCTGCAGTTTGAAATGTTAAGAATTGACAATCCCCTAATATTACTAATAAGGCTCGACCGATGGCATTTTTTGGCCGATGGCCGATTGCCGATTGTTTTCCTCCAAATAGCCGATTGCCGATGGCCGATGGCAAAAAAAAAAAAAAATCTGACGGAAATAAATTGATAAGATTGTCAGGGATTTAAAGGATCATTTATTCATTTCACTTTACTTTCTACGAATAAGGACTTGTAATCAAAAAATAAAAAATCAAATTTCGACCTAATTTCTATTTTACAATCACCCAATTTAAACTTAACAAGTTTTTTCGGCACATCTGTAAGCGCATATGTACCAAAGAACATATAGATGACCAAAATATCCATTTTGAACACCTCCTCAGTTAATTATCGCAAGTTCTCTTGTGATGTCTTCATACGCGTAAACTTACGTCATTCAGAAACGTTATGAAATAGTAAGTTGAAAACTCATACGTACGTAGTGTGATCTAAAAGTTCGGGGACAAGCAGTATAAAATCTTACCCTGAATAGTTCACAGTACCGAAGCACATCTATCTACAAAATAATCACCTTGAACGACTATGCCAACGGTCGTATGGATTTTAAAAGCACTCCTGGCAGTCATTTTTTGCAACCTCCTGTAAGGCCACTTGCGCTGCTGCTTTAACTTCATCGTCAGGAAGAAGACGACTTTAATGTTGAGGATGCACGGTTTGATTGATCAATGCTCTGATATGACAAACAAAGAACGTAACGTTTCGTCGGACTTAGCTCCGTGTGACTCTTACCTGTTCCCAGCAAAAAAAAAAAAAACATTTGCATGGCCACCGCTTCCAGGAGTGTTTCCAAAAGTTATATGAACACTGGCAGAAGTACATAGTTCCTCAAGGTGATTCTTTGAAGGTGGATGTGCTTCGGTAATGTGAACTATTCTGGGTTTTATACAGCTTGCCCCCGAAATTTTGGATTGAACTACGTACAATCTATATAGGATGTAGTTATGCTTCTCTTTTTTGATTCTTGTATGATGATAGATAGAGAAAGAACGACAGCCAAAAAAAAGGAAGAAAAACAAAGACACTATTTAAAATAACCTACTGACTCTTTTTTTTAATTGAACATATAACTAAGATTTAAGCAATATTGTAATAATTTATGGATTATGTACACTATACATAGTTAAAAAACTTTAAATTATGCTGTTTAGTTATTGAAAGAAAATTTAAGAATAAAAATGAAACCGACAACAAATTACGCAATTAAAGTGGAAAGATTGCACGTAGACATTTTTTAGTCATGAAATTAAACAAAAAAGGTAACAGATAAATTACAATATTTAATCATAATAGGAATATTTTTATACTTATTTAAAATTTATGAATAGAAAAATTTGCATTTTTCATAAAAGCTATAACACTGACTTAATTTTTTCTGAAAAAAGAAATAGCCATGAAAAAAGTGAGGTTCTTAAAACGCAGCTACAGTAAAAAAAAAACTTGATATTTACTCCAAGTTAATAATAACTGAATACATATACTACTTGATCTGATGCTTGCACACATAATATTGAACTAATTGATTGTTTAAAATCTTTTATGAAGCACTACAGCCAAGTTCAAATTAATTTTTTCACTTTAACAATAATTCGCTGAAATTTAAAAAAAATTGCTTAATAGAAAATCCTTGAAACTTTTCTATAACATATTATTAAAAATATGATGAAAACGAAAATAACTCGTTCATTGCTTTTATAAAAATGCATGATAATAATTACTTATAATAGAAAAAAAATCGATTGCTATAAATAATGCAAAAAAGATGGCGCATTACGAAATAAAGATGAAACAAGAATGAGAAATACGCAAAATGACATTTCTTGAGCAAAATAAATAATCGTTAAATATTTAAGCAATGCTTGAAACGACGAGGAAGAAGCGGGGGGGGGGGGGGGGGGTGACCTGCTGATTTTGGAGTAACTTACAACATTAAACTTCGTTCCCAACTTCGGCCTCATTTGTTTAGTACAGTACCGCTACCACCAACGTCTCGGAAGAGTTTCTGAGTCGACTTCAGCACTTCCGAAAAAGAAATTCAAAAGTCTCTTTGATTTCCGAATTATGTCACCATTCAAAACGTCTTTAATAACTTTTTTATATTAATGCTCTAAATTCTTCCTAAACAATAGATTAAGTTTGACAAAAGAAATCTCTAATTTCATGAATGGTGTTAGTTTGAAACAACTCGGATGTGCAACTAGAATTTAATTTCAGAAATACAGGGAGGGAAAGGGGGGGGGGGGAGCATGCAAGAGTTCTAAAAATTACCGTCGGTTCAACGTGAATCTAACAAAATGACACAAAAACCGATTTCATCATCTCATATGTGTCTCCATGGTCTCCAGTTCGGCAATATACACTCTATAACAAAAAAATCGACGCATCAAGAAGCAATCATCCGATTGCTTTGAAATTTTGTATGCATGATTGTTTTGACCAGATGTGCAAATGATTAAAATTTGGTGTCCAATGAATGAATAGTTTGATCTCCAGCGCATCGAAACTGCGCATCCAGCAGATGTATATAAAGATCAGTTTTCCAACAGTTGTTAAAACTTTCGGTTTGATTGCGATTCAGACTACCTTTCAACAACTTAAAAATGCCTCGCCGCATGGCTCGTGCTCATTACGAGCAACTGTCAGAGTTTAAACGAGGTCATACCATTGGATTGAAAGAGGCCGGTTGGTCAAATCGGAGAATCGCTCGTCATTTGAGTCGAAGCAATGCGGCGCGGCGATTCGAAGAACTATCAGACGTTCAACCTAAAAACTAGTGTCCATCATGATCATTTACAGACGGTTGGGACAACGAAATCTACACTCGCGCCGATCGTTACGCCACCTGCCACCGACGCCTACACACTGCCGGGCCAGATTACAGTTGTGCATGGCTCGATCAGGTTAGAATGGTGCCGACTGGGGATGTATAGTCTTTAGCGACAAATCCTGCTTCCAACTGTGTCATGACGATCATCGAAGACGTGTTTGGAGACACTCAGGGCAGAGGAGAGATCCTGGTTTCACTTTTACACGCCACACTGGCCCTCAACAAGGCATTATGCTCTGGGGTGCCATTTCCGTTGATAACTGGACCTCTTTGGTCGTAATTAGAGGTACACTTACTGCATAGTGGTACGTGGGCGACATCCTAAGACCTTATCAGCAGGACAATGCCGGATAACATACGGCATGTGTTTATATGAACTATCTGCAAGCTTCACAAACTCTTCCATAGCCTGCCAGATCGTCAGATCTCTCTCTTCCATCGAGCATATCTGGGATATGATCGGAGGGCGATTGGATCTGGCAAGGAATGTTGATAACCTTGTCCGACAATTGGAGCGAATTTGGGCCGGAAATACCGCAGGACAACCTCCGGGAGCTTTATCGGTGTTTCTCACGTCGTGCTTCAGCTTGTATCTAGGCTAGAGGCGGGAAGGCTAGAGAATACCTTATTGAACTTGTTACTATAACTCTGACATAAATTATTCAATTGTTCTAAGAATTTAATCATTTACTATTCTGTGCATTGTCTTCCTATCCACCAATTTTCGTCTCAGTCGGATCACTCCTTCTTGGTGCGTCGATTTTTTTGTTATACAGTGTATCGCCAAATGATCGTCAGTCTGAGACGCTATATTAGTTTTGTATTGAAATAAGTAATTAATAGTCACAAAAATGAATAAATAGGCTTTTTAGAACACCCGATCGAAAACAAAAAGGGAAGTGCACAACTGGAACGTACGCACACCCCACATGCGAAATTTTAACCTTCTACAGCTTACCATTTTTGAGTTATGACTTATGAGAGATACATACGTACATCTAGCCGCAAGAAACAACGCAATAGTTAACTTGTTTGATACCTGAATGCAGTATTAAAAACTCTTTCAGGTGTGATTAAAATAGAAATTCATACTGAAGTTTAAGTAAACAATTTTATATGAAAACAATAACTCTCTTTACTTTGCATCAAAAAGTAAAACGGCAAAGGTCTTTTTTTTTTTTTTTTTTTTTTTCGAAAACATCGGCCAATTCCATCGGCTTTTCGATGTTTTTAAGGCCGATGGGCCGATGTTTCCTGCAAGTTAGCATCGGCCGCCGATGCCGATGGCTGAATTGTTGAACAATCGGCGTCGATGCATCGGCCAGGCCGATCCATCGGTCGAGTCCTAATTACTAAATATGTTTTACATCGCGTTTTTTGGACTTAAAAAATGCGCCCCGCCCTAAAATTACTTTCTGATTTCGCCAATGCCTTGTTATTCCGGGAATACCCCCCTCCAGATCCCCGTTATTGTTGCACCCCCAAAACTTTCGACCTAAATCCGAATATGGAGAATTAATTAAAAAAAAAAAACTAGACTTATGGTTTTGAAACTGTGGTTGCATTAATAAATAAGTAGCGCAAACTTTAGCAAAATTTTGTTCCTTTATGCTAAAAACTGCAATTTCTGGAAGCTTGCTAACCTCAGGGTCCCGGTTTTACACCACTTTACCCTGCTAGTAGCACTGGTAGCGGTAGGTGTTGCTATGCAGTATGATTAAGAAAAACTCATAATGAAAGCACCATCTAGGACCAGAATTTTAAATGCGTTTTGCTCAAAACTTGAAAATGTCCCTTTGCTTCTCATTGCCTCAATTTATGTTAGCATCAATAAAATACAAACTTATAACACTGATTTAAAAAAAAAAAAAAAAAAAATAGGGTATCAGAATCAATACCACCTATAGGCCTCTTTGATTTAACCACAATAGCTCCAGAATATATGAATTCTTTAAGAAACTAACTCAGGGGTGGAAAGGTGATTTCAAAAATTTTAGGACACAATTTTGGTAAAATTTTAGGACAACAAAGGTCAATTGTTGTCCTAAAAAATAAATTGTTGTCCTAAATCAAGTTTTGATAACTTAAATGTAACTTACAAGCTTGATTTTTGTTGTGGGTGATCAAACATTTTCAATTCAATCTTGAAAACTACAACAGAATGCATTCATTTTTTCATTCGTCACACATAACATAATGAAGTAGAAATATTTTATTTTATGATTTGAATCTGGGTTAATGTAAACAGGCAATTTAAAGGAAAATATTTTAATGAATTTGACTTTATAATAAGTACACAAATAAACATTTTATTACAGAACTATACTTTTATAATACAAAAGTATATTTTTGTATGTATGTGTATATTTCTCTCCCCCCCCCCCCAAAAAAAAAGGCAACAGCAGTATAGGTTTTTCTCTTTTCAGAGAAAATTTCTTAGGGTCTAGCAAGGTTATTTTATGATAAAATATAGACATATTTAAAATATAGAAATGAAAAGATTCATTTTTAGGTTGAATTTTCTTTTTCTGCGCAAGTATAGAATAAAATAGTGACAATTCTAGGAATTGTAGGACAAAAACTCAAAATTTTAGGAATTTTTGATTTCGATTCCGAGTCATAACTGACTACAACTGTATTTATGTCGAGGACTGCATACTAAGTGCTTTGCCTCCAGTATTTTTTATACCAATAGATGGCAGCACCATCACCGGATCGAACAGTTAATGAGAATTTAGAACTAGACCAGGAGCTAATAGCTATCTGGTGCTAACACCACCAGAGGTTTCGTTTCACTTGGAGGACATTGAGACCACGAGCATATTTAACGTCGCCCAGTCCCCTTTAATGACGATGGTGGGTCTTCGACCATCAAGGTTCGAACTCAGGACCCTCCGGCCTCGAATCCAACACTCTACCGATCAGGCTACCACGGCCCCTTAGGAATTTTAAGACAAAATTTGAAATTTTAGGATTTTCAGGACAACTCCTACCCCTGCTAACTGCTTAATAAGTAAACTGCTAATATTGACCATATGTGGTGATCAAGGTAAACAATAGTAACAAAATGAAGTAGGAAACTATATCTTAGGCAATCTGATTTTTAAATAGCAAAATTAAAATTTTATTTATTTTTATTATTGTTAAATACAAATACAAAAAGTTTCAAAGACATCATATTTTACAACTAAAAGGAAAACATAAAAATTTAAGCTTAAAAGAAGGTAATTGTATATATTAAAGAAATCAAATTAGGTAAGACTGAGAAAATTGATACAAACTGCACTATGATATATTGTGTTTTTCATTACATACGTCATTTCAGAAAAACAGTAGGATATCTTACTGTTGTTTCAGGGACTAGATGCCTTAAGGGTTGCTCTGAGGTGATGATATCTACAAAAATTCTCATGTATAATTTGTGATAGCTGTTATTTATTGCATCTTTTCTGAATATTATAATTTTTTTCTTTTGTTTCCCAAAAAGCATTATACACCAAGTTCGGATTACCTTTTCCATCTCACTGACATACTCCTTTCAAAATTATTTTTAAAACAAAAGGGACTTCATTGATCATCCCCACAAAATGAATGAAATGAAAAATACACAAGGCAAATGTTTCAAACTATTCAACAACAACAAATGAAAACATCAAGGGAAAAAAATAAATGAAATACAATATAATAAATGCACCCTAATGATTCTTTTAATACAGAAAATGCTCTCAGTCCTCATCCACTAGGTAGCAGTGCCGGATCTAGGAGGGAGCTAGCCGGGAGCTCCTGCCTCAGTTGGTAAATTACAGGGGGGGGGGAATTCCCGCTATTTCTTTCATCGAAACTCAATATAAAAAATTAAGAGGCTAGTTTCAAGATTTGCCCCAACCCAGAAAAATCAAAGATCCCTCACTGCCAGGTACAGACTTGTTTACATGAATGTATGTGCAGCTTCAGATAAAATATTAAATTAAAATAGTAACTAAGTTTTCATTCAAATTTGTTTTATAAGAAACATGTAGTTTGAAGAAAACATTTTGATTTGTGTCACTGAACACAAAAAGCAACAAGTGCAAGAGTTGAAAATAAAAAATGTTTGGGGGAATTCTACTTGGGATTAGAGGAGACTCACCAAAAGAAAAGATGTCTGAAACCAATAATTACATTTGTATTACGTTTACAATAAAAGCCAAATATTTTGGAGAATCGCATTCACCTGCACCCAACAATAGCACAGCTTAAAACCAAAAGAGATGCGAACATTAAAAGTTTCACTAAGCCAGGGGTGCCCACTCCCGCTAAGAGCAAGGGCTCACCCCCCCCCCAAATAGAAAAAATACCCCCTTAAAACAACCTCTCTATAAATTTCAATGGTGCAGTCTGTGCCATACCCCTCCCCTCTATGTGGGCACCCCTGACTAAGCAATCAGTGGCTAGTAGACAATTTTTCTAAAACATAATTTATCCCATTTAATTGATGAAATAAGAATGAACTATGAGAGTTCTTGTTAAATTCATGAAATACAAAATAAACTTCAACCATTATGTGAAAATGAAACTGACTCACTGGGTGTTTTCTTTCATCTGCTAAGAGTTCTAATTTTCAGATCAAAATCAGAGATACCCCTAAAACTAAAAAAGACATGAGAATCTCTTTAATGTTGTCACAAGATTAGCATTGCACCAGAAAAGCAGGATCTTAAACACATTGTCAGAAACAATTACTAATTTATGAGGTTTCTTAGAAATACAGAAATTGTAATGAAATACAAGGGGTGATCAAATGAAAAGGTACTGAACGATGTAAAAATGAAACAGTTAAATATTTGCATATTCCGCCATGGGAGAATGTAGCGAGACATCTCGGGATGCCATTGGAGGCTCTGACTGGATTGGAGCAGGTGAGGTCAGAGGCTCTTACAAAGAGTGCCGTCCAGTTGATCGTCTTTTGACGTACGAGGTGAGCTACTTGGTGAATTCCTTGAGACAGGAGGGACATTAAATCTGTGAGTTACTCCAGAGCCTACGCAAGTTCACCAGAAACAAAGGATCAGGACAGCTCACGAAGAGTCGTTCTGCTGCTCAATGACCCGCGCTCACACGTCTACAGGGAAACCCAGGCGGCACTGACCAAGTTCAAGTGGGAGCTTCATAACCATCCGCCCTATAGCCCAGATATGTCTCCCTGGGATTTCCATCATGTGTTTGGTTTACTGAAAAAACGGCTGAAAGGGAAGCACTTCATCTCGGACGACGTACTCAAAGACACTGTGAAGGACTGGGTCTCGTCACAGCCACAATAATTCTGGGAACAAGGAATCCTGTGGCTTGTTCATCAGTATGATTGTTGTGCTCAGGCCTATGGTGTATATTTTGAATAAAGTCTACATTTGTACCCACCGTGTTGTTTCATACCTTTTCATTTGATCAGCCCTAGTAAAAAAAAATTTAAAATTCTGTAGTACAATGGATAATTGCTCCAACTTTCCATCACACACAAATTTATCCTTATGATAGAGCAGATTGAAAAATGTAACAATCTAAGAGTATTTATATTCATCATTACTCTTTTTTACAGGGTGCGGCATATCAACTTCCCATATTTGGACAGTGGGATGTGTGAGTTGTGGCAGGGATACGGTGGTGGAATAGGTGTTGATGGATAGCAGTATACATGCCATTTACAGTAGTAGCATTGACATAGTGCAGTGTTGTGAAGGAGAACATTCACAGTGGTGGTGCTTAAATTGAACTGTTTATTTCAAAAACCAGTCAAAGGACACATTCTAAAAAGCACTTTTACCTTCATATTATTTTTTTAAAATTAGGATTACAATGTTTTAAAATAAAAGGGATATATATTTAGGTATATTTCTTTCAATAAAAAATGTTGTAATCATCATTGAATAATTTAATACGGTGATACAGATGTTTTCCAAACGATTCAATTACTACTAAACAAGAATTTTGCCTTCGGTTCCAATTTGGCCAACATGGTCCTGTTCCAGATAGAAAAAAATTGTGTTTGGGTATCAGGCTTTAGAGCCAAAGGTACGGCATTGAAAAATAAAACACCAGGTCAATCTTGTATCGTTACAATACTGAAAAATACGACACACATGACAGCACCCATCCAGGAATCCCCAAAGTGTTTAGAAATTAAACATGCACCTGCTTAGAGATTATGCAATAGGAATGTAAGCAAAACTCTGAATAATGGTCTTAACAATGTGAAAAGTTTTATTAACCTAACAGGATCACATCGGTAAGTTGGAACCAAATGTGAAACTCTTGCAGAATAGTAATCAAATAACCACCATTGTGAATATACTCATCCCCAACACATGATGATGTTCACCATTGTAACCCAACCATTACTCACATGGCGCCCCTTTCCAGATTTTGATACTTTCACTATTTACATACTGCTTGTTGGCAACATAGATTACTGAAATAATTATTCATCCCTCAAAACAAAGATTTTCCTTGTTGTTCCTTGAAGATTTTTATGCTACCAATAATTCTAAAGCTAATAATGGGAGTATTGAAAAAAAGAAAGTTTCAATACTGTTTTCTAATTATTTTTATCAATCCCTTTCCCCACCAGTAATATGGATGTGTGTTCGCTTTGAGCAAAACACAATATTAAGGTTTAAAAATATTTGTTTTATTTATTCCTTCAGTGAACAAAAGAGTACCAATTTTTGAAACAAGGGGCAAAGACGGAATATTTGTTGAAAGGAAAATGCAAGCAGAGCAGGGTTTTGGCTACAATTTTTTGTAAAATGTGAAAATACTATTTAAATTACAAAACTATAGCAAAGATTTTTCTCTTTCACTCAAATAAGGAAAAGAAAAAAAAAGATGAACAATACAAGAGAGGTAGGAAGTATGGCGATGTTTAACTTAATCTTACAATAAATCTTAGTTATCATGTTTAAATCAATATTTGAACATTCCTGGCCGCGGCCACAAGCCCGAAAATCTTTGGAGTTTAACATTGAGTGGGCGTGGTCCTGCTGCTAGGAGTTTTAATTGTCTTAATGAGCATTATGTCATCCTAATAAATGTATTATTGCGAAATGGGGGCTTGTACCATTTGAAAAATTAAACTAGTGTGCTCTCAATGCAAAGAAGAATTCCATTTTTGTTTTATTTTTTACCTCAAAAAAAAAAAAAAAAAAAAAAAAATAGCTTCAGTGTATTTTTTTGTTTAAAGATTAACGCCTGAATTTTGAATTTAGTTTTCAACTGGAGATGAAACTCATAAAAGCAGTTAGAAAGATATGCAAATGTATTTACTAGCCTTTGACATTTTAGAACTTTGCTAAAGTTTTTTTCTGAAGAATGTATGAACTAATTCTAAATAACAATGGTTTACGTGTAAATTATTTAAAATTTTAAAAACACTTAACTCTTAAATTAAGAAATTAGCTTTTAGGGAAAGATTACACATACAAAGAAATTTATCATCTATAAGTGTACTTCATAAACTAAAAACAATTGTTACAATAGAGTCTCTCATTTCTTGATATGAAAAAAAAAGAGTAAAAATAAATAAATGAATGGTAAAATATAATAAATAATAATGAAGTAACATTATTGTGATTCAATAATTTTTCCAAAAAAAATATCATTAAAAAACTTCCCACTCTTTAACAGAAAACACATGCATGCACACAGTTAGCATGAAGTGAATTATTTACCATTGTAAAGAAAACATAAATGATAAAATCAATGCAATTCAAGCATAAATTTGAAAAAAAAAAACATTATACACATGATTTGAAATTACAAGGATACCAATAAATAAAATTTTTCAGTTTTGATGGTAAGCAATGGCTAACAAACAGCAATTATTTGCAGGCCTCTGCTTAGCAACAAAAGTTAAAAAAATTTTCTGCAATACAAAAGGTTTCCTCGCCCAAAACATTTGCAAGCCTTTGTTGCAATTTTATCTTAATAACCCTGATTTTATCAAAAATGTTGTAATAGTTTAAAAATTCCAGATTTCACTATAGCATATTTTCCAAATATTGCTAACCATCATATTGCTAACCATCATTTTCTTCTTAACTGTGAACTAAACATGCACTGATCTTCAGTTATTTGAGGGTTTTGCAAGTGTTTAGCAAAAAAAATCATTTACATATTAATTTTTTTTTTTTTTTTTTTTTTTTTTTTTTTGCTAAATGAAAATTTGCAGTTTTTGAATAATTTGGAAAAAATTAAGGGTTGTTAAAAACTAAAAATATTTCCTCAAAAAACTACTTCTTAGAAATGTGTAAACCTACAATTAGAAGAAAATCAAAATAAAATACTTGGGCTATAGGTCGCAGCAGCATTATATTACAAACATAGTAGAATGCCATTATCTGGATGGGATGTCCAATCAACTGGATTGACCAAGGACCACATTTTTAACCACTTTGACCATTCTCTTCAAATATGGACAGCACAGTGCATTTCTTACAAGTAATAATTACTATGCATCCTTCATTTAAAAAAAGTGTCACATTCACAAAATAACTCTTTACACGAAATTCTTAATATGCACAATTATAATGGTCAACCTGAAGCCTAAAAAATGAGCGAAGGATAGTAACTTAAAAAGCATTGTCATGGCCATTTTTTCAAGTCTTCCAATTTTCAGGATTTTCCACTAACCAAATCTGACTCTCAGTACTGCTTTACCAGTCTGGATAATCGGCATCCAACTGTCTGTACAAAAAGTCATTTTTACCGGCTATAAGTCATGATGTGTATTTTGAAGCTGTTTTCCAAACAGTCATGTACTATTTATTACACCGCTTTCGGTCTCATTTGATTACTTCTGTCTCCACGACAGGTCGGACAGTACCATTTCCCCTTGGGTTTGGTTGTCAACCCGACACATGAAAAATGAAACCATTCTCTCTCGCAGTCTTCATTGTCACAGCCAATCATTTCACCATAAGACACCTGATCGCACAAACAATAAGTAGGCTCGTCGGGATCAATGGGGGGCTCGATGGGAGGAGCATCTTGTTCTTTCTCAACTTTTGCTTTTCTCTTCTTCTTTTTCTTTGTCTTACTTGTGCTGGGAACAACTATTTCTTTTTCGTGACGTTCGTGGACGGAGTCATCTCGCAGAGAAGTCTCCACATGTCTGTGGCGACGAGACCTTTTACTGGGGCGTTCTGGCTGTTCGCTTTTGCTGTTTTCATTCTGAGTTTCATTTTCGCGACCTAGGTCTGCAAAACAGAAAAAAATCAAATATTTTATTGGAAAAAAAACGAAAACTTATTATTGAAAAGACATGATTCCATGTTTATATAGAAAACAGTGATAACAACAAGAGAAAAGAAGCTTCATGAAACAAAAACAACCCCAGATAACAGAATCAACCCCATCAGCTGTTCATCATTTAATATATTGATGGTCAAAAAGTCAGAATTGTAAGGAAAACAGAAAATTTCACAGGAAACATTTATTTTTTAAAAGTAATTCTGCTAAGTGCATGTAAGATTTTGTGTTTTTTTTTTTAATTGCAAGAAATCATTGTGGAATGCAGAACATTTAAAAATAGAAAGTTTCAAGGTTTAGCTACAATTAATTTTTTAAATCTCATTGTAAAAACTGGACAAAACTACAAGTGCAATGGATATTTCCCCCTAAAACACACTAATATCATTGATTTCCCTCTTCTTCTCAATCAATTTTATCAATCTAGACGTCATGGAATTTGAGGAACGTTTTTAGAAACTTTTATCCAAGTTTTTTTGAAAAAAAAAAAGGGGAGGGGTTCATTTTAAAGGCTCATACACACAAAAAATTAGACTCCGTTATTGGCTCAGGTATCAGCAGTCGCGGCGATTTGGGACCACTTTTCATGGTTAATTTATTTATTTTATTTTCTAATTTAAGAACCAAAACTAGAAATTAAATTTAAAAAAAGCAGAAAAGTCAAAATTTTCAGAACATAATTATTTGTTTTACATCGTATATCTGTTTATGAAGCATTTAGCACAAGCAATAACTTTTACTTTATGTATTCATTGTTTAGATATAGGAAAATAAATTGATTTACTTAAACAAGCCATTTTTGTTTTAAAATTATTACCAAGTGTTTGTGACACCTCAAAATACAGTCAACACAGACTCGCTTAGCCCAAAATAAATGCCATTTCCCATCAGATAAAGCTACAAATTAGTGTTAAATCAATCGCTTAACACCAAAAGAATTTAGATGAAAGCCTGCATAAGACGAAGAAAATTTTATGGTCTTGAAGAAAAAAGGGAAAAGAAAAAAAGAAAATCCCCATACTTTTACATGAAATTACTTTCGAAAGACGAAAGATCTGCACTCTAATGCAAGCAACATGGATGACAGCAAGAAAATTCCTCTCCTTGCGGAGGAAAATTGGAAAAACCACGTTGTGTCAAGAAAACACAAATTGTAGCTGTAGACTGCTTACAGTAAAAAAGCTTGAATGAACAGTGAAGTCTTCACCAAGTGGCTGACTAAACCAGACTTAAAATTTTATTGTGAAAAAAAATGTAATTCTGGACACCTGTTTGAACCATGTAGAGGTTTAAGGTCTAAAAGCGATGAATTGTTTTTTTGCCTGCCAACACTGCAGTAAAAATCCAGCCTTGCGATCACGGAAAAATCAGATGTTTGAAAATGCACAGTTGTAGAGAAATGGTCTGAATAGACATTGACTGTTTTGAATTACAGGCAATTCCATGATGAGGTCAACCAGATGATCAAATTTTCAAAATTAAAATTTCTAAACAAATGAGGTGTCATTTTAAAGGTAAAGAGTTGTATATTTTGGAATGCCTGTCTAAAATTTAATCACTTCAGTTATAAATAAGTTACAGGAGGTTAAGCTAAGGTCAACATCTTGAGTATTTTCACACCATATTTGGTGACTCTCGAAGAAATTCTGTTTTTTCCAAAAAATACATACTAATATTATGAATTGAGATGAATAACCATTTAAAGATACAATGTGTTGCTGGTGATGTAGCAAAAATGTTTTAAAATGTAATTCATTTTGATTTATAAAAGAATTCCTCTGGAGTACATTAAGTGTTTTACGTCCGACACGAAAATGTGCAATAAATTATGCTAAGCCAATAATTTTAAAGATACATGCATGTATTTTTGGGTACAAAGTAAGAATTTCAATCTCTTTGATGTAACCTATTTTCATTTTGTAACAAGTGAATATTTTTTACTGAAATCTAGGTGTCGCACCTAAAAAAAATTTCACGTAAAAAATTTTTTGCGTCCGACACTGTTACATTCCTTTAAACAACATGTTTTCAACTGTGTTTTTTCTTTTTTGGCCTTTGATTTCAAAGTTAAAGTGAAAAATGCATAAAAAACAACTTAGTGAATTTACTGTATATACATTTAGGGCCGATAGGGGTAAGTAGGACCCCTTTTGAGAAAAAGTGTGTTGAATGAACGTAATACAGTTGATTAAGATCAATTTTGGAAAATTTGGCAAAAGTATAAGTGGAAAAAAAATTGGAAACACTAAATGACTGCGTCTGTGTAAAGTTGGCTAAGGAAGAATCATTATCAACATTCAACCTATATAAATCTTGATGGTTTTCTTTCAGGTAAGTTTCACAAATAACTAATCACCAGCTTTTGTAGCTGAACTATTCTACTAAATCATCATAGTTGTCTTGTATTTCACTAATACAAATGTTTCATCAGAATTGCTTTTGATTTTCAAATAATTACTGTTATGGGGGGAACCACTTACCCCATAGTATGGGGACCTCTTATAGCGAAATTTTACCGGGTAAGTGGGGCCTCTCCTCTAAAAGTTTTTAATAATATTTTACTCAAAAATTCTGATTGCAGTACGCACTTTAAGTTAAACTGTACATGAATGTTTAATGATTATAAAAAAATAAATGCTAACCGGGAAACACTTCTTTGAAATATGCTGCTTAAGCTCGCCAAAAAATATTTTTTAAGATTTTTTTTTTTTTTTTTTTTTGACTAAGTTCTCTGACCTAGAAAAAAAAATTCCACATAACCCTAATATATGCAAAACTAATCATTGTGATAAACCTTGATATGTTCATTGTAAAAAAGTATAAAAACCAAATGCATATTTCAGTTTTGGGGGTTGACCCACTTACCCCAGTGTACTTCCCCAATCAACCCTACTTTTGAATTTACTTGGTAAATTTTGTTTCAGTACATGTAACCTATAATCAGGGTTCATATTTTGATGAAAAAATTCCATGACTTTTCCAAGACTTTTTCATGACTTCAATGAAAATTTTCATGACCTCGTCACACGAAGAGAATAGCACTATTTAATCTCAAACTTGGTAATATTTGGAAATGAGCATTAGCAAAACGTCTACATGAATGCCACAGCCTCATGGAAGCACTTACTTGTAATAGGAAAAAATATAAGTGCACACTTAAAAAACTAAACTTTTCTTATTTGTCTTCATTATATAAATTTAAGTAAAGTAAAAATGCAGTGAAACGAATATGATGATGCTTAAATGTCTGATATATTTTTTTAAAAACAGGCAGAATGATATTGAATGGGACAAAGGTTGAATGAGTCATCACTAAGTTTCAATAAATTTGCTTCAAAAGTTACCTTTTAGTGCCAACAGTGCCTTTAATCATCTACATAACTTGACAGTATTTTGGTTCTTTGAAGTAAAGCCACATAGTTTAGTTCTTTATGTTTCCAAACCAGATCTTTTTTGAAAAAAACATTCAGTAATGAATCAATCTTCAGATTGAAAAGTATATTTGTTTTGTTTACAAATATACTTTTGAAACTTAAACTATAAATTTTAATGCTTGGATGCACATTTGTGTACAAAGGTACTTTGGTTTCTATATTTTCTGAGACACAAGAGCAAAACAACTTGTCAGCTTACACAAAATCCAGGAAACGTCGAAATTGGTTAACGCGAAATGGGAATAAGGCGAAATTTTGTTAACGCGAAATATTTTGGCGTCCCCATCAAATTCATAATAACGAGGTTTGACTGTGCTTCGGGGTAAATTATGAAAAGCTAATTCATGTCTAAGTGTTTCTATGGAGAAAATTATTGTGTACAAAATTCATCAAAATCTTAAGAAAAACGTGAGTAAAGTTATTAGATTTGCATTAATTTCCATTTATTTGCTTCTATATGCTCAAAACAAGCCCTAACAAAATTTTGTACTTTTTTTTCTTTTTTTGCTGCCACTAAAAGTCCTATGTCTTTTAAATGTCTTTTTTTTTTTCTTTTTGCCCCCTTACTTATAAGCCCCATTTTTCCTGACTAGTTATCAGAAACCTTGGATAATCAAAGCTCCTATGTATGTATAGTGAACAATGATATATAAAACTTTTTAAAATTGATGTTTGCACAAATGCAAATAGAAGTATGTTCAAAACTAAATGGGAATACTTGTCATGTACCTTTTGAATTTAACTATCCATCCATGTATCTTCAACTCCAAATTATTCTGTACATTCCATTTCTTGACGTAAAACATTTCAAGATAAACTAATTGTAAGGGGTAATGAACAAAATTTTTTTGCTCAACAAATTACAAACCTATGTGTGATTCTTTAAGCAAAAGATTGCATCATTTCCTTCAAAAATTATTACTTTTTAATGAAATATATGAGGCATCACATGTGGGACAAAGTGACTACTTTTTCGTGGAATGGCAAAATACATAATTTATTTCAAAGGTTTAAAGCTATTATTTTTCAACAAATGAGATATGTTTCCTTTACATTGGAACCTTTGCTTTCACAATCTACAACTTATTTTACCAATGCTATTTTAATAGAGCAAAAATTATTAACTAACTCATACATCAAGTTACAAGAGGTTGACTTTGGATGTCTCCAGGGATAATAGTGGACTCAAGTAAAATTTTCTGAGTGAAATTTTCAGAAACAGAGAAAGTTCGATCCTTCCCCCTTTTCGTAAAAACTCTACAAATATGCATACAAAAATCACTTAAATTATTGGAAAAAACTATTCTAAAAGTTTTTTTTTTAATAATTTTTCAGTTTTAGAAGGTGTTGTCAGCCCAAAATTTTCGGAAACGGAACTCAAAACTGGAATTTTAGGAAATTTCAGATTGCAAACACCCCTGGACATCCCACGTGTGACACATGCAAATAAATTAAAATTTAAATAACAAAATTATTGAACCAAAATATAACTGTGTCTGGAATATCTTGGTATCAAATGCAAAGATTAAAAAAGGTGCATACTCTTGTTCAATTAGAATATTAAGAGATATGATAAAATGTTGGTGAAATTTAAACTAACGGTGGAATGGCTCAAATACAAAACACTAACCTAATTTCATCCTGTCTGATTCCAGTTGGCGAGACTTGCTGTCAACAATATCTTGTATAGCTTGGGCGATTTGCAACTTTTTATCACCCAGATCTTGAGTCTTTATCAGTGCTCTTTGAATCTGAAATAGGGTTCTCCTGCGAGTAGCATCATCCAGGTCTTTTTTTAAAGTGTTCTTATAGTTGTCCAAATCTTGTAAAATTTCTAAAATGTCAACAAAATGCAAACAATAAATTTAGAATGAAATTTCTTCAGTTTGAACTAAACATTCAACAAAATTTTACACAAAAAATTCAACAGAATTCAATGCACTAAGTTTTGAGAAATAAATCAATACCTTTGTGCTGAGAAATAACAGGAAATATCCAACATTGTTTAGCAAAAATAAACACTTTACTGACTACACGTGTTTCAAGGTTCCCAGGAATCCCTTTTTCAATTCAAAGTTGCAAGCATTTGGATGTAAAGATATCCAGTAAAAGCAATCTGAAGAATTGTTCTAATCTAGTTAACGATCTTAAAGCCATTTTGAATTTTTCTGCAGTTTGGCATCCATTCATTTAATTGGTGTCTTTTTTCACCCTCTTCTTTGAATTCCTATGGCTTTTTGTCTTTGTGTTTATTGCTATGTTTTTCTAAATTACTTTTTATCTGTCTTTACGTTTCCATTTCTTGTTTTATTTTGACCATGTTTTGCTTTTTTGTTGTTTTTCCAACGTTTTTCTATTTTCTTGCATTAGGTTTATTTTTTCTTTCACTAAATGTGACAACTGATTCTTTGCAATTTTTTTCTAACATAAAATGTATTGCTAATTTATTAATTAGTGGCTTCATTTTGACAGAAAAATGTATATTACAGGATTTTTTGGAGAATTTTATTGCTTAACGGTTTTTCTGAACAGAAACATGCAATAAATATTGGCACTAAATGGTAATAAATGTTACACTAAATTTTATTTTTTATTATTATTCCCACTCTTTTTGAACTTGTCCACTGCATACATTGCTTTACACTTGAAATATTACTCATTAGTAGGTTGACAAATCAATAAATCATTACTTTTAATATTAACTGTCAGTCGGGTTAAAAATATTTAAAGTTCATTCTTTGCATCAAAAATGAGGTTCCTTGTAACTCCAAACTACCTGTCTGAAATTTTATTGCTACAAGTGAAATCTCCTTACTACGAAAACTAATACAACCAAATACCTGTTTCAACGAAATACATTTTCAGTCTTGATTTCATTGCCAGCACATTACTTGAATTCCATTACAATGAAATTCCTGTTACAACGATCAATATTTCAGGTCCCTTGAATTCTGTTGTAATAGAATTTTCCTATATTTGCAAATTTGTCTGCATCTTGCAAAAGCTTGCCCCATCCTATCTTGATTTGCCATTCTGCACATAAGGTAAAATCTTCCGTAATCCTGTGTTTATTATGATTAAAAAAGACCCATTGGCTTTCAAAATTACTTTTCAATCATAATGCGGTAGTTGGTATAAATAGTAATCTTTCAGTTAATTTTATTAGATAAAAAGAAATGGTTCGAATTTATTATTTGCAAAATTATGTCGTGTTAAATCTTCAAATTTTTTTTCTTCATCATCTGCATTTTTGGAAAAATAGATAAGCATTTGAGCACTTCATTTTATATTTTATGTTTTTAACACAAAGATAAACATTTCAATTGTGCCGCACAGGAATGTAAAATAGATTTTTAACTGTCATTTCCCTATATGTCCAAACACAATTCAATCGGTGCATTTTGACGGTGAGAGAACAATGATAAGATTCAAAAATTGCAAGAAATATTTCATACACATGTTTTGTTCTTTCAAGAAATACCTTTTTCACTGAAAAACAATTTTGAGTTTAATACTAACAGCAATCACAATATAGCTTCATTATGACAGGATATCTTACAATTTTTAAAAGTCTAAACTATAGCTTTAATTTTATTTTTTTAAAAAGCTCAAAGACGCAGGTAACTCAAGTTTTTACAATAAGTGCAGCAAGGATGTACATGTAATTATCATATTGAACTTAATTATTGGGCCTAAATTAGCCACATTGAATACAGGTAACTGTTGGTCTACTACTACCCTTTTACAGCTTATGTTTGTGAATAATCATAACCGTTAATCTAACCATTACAAGGAACTCAAATTGACTGGCTAAGTTATCGGTTGCCTTTGTTTTATTTCCAAGGCAAGAATTCCCTCTAAAGGCTCGTCAAGCTGGATGTAAGCTTAGATCTTACTGAATCCAAGAATTAATTGAAACCAAAACTCTTTTTAAGCATTCTGCTGAGTGTTAATTTGATTTTATTGCAGCAAGAAGAAAGATGGGATTTCAGATTTGGACTTATTGTAAGCAAGCAATTTGAGTCTCCATTTTACCACAGAAGTTGGAGTAGATGTCAACATTTTATTGTTTTACCCAAAAATACAATAAGTCCAAATCTGAAATCCCATCTTTCTACTTGCAATTTCTTTACCCCCCCCCCAACCATACCCCAACCATAATTTTAAGCCTAATCTCTTCAAAAGTACATGCTCAAGCATTAGGAGACGCAACAACATTAAAAAAACATGTAATTTTAAAATATGCAAAAATTGTCCACATGTGTACCCCTACATGGAGAACATTTTGACATCAGAAAAAAAACAATAGAAGACAAATGATTTGAATTCACATAAATAGGAAACTTTTTTCATTCTTCAACAACTGCTTAATCAAACTGTTTATTTGCATCTTTCAGAAATTACTTTTGGACTGGGTAAGAGACCCATCAAAATTAGAAGTCTGTTTGGAATGAACTAGTATCATGCCATAATAATCGAAGCAATTTTTTGAAAATGCATTAATATTTTCTATGTTAAAGGCCCTAGTTAAATGTTTATTCAATTTTGCATAATAGCTTAATAGTTTAAAAAGATTAGGGGCACATTTTGACTGACCGTATTTGCCACAAAAGTGTCCTATAGCAAGATGTTTATAACTTTGTTAAACCTAGTCTAATGAAAAGTTTTTGAAAAATTATATAAATAAATCATCATATAACTCAGTAAATAAGCTACTCACTTCTATATAACTGATTTTCATAATGCAATATAAAGGTGTATAATTAGCGTTCAAACAAATACAGCATAAATTACTTGTACATATCAAATCTCCTTTACAAAGTTTTAACGTATAATACCTAAACAGAACATGAAAATAAAATTTAATTTAATACAGAATATAATTCCCTGTGAATTAAAAACAAAATCGATAATTTAATCCATTACCTTCAATTTGAACAAATTAAACTATTCAACAAAATTGCATTGCATCCTTCGAACAAAGGATTTCATAAAAGAAAATAATACGAAAAACTTCATATGAATTTAGATCTAAATAATAATTTATTAATTTAAAACAATGTATGGCAAATATTACCTTGGTACTCTAAATCAATTTGTCTCAGCTGGGTAATATTCCTCTGGATGTCATCTGGGATATTTTCAACAAAGTCCATATAGTCTTCCATATAGACAGCAGAATTTATTGCTTCAAGAGCAGCATGATTTAATAGTTTATTGCTCTCAGCATCAGATTTCGAATTTACAAACATCTTGATGAAGAATCTTTGCTCACAATTCCATTGGGTATTTTAATAAAGAAACAATAAAAGCCTTAAGCCTTTGATTCATTTACCATGACTGAATTATATTGAGAAAAAGTTTAGCGCTTCGTAGAAGCAGTCAAAGATTATAATCCATTTTACCTTTTTTGTTGTTGACGAATTTAAAACAAGAAGAAGTTGTAGTACTAATATGGACAAATAAGTTCCATTTCTGACAGTTAACACAGATTACAAAAAACAATCTCCATAATTGATAATAAATTAATTAATTAATTAATGGAGGATTGTTAATGAATTTAAAACTTTATAAAGGCTTTATTATTGTTGTTATTTAAAATTCTACATCAATATTTTATTGGGAGCAACTCAACTAGACTCGATCAAGATTGCAAACTTACACTTCTTCTTCCTCCAATCATTTTTATCTTTTGCTTTTACTATATTTTTTTCGATAAGGGGCGTGCGCTGGTCGCACTCCGGTAAACAAACTAGAAATGTTTTTGAAAAACAATAGTTTGCCAAAAAATGTTTGGGAATTTAAGTAAATTAAAAATCAAATCCTCTAATCTCTAACTTCTTATTTCATCTTACTTAAGCCATGCTGTTACGTTTGTGTAAGAGTGAGTAGTTTCATTTGCGTATTTTTGTGACTCATTTCTGATTAGTGAATGAATTCTTTCCTGTTGTCATAAACATTGAGATTTTCATGCTTTCAAAACAATGATAATCTCTGTGCGGCAAATAATCTGTACTCTACTTCGCGTACAACGTAGATGAAATGTACCTTTAATGTGCAAAAAAATATTTGCTTTATTGCATCTTTTGGATAGCATCTCATTAGAGGCTCTGTTATTGCAGTTGAAAGGAAATTTTAGATTACTTTCTTACTTATTTTACTGTAAGTTATGAATTTTTGTAACTGCCTTCCGAAACAAATGTACATTTTTATTATTATTATATTAAATGCGTTAAAATCTGAATGTTAATATTCAGCTGTTTTATAAATAGCTTTGACATTTTTATTCAAGAATTTTTTAGCTGTTGAAACAAGTAGATGAAATAATATTTTGTATGGAGTGTTTTTTTTTTCCCCAGGATGGAAAAAACAGGATGACCCTGGTTTAAACTGTTGTAAATACTTTTAACGTCTCTAAACATAATCCTCAGGTACAAATAGTGAGCTTTTTGCACTGATGACACGACTCAATTGTAGCCTTGAAATAGGAATATAAAATGAAAAGAAATATTATGTTACTTTGCTGTATTAATGATGTCTTAATACATCTATTAATGCATCATAAAAATATAGCAAGTAACTTTTGGTTATTTTCATTAATAAATGAACAATGTTACTATGATAATATACATTCGGACCTCCATATATCGAAGTAGAAAATTGCCGGAAAAAAATTCGATATATAGAAACAATCTTATTTTATCTTAAAATTCTCCTAAAACATTAAAATTAAAGCTAATTTTCGTGTATGAAACCTAATTTCTAATTTATACGAGCATCGGATTAATTGAAAATTAATTTAAAAATAACAGAAATTACTTTTTTGCTCCTTCATACATCTTCATTCTTTGTCAATTCAACTTGATCCACAACATTAAGGGATTCTTGTTTTGACAAATTGAGAGAAAAGTAAAAAATTAATCTACTCAACTTGAATGATTTTTACTGCAGCTAAAACGACTAGGAACAATAATCAACAGACAAAAGGGATGACTTGAAACTGATTTTACAATGTTACTGGTTACAACTAAGATATTTGAAATAAACTTGAGGGAATTTAAGAATTCTAGAACGACCTATCTACACACCCTTCAACCCCATATTCCTTATGAGTTTCGTAGCAACCTTTAGTGAACATAATTTTCTCCCCTAACCTTTATTTTTCATGAGACAAACAGTCTAAAGAGGCAAAAAAAATCTACGAATGTCTTGAAAAAAAATTCGATATATAGAAACAATTTTTCTATGTAATGAACATAGAAATTTGCTGAGATTTCGATATATAGAAAATTTCGATATGTGGAAGTTCGATATATGGAGGCTCGACTGTAATTGTTGAATTGAACATACCGTAGTTGAAAAAATAAATATTGAAAATATCATGATATTTTCAAAATTAAATATCGGATATATATATTGGCAAACCCTGCTTACATCGCTTTGCAGCCCCAAAAAAGCTCCTGCTAAGATTCCCAAATTGATAGTTGAACCTAAATATTATGCTTAACTTGTCAAAATTATATTAACTTGGCCCTTCTTTCTTTCCAGGTGATGCCATCAGCACTACAATTATACTTAGTAGCAATGCAAAGCACATCCTGCATTGCATGTTATTCTTAACTCTTCTGTTTGTGTTTGAGATTTTTGCTGGTGGCATATGTCTCTGGTCCTGTGATACTGAATACATCGACCCATTTGAGAAATATGGTTATATTCCTGCTATTCTGTTATATTTATTGAGATTTTTGACTTTCCTTGCCCTCCCACAGTGCATCTGTAATTGTTTAGGCTTGCTTTGTTTTAATGCTTTTCCTGATAAGGTACAGTTGAAAGGGTCCCCACTTTTAGCCCCGTTTATCTGCATCAGAGTCGTCACGAGAGGCGATTTCCCGGAACTGGTGAAGAATAATGTGAACCGCAACATGAACACCTGTCTAGATGTTGGCCTGGAGAATTTTTTGTTTGAAGTTGTCACCGATAAACCTTTGTGTCTTCCTAGGCATCCTAGGATTCGGGAGATTGTTGTACCATCTACTTACAGGTAATTTATAAGTGTTATAAAATGCTTTTTTAAGTCTCAAAAAATACACATGGAAAAGACTGGAATTAAAAAATTAATTTTTATTAAGTATTCAACAGGTATCTGGTGAATGTACTCATATAACTTGCTGGGTTTTTATTTTTAGGTGCATATTTTGTGAAAGAAACTTTTTTTTCTTTTTGTGAAGAAAAAAAGAATATTTTTTAGGCATTTTTCTGAAATATATTTTTTGTGAAAAAAATCCCGTCATATTGCATACAGCATGTTTAGCTCACAAATCTATTCTGAAATCTCTATGGCCTAAGGGACTGAGAATGACTTAGAAGCTGAACTTTTTTTCTTTTTTTTTTTTTTTTTTTTTTTGAATTAATTGAGAAAGAAATGTTTTTACAAGTGAAATGTTGTGAAAGGTCATTTTAAGGCATGAAATTTTGTAGAATGGCTACTTTTACAACATAGAATTTTTAGAAGGGACTGCAAAGCGGACCTGATTTGGGTCTGAATCGGCTCCAGGTTTTTCTACACAAGTGTGCATTAAAGTAAGACAAAACAACGTTCGAAGAAGCACAAATTCGCAAATTTGGTGTAATTTCCTAATTTGTGCTTCTTCGAGCGTTGTTTTGTTTTACTTTATTGTTCAGCACAAAGGTATTTATTTATCTTACAAGTGTGCATGTTCTTTCAGTTACACTAAAAATTTCAGGCCCTGGGAAAGAGCACAATTATATAACTGCCAAGGGGAAAACTGACATTTTAGAATGCTTTGACAATTTAATCATGATGAGTCAAAGAAATGCTGTAGAACAACTAAAGATAGCTCAGCCATTACTTTGTAAGTTACTAAAAAATCGTGACGAGATTAAAAGCAAAGTTAAATGAAAATTTTTACCACAAGCGTAACCATGTTGGTACAGATGGTGGAGTTGAATCTGCTTTGAAACTAGTTTACGAATGTCGGGGGAAAGGGTGCGCGATTAAAGGGTTCGTTAATGCGGCAAAAAGCAGAAGATCTTTCTCTTAAAATAAGCCTAAAGAACTCAGTAGCATCGCACAAATGGTTTAATCAATGGAGAAAAAGAGCTGTTCCATTCCGCTAATTTATAATTTAAAACTGAGTTTAGTTGAGTCATTGTAATTTTTAAGTGCAGTTGTAAAAATAACAGGGTTCGTACGCTCCGGGAATTCCGGGAAAACCGGGAATTGTCAGGGAAAATAACACTGTCAAAAATGTCAGGGAAAAGTCAGGGAGTTTTCAAATTTTGTCCTCCAAAATTTTTTTTTTCCATTTTTTTCCCCAAGGAATTAAGTAACATGAGATCTAGTCTTCGTTTTTATTGTGATTTCACGAAAAAAATTGTAAATTTTTATCTAAACCGACGCTGGCACTTAAAAACTGCGATCGAGAAATGAACGTTTTTTTTTTTTTTTTTTCACAACGAAAAATGCGCTAAAAGAGCGAAAATTTTCTTCCATGGAGTCAGTGAGGGGAACGCATTTCTTTCTACTGCCTTAAGTTTTAGATGGGTTGCCACAACATTCTATTCGGTTCAGGGTTCGTACGCTCCGGGAAAACTTGGAATTATCATGGAAAATGACATAGTCAAAAATGTCAGGAAATTTTCCAAATGTGTCCCCAAAATTTTTCTTTTCCCAATTTTTTCTCAGGGAATTTGGTTTTATGAGATCTAATCTTCATTTTTATCGATGTATTTAAAAAAAATTGTAACAATTTTAAAGCAATGAAAAAAGTGGCGACCCAAAAAATCTTCAGCAGCCGCCATTTTTGGCTCTCAGTAGTTCCCAAGGGAAAAAAATCAGGTGAACAGCAATTATGCACAAACTCAAAAGGAGAGAAGACAATTTACTGCTTCGGAAGCACAACCTGTAGATGGGAAAGTCGATCGGGGAAAATAGTTTTTTTTTTTGATCGGAAAATCATTTCAGCTACGTGTGAAATGTAGTCGCCATCTTTGGTCATTCACAAGATAGATGTAGATACGATCCTAAAATGCCTAAGTTTCTAAAAACAAAGCAGAATTGGATGTTTTCTTTAATTGAAAACTGATGAAAATAACAAAAAATGGTCTACAAATTGATTTTCTATTGTTATTTAAAATAATTTTCTTGAGAAATGAAAAATTTTGTTCTTAAAACTTAATCTTATCCTCACTGCCTCGGACGCAAATGTGATAAAAACTTTTCAATGAATTGTAGTTTCATGAAGATTAATTATTTTTTAATTGCCTTCATGCGACAAATTAAAAAAGTTATTTCTTATTTTTGGGCATAGCCGCCATATTTGGTCATTCCCAAGATGGAAGTACACAAGACTTTTTAAGTTCCTAAGTTCCCGAAAACGGCATTGGATGTTAATTGCAATGCAAACTATTGAAAACAACACAAATTGTGCCTTTTTTTCGGATAATTTGTAATTATTTTCTGGAAAAATGCAAAATTTAATCTTCATGACATTTTTTTGTTTTAATTGATTTATACTCTTATGTGCTAAATACTGACTATTTTGCTTTTATTGTATCCTTTTAAGGATTATTAATTATTTATTACTACTTTTATACTACAAATCCAAAAATCTACTTATTATTTTAAATTTTTCACTTTGTCGCCATATTTGATCGTTTGCACAATGGAAGTAGACTTAAACTTCCAGAAACAGAATTGGATGTTTATATCAATGAGTAACATTGAAAATAACATTAAAATGTGCAAAAAGTTGTGAATTTTTGAAAATTAACTAATACTTTCTGGAAAAGAAAATTTGAAATTTTAATGTAAGCGTCCTTTAATATGTGAAAAAAAAAAAAAGATTATTGGCATTGGCCTATGATCGGCGGATTTTGATTTTTGTTACTATGCATTACATGGTATGCCAATTGATGCAACAAGTTAACCATATTTATATTAAAATTTAGCTTTGCATTTTGCTCAATATGTTTTGTGTAACCTACTTATAAGAAAATAAAAAGTATTGTAAACAATAAGTGGATGCTAAAAGGTTGCTGCAGGACTACAGCAAAACGCTATAATATTACGCGTGACATCAAAAAAAAAAAAAAAAAACGCTAAAATAAGTTGAAAGTACTCTGTTTTCAACAAATAGTAAACAAATTAAAAGAGTTTTGAACAAAATGTTTAAAAAACAACTTAAAATTTTGACAGAGAAAACAAAGGAAAAAAAAAATCCAAGTTTTTTTTTTTTTTTTTTTTTAATCTAAGGGGAGAAGTTTCAGTTCTTCTGCATTGCTACTTTAAACAATTTTAATTATTTTGAAAATATTACTATTTAAACTTAAATTTTTAATGAAGCGAGTAACCTGGAATTTTCTGAAAAACAACCTGGAAAACCTGGAAAAGTCAGGGAACTTTTTTTAACCAAAAGTGTATGAACCCTGAATAAATGCTTTTTAATTGAAAAAAATTAATCATTTTGGGTGTCCTGGCTTCTTTTTGGTGTTTGTTATCAATCGGTTATTGGTACCAAACTATACTTAGCTCAAGGTTATCACATTAAGCAGCATCTACTGTTTATCAATGAGAATAAAAAATCCAAATATTTACAGGGCATTTAACAAAGGTCCCTTTCATATTTGATTGATACCTTTTGAAAGGTTCCTTTGATATTTGTTGCTGTACTACTTTAACTATAATGGAGTTGATCAGAACAGAACTCATATAAAATTTAACTGAGGGGTGTCGTGAATTCTACAGCTAAACCTTGTTTTCTTTTCAGCTTGGACATATCTTTTTATTATTGTTAATTAATAATGTGCTGAAGACTGCAACGAGTTCACTGTTGCATAAAGCATTGTCAGTGTTCGTATTTTAATTAGTCTCAATGTAGTTTTAACTGAGAGGCATCTTTCATGCATCTACTCACCACCCCAAAGCAGAATACTACATAATTTGCGACGTACGTTGCAGAACAGATGCCTGAGCTGCGGAACAATTCTGTTCAAATGTCAGAGGAAAACTCAGATAAAATTTCTGCATTAATTCTACAAATTTCTGCTGAATTTTTGCTAATAATTTCCAACTCAAGATAGAATTTTGCACAAATTCTTCAGATTTCGTTAAATTAGAAGAAAATCTAAAATTCTCGGACATTACAATAATTCGGCGGAAAGCTCGAAAAATGTTGAACTTGATAAATCATCTGCAGGAACTTTAGATTTACTTTAAGATTAAAGAAATCTGCAGAATTTGTGCAAAATTCTATCTTGAGTTGAATGATATTTGTAGAAAATCAGCAGTGCTGCAGATTTTGTGCAAAAATTTAATATTCGATATCTAAAATGATTCTAATTTTTCTAGTGCTTTTTGGTTCCCGTTTTCCTTATTTTTCCCAGTCAATCTTTGCCGCTGCAATTTCCATCATAAATGTATGTTTTGGAAACATGCCAACATTGAAACAAATCCATCGCCAAAAATTGTATCCTGAAAATATTTCCATTATTTTGAAAGTTTTAATGTGTTTTATTATATGCTACCCTAACTGGACTCAGTTTATTTATTATTTTAGTAATTTGTTTATTTATTAACTTTATTTTGATGGCTCCTTCATGCCATGTAAAATTAACGAAAAATACATGGTTTGATTCCTAGGTTCAGATTTTTATAAAATTTTGTATCTTTGCTCTTTTTATGCATGCATTTGAGAAAGCATATAAAATATTTTTGGAGAATCTCAATCTGTTTAGGTTCCACAGAAATGCATAGCAACAGTGAAGTTGACAACTGAAAAAAAAACAACTCCTGTGTGGAACGATTTTGGTTTAGGGCTCTTGGTTTGTGGAAAAGGTCACATTGATTGCTTGTGTATACAATGCTTTAAGTATTTGCAGAACAATTTTGGTCAATGGATTTCACATTGCGAACATTGTCAACTATTCTGCTTTGGTGACTCATCGTAACTTTTGTTGTTTCTGCATTTTATTTCATTTTCAGCATCCGCTTCGCATGTATACTGCCGTGGGCAGGTAAAGTGCAGTAACTGCACGTTTTTCATTTTCTTGCATTTTTGTTATCTGTTGTACTTTATCTTCATTTTACAAGCTTGCTTATTTGGTTTCTGCTGAAAAGAAAGCATGAAAAAGAATTCCAACATTTCCCGCATGTGAGTATTTAATCCAAAACGTGTTTCTTCAACTTTCTCAAACTCATTTCTGCAGATACTGCTGTTTACTTGCCCACGGCAGTATATTTGAATGCCAGACATCCGCATGAAACCGGATGTTGTGCTGGTTTTAGGATTTGGCAGATTTTGAATCCATAAAATAAAAATGATATTAAATTTAAAAGAAAGGAAATACTTTACACAAATAAAAGTTGCAATAGTTTCACGAAATAACATTGTTATTTCATAAATTAAATACTGTGCTTTAAAAGTTATAGTGGAAAAAATTCAGTAAAATTTGTTAAACTATTTGGGAAGTTATATAACATTTTTTTTTTTTTTTTTTTTTTTTTTTTTTTTTTTTGAACCAATTTCTAAAAAAGCGCATTTTATCAATTTGCCTCTTTTTTTATACATGATTTTTCCCCCACTGTGAACAGTTTAAAACAAAAATTCTGAAGAGATCTCTTGGCTCTAATATTGTTTGATATGTTTCTGTTCATTATTTCCTATTTAATGTCTGAAGTATATCTACTTGCATATTATTTTTATGAAATCATGGTTACTAATGTCTTATAATTTTATGAACATAATTTATATGTAATGACATTGGCTTTTTTCAGAACAAAAACTGGAGCCCTTTTCAAGGCCAGAGCTCTACAGTATTGTTTAGAGGATGATGTGAATGTTTTGAGTGATTATGATTGGATTGTCCATCTTGATGAGGAGACCATCATCACCGAAAATTCTTTAAAAGGCATTATCAACTTCGTTCTGGATGGGAAGTATCAGTTTGGTCAAGGAATGATTACTTATGCTAACGAGAAGGTCGTGAATTGGATGACAACCCTTGCAGACAGCTTTCGTGTGGCTGATGACATGGGGAAGTTGAGATTTCAGTTTCAAATCTTCCATAGGCCACTGTTCAGTTGGAAAGGCTCTTACGTCGTCACTCAGGCTGGGGCTGAGAGGAAAGTCTCGTTCGATCACGGTCTCGATGGTTCCGTTGCGGAAGATTGCTATTTCAGCATGGTAGCTTACAAAGAAGGATACACCTTCAATTTCATTGAAGGAGAGATGTGGGAAAAGAGCCCTTTCACATTGTGGGATTTCCTTCAACAGAGAAAGAGATGGCTGCAAGGAATTTTCTTGGTGGTCCACAGTGCTGCTATACCTTTCCGGAATAAAGTGTTCCTCGCATGCGCTTTATATTCTTGGGCAACTATACCACTCAGCACATCCAATATCATTTTGGCAGGGCTGTGTCCAATACCATGTTGGCAGATCATAAATTTCCTTTGTGCTTTTGTTGGAGCCATGAACATCTACATGTACATATTTGGAGTGATCAAGTCCTTCAGCTTCTACCGCCTTGGACTGCTGAAGTTTTGCATGTGCTTGATTGGAGCCCTGTGCACCGTCCCTATCAATATTGTGATTGAAAATGTTGCAGTGATCTGGGGATGTTTTGGCAAAAAACATCGCTTTTATGTTGTGAACAAAGATGTTAAATCTACTATAACAGTATAAATACTTAATTTATTGATTCAGAAATCATCAACTGTACAACATACTTGTATCTTTTCACATAAATTATAAAATCATTTTATTCCTTTCAGTATTTCCAAAATAAAGCTTTTTACGATTATGGTTTCGTATTTAGCATTTTTTATTGTTTACACAAGTAACAG
Organism: Uloborus diversus; assembly: GCF_026930045.1. Classification (NCBI taxonomy): domain Eukaryota; kingdom Metazoa; phylum Arthropoda; class Arachnida; order Araneae; family Uloboridae; genus Uloborus; species Uloborus diversus. The sequence goes on along the minus strand of NC_072739.1, from coordinate 63,811,894 downwards.
GAAAAAGAAACAAAACTTGCCTTTGTTTCTTAGTAACATCTTTCAAACTATTTAGTTCTAAATTTGCAACTTATTCTTAAAACTGAGTGAAGATGATCGATTGTTTTGGATGGTCCCTAAGCATATTTTTTGATTCGTAACACTGAACATAGCAATGAGCCACATAGGTCAGCTTCAGGGGTCACATATGGATGTGGCACCAAGGGCGTAATCTCTTAAGGCAATGTCTAGAGGCATCATTGTTGAAGCTAATCTGACACCACCTTGAAAATCATTTTAAACTGGGTGACCATTGTCCTCCCCCCCCCCCCCCCCCCCCCGCTGACTTCAAATAAACTCTTAAGAACATTTGAAAAGAAACCATCTGGTTAGTCTAGGGGAAAATCCGGTTTCACTGTCCCTAGAGAAGGAGGAAGAGCATGGACTTGGGTGATCTTTTGGAAAACCAGCATCACAAAGGATTTGTATTTGGTTGGTCGCTAAGGCTGATTTTTTGTGTAAGACACATATATATCTTTTTTAAAAAAGCTATTTTATTTCATACCAGTTTCAATAAAGTTTTAACTTCATTGAGGTGAAGGGGGGCTGCAAGCTTATAGAAGCAGTTTTTAGATTTTGAACACCTTTTTTATATTTTATTTTAAGCCTCCCCCCCCCCCCTTAAAATAAAAGGTTCATTTAGAAATTTGAGGTGAAACGTTTTTAAATTTAAAACAGATTTACTTGTTACCTATTCTTATTATAGTATTTTTAAACAACTTGAAGAAATGGCATTCACTCGTAATGTAAATGCATTTGCATATAGAGAATAACTTATATTTTACACTAATCTGCCCTAAATATTGCAAGTTTATGTACTCTAATGTAAAAACAATTATGAACAAGTATCTATGGAAAATGAAGCTTCTAAAAACACTTTTAAACTGATGGCTTGTCAAGTCCCAACTGCTACAAATCCGACACTATACTCGCTAAAGTTCAACCTTGAAAGTCATTGGTGAATGTTATTGACAAATTTAACTTTTTCATTGTTTTTTACAACAATTAAAAAACGGGATCGGCAGGCATTATAACAGACAGAGAAAGAAACTTAAAAAATAGTCTTAAAATAAAGGACTCATGCACAAAAGTGCTAATCAATAATTCAGTTGCGGGTCATATTGTTCTTGAATGCTCAGAGAATCGAACTTTATAATTTAATTCACTAGGGGGCTCTGCTCTCTGCACTAAAATCCCCAAAGGTTGCTGTGCAACCTTATTTTTGGTTCGTCCATATTAGGGTGAAAATTACTAACTTTTGTCTAGAGATAAAACTCGGCAATCTTTGCTTAAATTTATTATTTTTGCTAATCATATTGTCTTTTATATGGCATCCATGGAATCCTTCGACTCCTGTCATCCAAACACGAAGTACACTTTCTGCTTCCAAATCCGAGTATGTCGCACATTTGAGAGAATAATCATAACGAGAAACATTCGACTCATTTTCAACGTTTTTCGCCTAATTAATCAAACTACAGCGCTTTTTTGGTCGTCAAACGTTTCCAAAATCTATATTGGAAAAAAATATGGGGAAGCGCCTCTTTCCAGGGTTACAAACTAACTTATACCAAATTTCACAGCTACAGATGCTAAGGGATTTCTGAGCATAGGAAAACGGCCGCTTTCTACGTTTGAAAAATTGTTGTATTCAAATTCATAGTTTCCAGTAACATTTTGCTGTATATTTCTGGGACTTATATTGCGTTTAGCCTAGGACTTTGTCTTAAACAGAAACCCTAATATATGCTGTTCTAATTAATTGACAAAATGGAAACGAGCTTAATATGCTGCAGAAGAGTTCTTTCAAATGACATAGAATGTCAAGGGTTGTGGAAAAATTTTCACCCCTTCAAATAGGCAATTTATGGGAAATTTTAGCAAAAAAAAAAAAAAAAAAAAAAAACTAATTTGAAATTTCAATTAAAAAAAAAACTCCCGGGGCCCTAAGTAATTTTTTTTTTTCAAAATTTCAAACATTTAGGTACTATGGGGTCTCCTGAACACAAGCCTGCTACAGACAGAATTTTGCAGTTTCTTTGTCGTTATTTTTTTAATATATAGAGATAATGGGTAAATATATAGAGTTTAAAAAAAGTTCAACCTCTGTTTTTGAAAAAAAAAAAACAGGTTATTATGCATGCAGAGATGCTCCCCCTCCCCCAAAAAAATGATAAAATTACCCCTCAAAACAAGTCATCCTTAAAAATTTCAATGGCACAGTCTCTGCCATGACCCCCCCCCCCCCCAGGTGGGCACCCTTTTATGCATGTGTAGTTTGAATTGATAAAGTTTTGAAAAGTATGAGAGTAGAGTTGAGTACTCTCCTCTTTTATTTGCGTTCCTTTTAGGTTTAATAAAATATTGAAAAACGTTTCATAAATCCAAGTACAGTTAAGTGTAAGAAGTCCCAACTAATTGGAACCATAAGTACTTCGAATTTCCGAAAATTACCATGAAAATAGTATAATTCAATAAAATGAAGTTGTACATTACTTATGTACATAACATACAATACAGTGCGTAATGCTGCGACATGAAATTGCATTTTCCAACAAAAATTAACTCTCAATGTTTACTAAACACAAAAAGGAAAGGTTTATTAAACATTTCAAATGTTTATTAGAACTACATTTTTTAACTAAAGTTAACTCTCATTGTTTATTGAATTCCAAGGGAAAAGGTTTATTAAAAATTTTAAAGGTTTATTAAAACTACATTTTTCAACAAAAATTGACTCTCATTATGTACTGAACACTAAGGAAAAAGATTTATTAAAACTACATATTTTAATAAAAGTAAATTCTCATTGTTTACTGATCCCTAAAACTAAGGGCAAAGGTTTATTAAAACTTTCAAAGGTTTATTTAACAAAAATTAACTCTCATTGTTTACTGAAGGCTAAGAAAAACGTTTATTAAAACTTTTAAACGGTTTATTAAAATTACATTACTTAATAAAATTAACCTTCACTGGACACTAAGGGAAAAGGGTTATTAAAACTTTTAAAGGTCTATTGAAACTACCTTTTCTAACAAAAATTAACTCTCATTGTTTACTAAACCCTAAAAGAAAAGGTTTATTAAAATTACATGGGGGTGAGATCGGTTTTTATATGTTCCACTGCATACGTACTTTATATTAAAAGTTGCAAATTACACTATCATAAACTTTCATACGGTAGATTACATTAACTTTAAACTTAAAAACTAGTGAATGTGTTTTATTTATATCTTGTACATAAAACGTTTAACAAAATATGCAATTTTATTAGTTTTTGATTTACTAGACGAGGTTTTTCGATTAACCATAACTAAGTGATTAACCATTTGAATAAACGGTCCGGTAATGAAACGGAAATGCTGTTTTTCTGCAACAACTCTATTATTATTAGAAAAGCGCATTTACAGGGGAACTGCTACCACAAGGCATCAAGAACAGATTAAGTCTCTCCAAGGCATTTATGCCAAAACTGGAAATTAAGCCAAAACTCAAGGCTTCAGGTTCACCATACGTGTTTTAAAGAGATGGTATAATGAAAAAAGCTACTTCAAAAGTTTTCGCAAAACTGGAAAATCTTATAGTAAAGAATAACTGATGAATTTATTATTTCCAAAAAATTCCTTTAAACGAGTTGTGAAACTGAAAATATTCTAGTCATTGCGGTTCAAGATTTAGGGGTGTTCATTCCCCTAAGGGAGATGACACCCTCTCCCCCCTCCCCTACGAGTACCCATGCAGTATTAATCTGGTTTTGATACTTAATTCTCAAGTCAATAATGTTTTTATTCTTTTGCATGGTTGTTTCAGTTTAACGTTTCGGAACTGCTGAGAGAGTTAAATGAATCTCTATGAAGCATTTATCATCAAAGTCATATTTATTAATATATCTGATAAATTCATCTGGAGAACTGAAACAATTCCGTTGATTTCTATAACTTCCGTAATTGAAATGCAACGACCTATATCCGTTCCAAAATGAAGAAATTTGACATCCTTCGGTTTGTGTTTCCTCTACCACTAAGCACAATTTCATTTATTTTAGTTTTGTTTTTTTCGAACTCTCTCTCTCTCTCTCTCTCGTCATTTTGTTTTAATAAGGTTGCGTTCGACGAAACTCACCGGTCGACCGGTAAGTAACGGGTTACTAACCAAATCGTTCTATGATCAACCGGTTACTACGGCGGTTACCATTCTAAGCAGTTGATTGGTTGATTGGAGCACGTGGTCATTAGCTGTCACGTGATTAACTAACCGGTCGCTCTCGGTCGAGCTCGTCGAACGCAACCTAAATTTCCTGCTTGTACAAAAAAAAATTTAAAAAATTAATTAAATTCTAAAAGATCATTACATTTTTTGAGCATAACCGGACGATGTATTTTTCTGTTCCAGAGCGGCGACAAATTACACTGTAAAATAAGAAAAAAAAATGTAAAAACAAATAAAATAAATAACTGACTTTTATGGAAACTGGGATTCCGTAAATGTTTCTAGTAACTGATATAGTTTCTTCTAAACTAACGTTTCTGTATTACTTAGGAAGAAGCTATTTCGGTTACTAAAAAATTCTATGGAATCCCAATTCCCTAGAGATTTCCTAGTACAACTGTAAATGGCAAAAACGAATTAAATTATATTTATTTAATTTATAATATATTTTGTTTGTATTTAAACTATTTAATTTTAATTTTTAAATTATAATACATTTTTGAAAATATGTTTGATTTTTTATTATGGGCCAATATTGTATCCTAATTCTCATACAAATAATAGCCGATGATCGAGTAGCCCGCGTGTTTCAACTATGAAACTCACGCCACCACATGATCATTTGATAATATGTTTTGGTAATGTTTAACCATGGCCCCACTGAATGCGCTGGCGCTTACCAGGCCTTGACAATTTTCGACTTTCCTGTGTTAAACCGGGGCAACTATTCCTGCACTTGAACATGGCCACACTAGTTGGAAAAACTTCAAAACTTCATATTTGCCCATTCTGACAGCAAGGAGGCACCACAAGCCACGGTTGCATCCACCAATCAACGACAAGTTTCAAAGTTTGTTTATTTTAATTAATTTATAGTACATAGAACAAACATCAATATTTCGCAAGATGCTAATTTTGAAATTAAAGGTTTTAATTTAATTTTACATGCTCATTTATAGCCTGTGTTTCATTTGGTGTATTATTTTACGCTTTATGAAGAAAGTTAATTATTTAGAGGATTATTTTTATTTTAATGGATTTTTTGATCTTGTTTCTTGGCTTGCTTCGCTTACAAATATTTTAAGAAGAGAAAATAATTTATGGTATCGCCAAATAAGTACTTTATATGTAACTTGAAATAGTCCCTGACAATAAGTAAAATTAAACAATCGCCATGTTAAAAAAAACACACCGCTACGTACCTATAACGGAAAATTACCCCCCTCCCTTTTTTTTATTTTGAGAAATGCTAGATATTTAGAGCTGCTCTTAATGCTATACAATTAGAGCAAGATTACAAAAATTTGTAAGCAGATCTTAGACTCCTGCGGATTCTTGACGGTCTACTGTGTGTGCGTATTTTATTTTTCCAACAGAAAATCTATCTTCTACTATATATTAAAATCTGTTCGCGTCCGTCTGTCTGTCTGTCTGAAGATCGATCTTCTCGAGAACCGCTGCGAATCGAGAGTCAAACGAGATACCGATCAATTCGAAATTTTCCAAAGAAAACAATAGGACCAATCTCGTAATTGTGCGACTTTAATTAGCGGAGATATTAATTAAAACGTTAATTAACATATTGCTATTCAGGAATTTTTATTTCTTTCCTGTTGCCATTTTGCATATGGGTGAGCAAATAAAATACTAATAATTGTGTCAAAAGAGATTTTTTTGGCTGCTGTCCAAATCTTAAAACAACGTTTCCATCTAGAATTTCATTTTAAATTAGATTAAAATTGGTTGCCCTATTCGGAGATAGCCTTTATTTTATCGTCTGTCCTTTTTTATTTTTTAGTCAACGTTCTTAACTCTTTTCAGCATATGAAAGTTGTTTCTTCAGCTATGTTTATTGATTGTAGTGTAAGTTTATCATTCACCGGCCTCATATTTTGGTACACTTAGGATGTGCGACTAATTATGTTTATTTTGTTCGACTTTTTCCCGTAACATGGATGAGTTTTCGAATTGTAACAAGTCTCTTTTTCTTTCCTGTTTCTATTTTTAAAATACAGTTTATATCGTTAAAAGAACATTTTAAATTAAGATTGTTTGGATTTCTATGTGAAACAGAGTTGAACAAAAAAGATTGTTTTTAAGGATTTTAACTAAAGCTAAATTGGAATCTGATGACTTGGTATCAAATTAATGCTTATTAGTAGTTATTTAGTCTTGGTGCTTTAGTTTCACGTAATCAACCAAAAAGTATGTGTCATTCTATGTAAAAAGCTGATTGTAATTGTACATAAATAGTTTAGATATAGTCTATCAGATGTAATTCATTTTAACGTGAGCACAGATTATAGTTGATCATGCATATATTTTCATCTTTTGTGCTAATTGAAAATACTCATAACTTGCATCATTGATAACTATGATTAACGTTAAAGAGATTTTTGGCAAAAATATGCTCTACTGGTGTTTTGCAAACCTTGCATTACGCGTATTTATTTACTCCTTAGCGCTTTAGAAACTGATGTCAAAGTAATACAAAAACATCAATTGGAACATCTCTTTCATTTTTTAAGTAGCCCGTGCAACGCCGGGCACGCAGCTAGTTCATATCCTAATTTCCGCCAAACTTGGCGATCAAATTTCCTGCAAAGTTTCTAGTTCAAAGCTCCTTTCTCATTCATGCTTAAAGTGTAGAAAATAGTTTTTTATGACTAGAATTCAATGTTTACAGGATTTTACATCGCTAAATATTTTAATTTTCTTAAAAATATGTTTAAAAATTTCGCAAAAATGTCAAGTAAAAAAAATTCCATATCATTGTTTTACTTTTGCAAGGACAACATAAATTTTATGTGGAACTCTCCCCTGCTAGAATTTTATAAATCATCATTCAACAGTGTTGTTTTTTATAAAATAATCTGTTCCCTTTTTTTTTAATTAGTTTCACAAATTTATGTGTAGATATTTGAGGAGTTCCTTTCTCTGTTGCATGATTTGTTAAATGTTAAAAATAAATTTAAAAAATCATAATAATTTGAATTTTGGCTGCTTAAGTTCGAATTAGGTTATTCACGATCATGAATTGCGATAGGATCCTACTCGTTGGGTTTCTTGTTTCTACAAATGGAATGAAATAGAAATGACCAAGAAATGTGCACCCGTCATGATATGATTGTTGATTTTCTAGAATAGATAATACGAGGCATATCCATTAGCAAAAAAAAAAAAAAAATGCTGATGCGGTAAATAAGATAAATATTTTATGCCCGATATCCACCAGTACACTTTATCATAAATATTATTTACTGCGTGAACACTTTATTACAATTGAATTATATATTGAAGTAATAGCACCCGGGATGTTATAGGTATGGAGGGAGGGTGGGAGTGAGAATAGAACTTGAGCTAAAGTGAACGCTCTCCGGTCTGTGCGCCTTCCGATGTGTGTGTGTACACCCAAACCTGTTTTTTTGCGGTCTTTTTTTTTTTTTTTTTTTTGTGTAGTTTATAAAAATTATTTATAAAACGAGCGAAAATTATTTATCAAACGAGTGCGTGGTAGTATCATCAAGGGTCGACAGGGGCATCCGATGGGAAGTCACTGTGACTTTCCAAAAATTTCTTAATTCGGGAAATTTTTCGGGAGTCGGCAAAATTATCATCTCTTGGTTTATTTTGATTTCGTTTAAATATAACATTTTGGGTATTTTCTACGTGAGACTTTTTTTATGCAATCCCTATCCACCGCATAAAAAAATATTTTTTAACTCAGTTGCGAAACCTTTTTAAAGCTACTAGTGAAGTTTCAAGCATTTTTTTTACACGATTTTTTTATGCGGTCCCTATTCACCATATAAAAAGAGGATTGGGTGAATATATATATACATTTTTTTAATGCTCAAAGTGTGTGAAGCAACAGGGTCGTTCCCGAAATTTTAAGTTTTTTTTTTTTTTTTTTTGAAAGAACGTTTTTAAAATCATAGGATCTGACCATTTTTTTTAAATAACTTGACTAAGTTTAATATTAAAAAAAAATGCATTAATCGGTGCGCTTTCATTATTTACGCTTCTGCCGATGACATCACAAATGATGAAATGCCATTCACTGATGCCACTCACAGAGCACAATATTCAATTAGTTTCTTTACTCACATGTGTTGGCAACTATATGATTGATAGTAAGCGTAGAGTGCAGTATGTAATTCGCTTCTTGATCATCATAACGTAGAAACGCGGTAGACAGATGCGCCAAAGTACATCATTTGTGACGTCATAAAGACCACGCCTTATTTTCAAAATCGGACATTTAAAAAAATTAATTAAAAACTAAGCGTCGGGAAAATGAAAGTTTTTTCTAGCTCCATGTTATTTTTATTAATTTTTTGATTATTCTATGAATTTCCTTTCGTAAGGAAAAAAATCTGCACTTTTTTGAAATAACTCTTGTGCACTAAAATCTACACTATATTATAACACTGTTATTATAACATGAGATGTGCTAAAAATGGAAGGGGAAAAAGATAAATGACATTATTTTGGTGTCCGTAAAATATTGGTGCGAGAACCACAGACCCGTCGTAGAACCATGTATTAGTCACACTCTGATTTTAAATGTTTTTAAAATTATGTTAATGGTTCATTTTCTTAAATTGCCATTATATTTTTAACTTTTCTATTGTTCTTCTTCATTTGAAAAAGAATATTCCTGACCAGGCCTGTCAAGTGGGAATATCACGGTGGGAGGGGGCAATTATGGCACCCCTAAATGTTACAAACATACTAAAATTAGGCATTTTTGCTCGTATTTTGTTGTTTTTTCCCGAACACAAAACCTTTGCCCCCCACCCGGAAATTTTTAAATGTCGCGCCTGTTCCCGAGCGTATATTTTAAATTAAATTCTGGTAATCGTTGTAAAATATGCACTACATTACGAGCGAAAAGAATGGCAATTGTTAACGTAAATTCCTATACCCCCCCCCCCCTAATCCTCATCAGGGTCAAAAGGGGCAATGAATGACCCTCTCAAGTTTTGAGAAATGAATGTATTTACAGATTGCGGAGCGTGTTTTTTTTTTTTTCGATGTAATTTATTGAGCAGAAAAAATTCGCATGTAAATGAGCATGTGAAATTAGAAATGAGGGCTGCCTGCCATATATCATCAATCTCAGAACTGTTGTATCCAAAAAGGAAACACCAAGGGATTTTCAATAAAAAATTTGAAAATTATTTGCAAAGCTTTCAAAAAAAAAAAAAAAAGCGTTTGAAAAAAATATATTAAGAATTACGCATTAATATTTTTAAAAAATCATATGTTTTCTGTGTTTAGTTTAAATTTTTTATTACGCGTAATTTTTGATATAACATTAAAATAACAATAAGAAATACTCTTCACCTTTGTAATACAATGTTTATTCAGCACTTTTTCTCTTCATTCCTTCTTCTTTTGAAATTAAAATTTTCGTCAAATGACGTACGTCCGATAACAAGTCGAGAAATCACGTATTTACAGATGCCAAAGCGCCAACGCTCACAATCACGCCAAGTGGAAACAAAAACAGGGGTAAATTTCAACTACCAAAATATCATCAAACAGGCAATTACTTCGTTCAAATGTAGAAGAGTAGAAGCGATTTTCACCCGTCACATACCTTGATGTGCGACTTTCTAGTATATCATACTAGAATGTATTTATTTAATTACACAAATATTTGATGAATATAGGGTCAAATATTTGAGAAATCGTACTCACACTGAAAAGAAAAATCTTAAAAATCGCTCTTAAGGGGACAACTAAAATTTTTTAAGTGTCCCAAAACATCAATTTGTCTTTTTTTTTCGCTGAAGAAAATGTGGGATTATTTAATTTTTCTCTACCGCAGCGCATTTTTCCTTTGAATGTAACTTCAGATGTAAATTACGTTACTTAAAAATTAAGTAACTAGTTTTTATTCACAGTTTCAGAAAGTTCATAATGCATATATTTTAAGAACGTCACGTTTAATACGATTATAAAGTTTTTATTTTTTCGTGCCTTGGGACCAGTTATCGTGTTTTGGACAGTTGGTACAACATTGTGATTCACGCTGTAAATTTGTAAGATGCACAATATGGTTGTTTCCTTCAATCAGTACTACATTTTAAGTCCCTGAAATTGATAGAATAAACGACAAAAATAACATGGAGCCAGGAAAAGTTTTTTTTTTTTTCCCACCATTATTTTTTGCTTAATTTTTTTAAATGTCCGATTTTGGAAATAAGACGTGGTCTTTATGACGTCACAAGTGTTGTACTTTGGCCCGCTATTCCATTGCTGCGCTAAATATTTACGCTTTGCTGTCAACCACGTTACCAGCTTATGATAATTTACACTGTGCGCTAAAAGCATCAGTGAATGGCGTTTCATCACTTGTGATGTCATGTGCAGAAGCGTAAAAAATGAATCTTAATCTGCGCACCGATTAAAATAATTGTTAAAAAAATATTGAACTTCGTAAAATTATTTTAAAAAATGATTAAATCCTATGTTTTTAAGCATGCCCTTTCAGAAAAAAATACCTTTTAAATTTTCAGAAACAACCCCATTAGTAAGTTGAAAGTTACGTATTATCTTCCTTTTTTAGCCTACTTTCCCAATAAAAGTCAGAGAAAGAAGAAAAAAACATGAAAGAAGGCTCAACGCATCTTGAAAATATCGCGAAAAACAAGAAAAAAAAGTCAAAAATAAAAGAAATAATTACATAAGTATCGAAAGATTAAAAATTGGAAAGTAGGATATTGAGATGGGGAAAAATGTCTGTCGGTCTGTCTGCCCCCCCCCCCATAATAACTTTTGAGTGAATAGTCCGATTCGAACAATTTTTTTTTTTTTGTTCGAAAGATCTCGGCGAGGACACCTCATTCCCATATTTCACTTTTTGATTTGAACTATCTTTCATTCAATTTTGAACAGTTCAAAAAACTTAATATTAGCGCCTACGGGAAAATTCAAGGCAATTCCGAACTGACAGGCGAATTTTCTTCAAACAAACTTGTAGGAAAAAGCTTTTGATAAAAAACATGTATATAAAATATCTTTTTGATTTGAACTGTTATTCGTTCAATTTCGAACAGTTCAAATCCCTTAACATTAGCGCCTACGGAGAAACTAAAAATCAATGTAGATTCCGCACTTGAAGGCGGATTTTTCTTCAAACAAATTTTGTTGGAAATAGCTCTTGACGACAGACTCCCGACTCTGACTCCGAGAATTTTGGGGCACCTGACTCCGACTCCTTTGCCCGATAATTAGTCGGACCCCGACTTAGACTCTGAGTACGTAGTTTTGGCAAAAAATTATACACGGAGGGAAAGTGACCGACTCCGATTCTTGGATATTTCATTCCAACTCCGAGTCCGCAAACATTGGCAAAATTGGTTACTCTGAGGGAAATTATCGATTCCAACTCCGAGTCTTTGAATTAATTACCTTCGGTTCCCGAATCTGACTCTTATCCCAAAATGAGACTGATTCTGACTCCGACTCCGCAACCATGGTTTTAACTGTGAAATAATTATTGTTAATTATGACTTTTTTTTTCACTCAAAAGTTTTAATTTTTGCATTCAGTTTTCGGCAGATAAACTCGAAGGCCTTTATGTATCTACATTAAGATATGCACAACTTTTTTTTTTTTTTTTTTTGTCATTGAAAATTAGTTCTTTAAGTTGACATTTTATTGGTTTTATTTGTTTTGGAAAGTACATTAATGCATTTAAAAAATTATTTTCTATCAACAGGGGAACAACAAACGTTTTTTTTTTTTTTTCGGTATGATGTATTTAGTTTAATGAGTTTTTTTTTTTTTTTTTTGAAAGCGATTAAAGATTTTTTTTTTAATGGGAAAAAGTGTATTAGTGTATTAACTGCTTTCTTTAAAAGGTACTGCTATTTTATTTGTTAATTAGTGAATTAATTTATTTTTTACACATTTGATTCTTTAAATGAGTGAGGCATATTTTATTCCTAGAAATCGGCTTAAAATATTAAAACATTATGTTTGAAACAATTTGCGATTTTAGCTATTTTTGAGAATATTGATCAGATACTAGAAAGTAGATATGGGTATACGGGAAAGTAGGCTCGTTTTGTTTTAGACGGAAAATCTTGTTATAAATAAAGTCTAACAGTGGCATCGCAGCAGCCAATCAAATCAATGAAGATCAACGAGGTTCAGTCAGTAAAAGTATCGTGCAACAATGACAACGTTTAACAATGACCGATATAATCCAATTTAATGCTCACACCCGTTTTAACTCGAATTCATTTGGAGCAATTATACGTAATTCACTTCTATAGTTGTGGCAAACCTAACCTGGCAGCATCGTGAATGCTACACAGATCCTAATTACTGCATTACAACACAGTCAGGTTAGGTTTGCCCCAACTATAGTTACTTCGAAAAATCCGAACAAATTTCCTTTTATTCGGAAAAATCAGGGCTTTCTATTGATATATAATCTTGATATGTATGAGTATTTTTTCACTCATATATTAGAGGATTCATGTGAAAGTTTTGTTGCTTAGAGTGGGGTAAATGACTAGCTATGAGCAAGGGCACCCATATACAAAATTTTAAGGGGGCGCTCAAAAATTTTCCCAATGGTGTAGCAGAATATTTTTCCCATGGAAACTGATTTCAGTACAGATTAGAGATATTAAAATTTGACATTTTCAATAACTTATTCATTAATGGCTGGAAAAGAAATTTGCATACATTTTTGTAAAGAAAAAAGCACTAAAAGCAAGGAGGTTCTCATTTCTAAGTGAGTGCTTGAGCCCAATGGCGTAGCGAGAAAAAATCCTTTGGGGGGATTAATTTTTTCTGAAGTTTAAAGTAAAGCCATGCCCTCAAGTTTATACACTTATACTGTATATATACATACATACATACATACATATATATATATATATATATATATATATATATATATATATATATATATATATATATATATATATATATATATATATATATATATATACATACATATACATATACATATATATATATATATATATACATACATATACATATACATATATATATATATATATATATATATATATATACATATTGTTACAAATTCCGTAAATAGTAATTATTGTAGGAACGTAACCTGTAAATAGTTTCCCGTAATGAATATACAACCCCTTTTTCATTCGGCTAAAGTATACGACCCCTATTTTCTTTCTTTTCATTGATAACGGTCTACTACTTTACAGAAGCGTGTGGAATATTTGAGAAATTTCTTTTCGGTGTATTTAAGCCGTTAGCGATGGATAAACAGTTTAGTTTCGATTGGTATTTCAAACTGATAGCATTTTGCTCTGTCTATAGCGAGGCATTTTCGCTGTGTTGTTTTCGTATTTGGAAGTAAATACGTGTGTAAACGTTGAGTTTACGGTGTTGTGTGATAATTGCTTAATTGCTGATGAATAATTTAGCAGTTGTTGAAGATCTTTCCTGTACATAGTGTAAATAAATTTCCTGTGTTTTTATCAAGAACTGTGTCTTCATTTCAAGAAAGTGGAAGTCGCACCGAATCCGTTACAATTTGGCGCCCAACGTGGGGCTACTTCAGGACTTTCTTGCAGTAAGTGTGACTTTGGACATTTTTTCATAAAAACTTTTTGAATTTGGACTTTAATTTTATGGTGATTACTCGCGCAATGGATGAACAATTAAAACAACTGCTTGATGCAATCAACTCTGTTAAAAATGAATTGGCGGCTAATCAAGACCAATTAAAAAGTGATTTGACTGCAAGTTTTACTGCAAATCAAGAACAATTAAAAAATGATATGGCGGCTAATCAAGAACAATTAAAAAGTGATCTGACTGCAAGTATGTTGGCAAATCAAGACCAGTTAAAAAGCGATTTAACGGTGCTGAAAAAGGACTTAACGTCTAACCAAGAAGAAATTAAAAACGACCTTATTTCGGTAAAGACTGTGATGGAAAATAAATTTAATGACATAGAGCATCGAGTTGATGCTATTGAAGAAAAATTTGATACCGTTGAAAGCCGATTCAATGCTGTAGAAAATAAATTTGAAGAAGAAGATAGAAGATTTCATCTACTTAAAGAAGAGATCTTTAAGGACGTGGAAAGGAGATTGGCGACCGCGGAAAGCAGCTCTGTACAGTTTGGCGCTCCCACATCGGTTGCTCGACCGTCCATTAAACTTGCCACATTTGATGGGAAAACTTCGTGGCAGGTTTACAAAACTCAGTTCATGATAGTGGCGGAAGCGAACGGATGGGACTCTGCTACCAAGGCCTGCCATCTTGCAGCATCCCTGAGAGGTGACGCAGCGGACATTCTTCAGACCCTTCCGGACGGCCAGCGCCTGGATTTCGCCGCCCTCACATCTGCGTTGGAGCTTCGCTTCGGTGAGAAGTGCCAGAAAGATTTCAGCCGACTCCAGTTGAAGTCCCGTTTCCAGAAAACCGGGGAAACCCTGCAAGAGCTAGCGGCGGACGTCGAGAGATTGTCTCATCTTGCTTTTTGTGACTGTCCTGCGGATGTTCGAGACAACCTGGCACTCAACTACTACATCGACGGGGTTCGAGATCCGGAAATCCAGAAAGCTCTACGGATGGCGGATGTCAAAGACCTGAGTTCTGCTGTTGTGTATGCAATGAAGTTAGAGGCCGCCCAGCAAGCAACCCGCAAGGATCGCCATTCAATCCGCGGCGTGAAAACTTATGAGCCTGATCCGGTTTCGTCACGTTTTGCTGAACTGGAAAAGCAAATAAAAGAAATTGCAGGAATCCTCAAAAGGACTTCGGCTCCCAAGGACCATAATGGACAATCACTTAAGTGCTGGAAATGTGGTGGCGAGGGTCACTTACGAAGAAACTGTGAAGCTCGCCAAGAAACCAGAGGGAAGAGCACCTCTCCCTCCCAGGTCCAGGAAAACTAAGCCATGGCAATCTCGCGGGGCGGAGGTCGCCAAATTGGAATGAGCCCCATCTTAAAGTTTTCCAGATTTCATCGACGAGTGGCGGCAGTAATGGACTGTTTGTTTACGCATACGTAAACGGGTTTCCCTGCGAACTAATTATTGACACTGGAGCCAATGTTACAATCATTAGAACAGATGTGGCTCGTCAATTTGGACTCAACATTCTATGGACGCCGCCCTGCGTTACCCTCCAAACTGTGACAGGTGACAAGATCGAGATTGAAGGTAAAGTAAACTTAGAAATTGTGTTTGGAAACGCCACTTACCATCATACGGCATTCGTTGCTGCTATCACAGACCCCTTCATTCTCGGATTGGACTTTTTGAAGAAGTATGACTTCAACCTCGACTTCAAGACAAATGAGCTGCACTCGATGAGAGAAGACATAGCCGTTTTCCCCGCAGAAAGTGATGTAAAATCCGCTCATCAAATAATAGCCCAAACAGATTTATCGATTCCCTCAAGGTCAGAATCATTAATACCTGGCTCCATTGAAGAAAGCAATAGTTTTCGATTTGGACTCATTGAATCCCCCAACCTAAACAATAATCTAAAAGGAGTGCTGATAGCATCTACGCTTGTGGACCTTTCTAAAGATGTAATTCCTGTAAGAGTCGCCAACGTGAGTGAAAGGCCAAGGAATATTCGGAAAGGTGAAGTGTTAGCAACTTGTACTCCAGTAAACTGCATCATTAGAAGAATCAACTCCCCCGAGACTGTGTCTTCTGAGTCCTTGACATCGAAGTTACTTGGGAGTGCGCCATTATCGAAAGATCAAAGAACTGCTGCGGAACAATTGGTGGAGGACTTCAAGCATCTGTTTTCATCTACATCGGAGGATGTGGGTCGGACGAATTTAACGCAGCATAGGATCTACACTGGAGAACACCCCCCTATTAAACAGCATCCAAGACGACTACCGTTCGCCAAGAAGGAAGAGGTTGAGACCCTCCTGAAAGAGATGAAGGAGAATGATGTAATCGAACCGTCATCCAGTCCTTGGGCCTCTCCCATCGTCTTGGTCCGAAAGAAAGATGGCTCCACCAGATTTTGTGTTGATTACCGACGGCTGAATGAAATCACCAAGAAAGACAGTTACCCTCTTCCACGGATAGACGACACCTTGGACACTCTTTCCGGACACAATTGGTTTTCGACCCTGGACTTGAAGAGCGGCTACTGGCAGGTTGAAATACACCCTGATGACCGAGAGAAGACAGCGTTTACAACTGGACAAGGCTTATGGCAGTTTAAAGTGATGCCCTTCGGCCTCTGCAATGCACCAGCTACGTTCGAGCGTCTTATGGAGACAGTGTTAATAGGACTTTCCTACGAATCCTGTCTGGTCTATTTAGACGATATCATCATCGTGGGACGCAGTTTCGAAGAACATCTGGCAAATCTTAGGAAGGTGCTGCAAAAGCTTAAGGAAGCCAATCTGAAGTTAAGCCCGTCCAAATGTAATTTGTTCCGCCGGGAAGTGAACTATCTTGGTCACATCATCTCTTCTGAGGGTGTACAAACCGATCCAGAAAAGTTATCCGCGGTCAAGAGTTGGAGTCGTCCCGAAAACATCCATCAGCTGCGAAGTTTCCTGGAGCTCTGCACGTACTACAGGAAGTTTGTAAAGGGTTTTTCCAACATCGCACGACCTTTGCATAAGCTGACGGAGAGCAAGCAAAAGTTTGAATGGTCCAAAGAATGCGAAGATGCATTTCTACGACTGAAGGAGGCTTTAACATCAACGCCTATCCTCGCCTATCCTCAGCCTGAAAAATCCTTCATCCTGGACACTGATGCGAGCAACGAGGGCATCGGAGCTGTTTTATCCCAAGAAATTGACGGAAATGAACATGTCATCGCTTACTGGAGCAAATGCTTATCAAAGTCGGAGCGAAATTACTGCGTCACCAGAAAGGAGTTACTGGCCATAGTGAAAGCTGTAGAACACTTCCATCATTACCTCTACGGCCGAAAATTTCTGCTTCGGACAGATCATGCCTCATTAACTTGGCTTTTGAACTTTAAAAATCCGGAAGGCCAGATAGCCAGATGGATACAGCGGCTCCAGGAATATGACATGGAGATTAAGCATCGAAAAGGGTTATCTCACGGTAATGCTGACGCTTTATCAAGGAGACCCTGTCCTGAGAACTGCCACTATTGTTCCCGAATCGAGAAACAGTATGGAACGACTAGCCCTACCGCCTATCAGGTGACAGTGACTCCAACATCATCAGAACCTGATCCATGGAGTGATGACCAAGTTCGAAAAGATCAACTTGAAGACCCCGACATAAAACCAATTTTAGAGTTCATGGAAAGTGACAGTCGACACCCTAGCTGGCAGGACGTTTCCATCTTCAGTCCTGCAACAAAAAGATACTGGGCTTTATGGAACTCACTCCATTTACGGAACGGCGTGCTACACCGGAAATGGGAATCTGACGACGGCAAGACATCTAGGTGGCAGTTACTACTTCCTCGATCCAGGATTTCAGATGTTCTGAAAGAAATACATAGTAGTGCGACTGGAGGACATTTTGGTGTCTTGAAAACCCTCAATAAAGTTCGGGAGCGCTTCTTCTGGAGCAAGGCGAAGGATGACGTGGAGAAGTGGTGCCATTCTTGTGACGCCTGCGCTGCTCGTAAAGGACCGAAGAAGAGAAGCAGAGGGAAGCTACATCTGTACAACGTTGGAGCTCCTTTCGAACGAATTGGGATCGACATCCTGGGTCCTCTACCAAAAACTGCTGATGGGAACAAATACATTCTTGTTTCCATCGACTACTTCACCAAATGGCCGGAAGCATATCCCATTCCAGATCAAGAGGCTACCACCGTCGCAGAGACTCTAGTCCAACACTGGATCTCGAGATATGGAACACCTTTGCAGATTCATTCCGATCAAGGGAGGAATTTCATCTCTGCTGTGTTTAAGGGCCTATGTCAAATTCTCGGAATTGAGAAAACTAGGACAACACCACTACACCCACAATCGGACGGCATGGTGGAGAGATTTAACCGCACCATCCTGAATAATCTCTCACTTATGGTATCCAGAAATCAACAGGATTGGGACAAGAAGCTACCTTTGTTCCTGCTGGCCTACCGCAGTGCTGTCCACGAGACTACCGGATATGCCCCATCTCAGATGCTCTTCGGACGAGAGCTTCGGCTACCTTGTGATCTCGTCTTCGGTCGTCCTCCGGATGCGCCTGCATCGCCTGAGGAGTACATCCAGGATCTCCAGGCCCGGTTGGAAGACGTTCATAACTTCGCACGAGAGCGAATCAACATCGCGGCGGAGAAGATGAAGACCCGATACGACACAAGGTCTACTGGACATGAATTCAACGAAGGCGACAAGGTTTGGTTATGGAATCCCATCCGACGGAAAGGTCTTTCACCCAAATTGCAGTCGCATTGGGATGGACCCTACAAAGTCGTTAACCGACTAAATGACGTCGTAGTGAGGATCCAAAAATCACCTAATGCAAAACCTAGGGTTGTACATTATGATCGGTTAGCCCCATACTATGGCCATAGTTCATGAGTATTACGTAAACCACCATGGTTGATCACATAAAAGTTGTAGATAATTTTTGCTTTTAATGTTTAGTAATATTTCTTGTTATTATTGTGTTTTCTGTATCTGTTAGTTATTAATTAATGTGTATATTTGTAAACTTGTGATAGAAGTTTGGCACCCTTTCTGGGGATTGTACTGCCCGGGACGTGCAGTCCTTAGGAAGGGGGCAATGTTACAAATTCTGTAAATAGTAATTATTGTAGGAACGTAACCTGTAAATAGTTTCCCGTAATGAATATACAACCCCTTTTTCATTCGGCTAAAGTATACGACCCCTATTTTCTTTCTTTTCATTGATAACGGTCTACTACTTTACAGAAGCGTGTGGAATATTTGAGAAATTTCTTTTCGGTGTATTTAAGCCGTTAGCGATGGATAAACAGTTTAGTTTCGATTGGTATTTCAAACTGATAGCATTTTGCTCTGTCTATAGCGAGGCATTTTCGCTGTGTTGTTTTCGTATTTGGAAGTAAATACGTGTGTAAACGTTGAGTTTACGGTGTTGTGTGATAATTGCTTAATTGCTGATGAATAATTTAGCAGTTGTTGAAGATCTTTCCTGTACATAGTGTAAATAAATTTCCTGTGTTTTTATCAAGAACTGTGTTTTCATTTCAAGAAAGTGGAAGTCGCACCGAATCCGTTACAATATATATTGTCTGCCTATATGGACGCCCCTGGCAATGAGCACCCAGTCAGTACTATGCAGATTGGACCTACATTGTCAATATCAAGTTTTAATCGATATTCCAGGAACATAATCAGTGGATTCTCAAAATAGCATCTTTCAAGAACAGCGCACCACGTATTTTTCTAAACATGAAGAATTTAACGAAGTATTGAGTATTTATTTACACCCGCGAGCGTGCCACGCGCTCACCACAGAAAGCAATACATTTGACTCACGATTCTTTGAAAGTTATTGAGAAATCTATTTTTAAGTTGAAAGTGGGATGAAATCTATTTTTAAAGAGTAAAATCTTGTACATCTAGAGTTGGAAAAGGGTCATTTCGTTAACCAATGCCTTAAAACGTACGATTACAAGTTTTTGGAATTCTTTCTATTTCTATAAACTTCGATTTTGTGTGTTTGATATATTATCATTTTTGATCAAGAGCAAAAAAAAAAAAAAAAACTATTTACTCTTTTCTGTTTCATCAGTTTATGAATTTAAAAAAAAAGGAAAAAGTACACGTTATAAACATGAATTTGTTTCTGATAAATTTATGTTTTCTTAGTCAAGTATTGTAATCAGGTTTGCAACGTTTTTTAAGCCATCAAGATTGTTTATTATTACTTTCTTCTATATCTAGTATATAGAAGAAAGTATTGGATTCGTGTAAATTTTCGAATTTCGAATTTTGACGGATTCGAACGTTTTGAGGTGTGCTGAGTCCATTTCGACTATTTTTGGAAAATGTCTGTCTGTCTGTGTGTGTGTGTATGTGTGTGTGTGTATGCGTGTGTGTGTGTGTGTGTGTCCGTGTGTGTGTCACGTTTGTGTGTGAATAGTTTTTTGTGGCCGCTCTGCAGCAAAAACTACCGCATGAAATCGAACGAAATTTGGTACACATATATGCCCCAATGTGAACTTATGCCCATTGGTCTTTGGTGCGAATTCCTCCAAGGGGGGTGGAGCAATGGGACGTTTTTTGAGTTACGCGTGCTTGCTATTCCTCAGGAAGTAACTGGCGGAATCAAACAAAATTCGGTCCATATGTTGCCATTAACAGGAACAGGTGCTGATTCAATTTTGGTGCCAATAACTCAAACGAGGGTTGAGCTATAGAACGTTTTTTGTCGTCAATTGTGATTGTTGTATCTTAAGAAATAATGAACGGAATGAAAGAAAAATTTATCGGCAAGTAGCCCTTAGTGGGTATAAGAGCTGATTTTATTTTGGTGTCAACAGCTAACTAGTATGTTGTGGCCATCACGAAACTTTCTTCTATATTTTTCTTCTTTTTTTTTCTGATCCCTCCCCATGCTTGACGAGGAAGCAATATTCCCAACAAAATCAAAATTACACATGCAAAAACTTGACGACCATCCCAATGTCTGAATTATTACAAAAGCAAAGCAAAGAGCGAAAATTGAAAGTTATTTTAAAAGCCTTGCTTGAATTAATTACAAATATTTTATTTGTTAACAAACGTAAGATGGCAACAGTTAAAAATTTTAAATCATCGCGATTTTCTGTTTATTTTCGAACAGATAAACCACACGAAATACGCAGACGACAGTCTATTACAAATTTATCTTTCTTATTGTTGCATTTATAAAGCTATTTTTATTCACACAAAAAAAAAAGCCCCCCCCCCCCACCATGGAGCAATTGGCGCCAAAACTGAACCAACGCCTGTTTAAATATGGATTGACATTTATTCCAAATTTCATCCAGAAGGTAACATTACTTCTTGAGATACTGAACTCACAATCAAAAAAAAAAAAAAAAAAAAAGAACGTTCGATTGTGCCACCCCCCTTTCAGCTATTGACACCAAAATAGAGTCAGCACTTATAGCCTCTAGGGGCTACTTGTCGATAAATTTTTCTCTGATTCCGTTCATTATTTCTTGAGATACAGCAGTCACAATTGACGACAAAAAACGTTCTATAGCTCAACCCCCGTTTGAGTTATTGGCACCAAAATTGAATCAGCACCTGTTCCTGTGGCAACATATGGACCGAATTTTGTTTGATTCCGCCAGTTACTTCCTGAGGAATAGCAAGCACGCGCAACTCAAAAAACGTCCCATTGCTCCATCCCCCTTGGAGGAATTCGCACCAAAGACCAATGGGCACAAGTTCACATAGGGGCACAAATGTGTACCAAATTTCGTTCGATTTCATGCGGTAGTTTTTGCTGCAGAGCGGCCACAAAAAACTGGTCACACACAAACGTGACACACATACACACACACAGACAGACAGACAGACAGACAGACATTTTCCAAAAATAGTCGAAATGGACTCAGTACACCTCAAAACGTTCGAATCCGTCAAAATTCGAAATTCGAAAATTTGCATGAATCCAATACTTTCTTCTATATATTAGATATAGAAGAAAGTAAAAAGGGGGTAGCGCAATCGCCCGTTCTTTTTACTTTCTTCTATATCTAATATATAGAAGAAAGTATTGGATTCGTGCAAATTTTCGAATTTCGAATTTTGACGGATTCGAACGTTTTGAGGTGTGCTGAGTCCATTTCGACTATTTTTGGAAAATGTCTGTCTGTCTGTGTGTGTGTATGTGTGTGTGTGTGTCACGTCTGTGTGTGACCAGTTTTTTGTGGCCGCTCTACAGCAAAAACTATCGCATGAAATTGAACGAAATTTGGTACACATATGTGACCCTATGTAAACTTGTGCCCATTAGTTTTTGGCGCGAATTCCTCCAAGGGGGGTGGAGCAATGGGACGTTTTTTAAGTTATGCGTGATTGCTATTCCTCAGGAAGTAACTGGCGGAATCAAACAAAATTTGGTCCATATGTTGCCCCTAACTGGAGCAGGTGCTGATTCAATTTTGGTGTCAATAGCTCAAACGGGGGTTGAGTTATAGAACGTTTTTTGTCGTGAATTGTGACTGCTGTATCTCAAGAAATAACGAACGGAATCAAACAAAAATTTTTTGACAAGTAGCCCATAGTGGGTATAAGAGCTGATTTTATTTTGTTGTCAACAGCTAAAAAGGGGGAAGCGCAATAACCCGTTCTTTTTTTCCATTGTGAGTGCCCTATCTCAAGAAGTATTGCTACGTTCTGTTTGAAATTTGGAATATATGTGAATCCATACGTAAACAGGCTTTGGTTCAATTTTGACTCCAATCGCTCCAAGAGGTGTTGATTTTTTTTTTTTTTTTTGCGAATAAAAATAGTTTTATTAATGCAACAATAAGAAAGATAAATCGTAATAGATTGTCGTCTGCGTATTTCTCGTGATTTTAATTGTATGGAAATGATCGGAAATATTCATAGACTAATAATAAGAGTAGACCGAGCTTTCTCATTCTTGCTGATGAAGAAAATTGGTTCATAGATGTATCATGTGACTAGTGGAAGGGCTTGGCGAAGACTTTGGCAGCATGGTTGCTAGATGGCAGCATTATCTATAGTTTGGCACTCGACATGTATTTTAAGACAATGTGTTTTCATTAAAAAAATACTTCCAGGTGCAGAGATTGAACTGTTTTTCTTTTAGTTATGCATTATTTTGACATTAGTAATAGTTTTTGATCAGTTTTCGGTAACTTTTACTTCATTTGGAGCTGTCAGCGTTGGCGTGAACGAAATGGCGTAAACGTTTTGCGTTAACGCAAAAATGTACTAATCGGTATCTTAAATTGAAACTGTAGGTAAAAATCTTACCGTTTGCTGATTCTTCTTGGTCGCTTGCATCTTTTATTGCTTAGAGAGTTATTGAAATTGACTAAAGAAAATGCACAATACTATCTAAACGAAAAACTCACTATATTAACAAAATATTTACAACTTAGAATAACAAATTTACAAATCGGACTCCATAAAAAATCATTCTTCCGTGTTCCATCAATTCTATTTATTTTATTTCTCGCTGGCGTTGATCGTCTGCTACGATTAACGCCCGCTGTTGCTAGGATATCCACCAGTCACATGGTTTGGTTTATGAGCAGCAAAAGGGTTGCCATAGCTCGGTCTACTCTTATTATTAGTCATAGACTAATAATAAGAGTAGACTGAGCTTTCTCATTCTTGGTGATGAAGAAAATTGGTTCAGAGATGTATCATGTGACTAGTGGAAGGGCTTGGCGAAGACTTTGGCAGCATGGTTGCTAGATGGCAGCATTATCTATAGTTTGGCACTCGACATGTATTTTAAGACAATGTGTTTTCATTAAAAAAAACTTCCAGGTGCAGAGATTGAACTGTTTCTCTTTTAGTTATGCATTATTTTGACATTAGTAATAGTTTTTGATCAGTTTTCGGTAACTTTTATTTCATTTGGAGCTGTCAGCGTTGGCGTGAACGAAATGGCGTAAACGTTTTGCGTTAACGCAAAAATGTACTAATCGGTATCTTAAATTGAAACTGTAGGTAAAAATCTTACCGTTTGCTGATTCTTCTTGGTCGCTTGCATCTTTTATTGCTTAGAGAGTTATTGAAATTGACTAAAGAAAATGCACAATACTATCTAAACGAAAAACTCACTATATTGACAAAATATTTACAACTTAGAATGACAAATTTACAAATCGGACTCCATAAAAGATCATTCTTCCGTGTTCCATCAATTCTTTTTATTTTATTTCGCGCTGGCGTTGATCGTCTGTTACGATTAACGCCCGCTGTTGCTAGGATATCCACCAGTCACATGGTTTGGTTTATGAGCAGCAAAAGGGTTGCCATAGCTCGGTCTACTCTTATTATTAGTCTATGTTATTAGTCTATGGAAATATTATCTCAATGATTTAAAATTTTTATCTGTTGCCATCTTATGTTTTTTAATAAATAAAATACTTGTAATTAATTCAAGTAAGGCTTTTAAAGTAACTTTCAATTTTCGCTCTTTGCTTTGCTTTTACAATAATTCAGACATTGGGATGGTCGTCAAGTTTTTGCATGTGTCATTTTGTTTTTGTTAGGAATATTGCTTCCTCGTCAAGCATGGGGAGGGATCAGAAAAAGGAAAAATATAGAAGAAAGTTTCGTGATGGCCACAACATACTAGTTTTCCATTGTAAAAAAAAGGAAAAAGTACACGTTGTAAACATGAATTTGTTTCTGATGAATTTAAGTTTTCGTAGTCAAGGATTGTAATCAGGTTTGCAACGTCTTTTAAGCTATCAAGATTGTTTATTACTTTCTTCTGTATCTAATATATAGAAGAAAGTATTGGATTCGTGCAAATTTTCGAATTTCGAATTTTGACGGATTCGAACGTTTTGAGGTGTGCTGAGTCCATTTCGACTATTTTTGGAAAATGTCTGTCTGTCTGTGTGTATGTGTGTGTGTATGTGTGTCACGTCTGTGTGTGACCAGTTTTTTGTGGCCGCTCTACAGCAAAAACTACCGCATGAAATCGAACGAAATTTGGTACACATATGTGCCCCTATGTGAACTTGTGCCCATTGGTTTTTGGCGCGAATTCATCCAAGGGGGGTGGAGCAATGGGACGTTTTTTGAGTTACGCGTGATTGCTATTCCTCAGGAAGTAACTGGCGGAATCAAACAAAATTTGGTCCATATGTTGCCAGTAACAGGAACAGGTGCTGATTCAATTTTGGTGTCGATAACTCAAAAGGGGGTTGAGCTATAGAACGTTTTTTGTCGTCAATTGTGACTGCTGTATCTCAAGAAATAATGAACGGAATGAAAGAAAAATTCATCGGCAAGTAGCCCTTAGTGGGTATAAAAGCTGATTTTATTTTGGTGTCAACAGCTAACTAGTATGTTGTGGCCATCACGAAACTTTCTTCTATATTTTTCTTTTCTTTTTTTTTTTTTCTGATCCCTCCCCATGCTTGACGAGGAAGCAATATTCCCAACAAAAACAAAATGACACATGCAAAAACTTGACGACTATCCCAATGTCTGAATTATTGCAAAAGCAAAGCAAAGAGCGAAAATTGAAAGTTATTTCAAAAGCCTTGCTTGAATGAATTACAAATATTTTATTTGTTAAGAAACATAAGATGGCAACAGTTAAAAATTTTAAATCATTGAGATAATATTTCCTATCATTTCCATACAATTAAAATCACGAGAAATACGCAGACGACAATCTATTACGATTTATCTTTCTTATTGTTGCATTAATAAAAATATTTTTATTCGCAAAAAAAAAAAAAAAAATCAACACCTCTTGGAGCGATTGGCGTCAAAATTGAACCAAAGCCTGTTTACGTATGGATTCACATATATTCCAAATTTCAACCAGAACGTAGCATTACTTCTTGAGATAGGGCACTCACAATGGAAAAAAAGAACGGGCGATTGCGTTACCCCCTTTTTAGCTGTTGACACCAAAATAAAATCAGCTCTTATACCCACTAAGGGCTACTTGCCGATAAATTTTTCTTTCATTCCGTTCATTATTTCTTGAGATACAGCAGTCACAATTGACGACAAAAAAACGTTCTATAGCTCAACCCCCGTTTGAGTTATTGACACCAAAATTGAATCAGCACCTGTTCCTGTTAATGGCAACATATGGACCAAATTTTGTTTGATTCTGCCAGTTACTTCCTGAGGAATAGCAAGCACGCGTAACTCAAAAAACGTCCCATTGCTCCACCCCCCTAGGAGGAATTCGCGCCAAAAACCAATGGGCACAAGTTCACATACGGGCACATATGTGTACCAAATTTCGTTCGATTTCATGCGGTAGTTTTTGCTGTAGAGCGGCCACAAAAAACTGGTCACACACAGACGTGACACACATACATACACACACACACACATACATACATACACACACACACACACAGACAGACAGACATTTTCCAAAAATAGTCGAAAGGAACTCAGCACACCTCAAAACGTTCGAATCCGTCAAAATTCGAAATTCGAAAATTTGCACGAATCCAATACTTTCTTCTATATATTAGATATAGAAGAAAGTAAAAATACTTATCCAATTTAAATTGAAAATCTAAGTTTGCACATTTGTTTATAAAACATAAAGAAATAACTGAATAAATTAATAGACTAACTATTTGCCATCATAAAAAGTAACTTTTTAAAGTTATACATATCCTATTAAAATAGAAAATTGAAGTCAGCACATGTGTCAAGAAATTATAAATAAATACATAATTAAGTCTTATACCCGTTTTGCCCCACCCGCTTTTC
Organism: Uloborus diversus; assembly: GCF_026930045.1. NCBI lineage: Eukaryota > Metazoa > Arthropoda > Arachnida > Araneae > Uloboridae > Uloborus > Uloborus diversus. The sequence goes on along the minus strand of NC_072739.1, from coordinate 63,785,259 downwards.
TCAAAGGCAAGTTTTTTATTTCAATAATTATAACCTTAAATTTAAGAAAGAAACAAACAAAATGACCATCGTAGTTTGAACGCGGATGGTGTCAGAATAACATAATATTATTGACATGTTAAAAACTAGTATGTTGTGGCCATCACGAAACTTTCTTCTATATTTTTCTTTTTTTTTTTCTGATCCCTCCCCATGCTTGACGAGGAAGCAATATTCCCAACAAAAACAAAATTACACATGCAAAAACTTGACGACTATCCCAATGTCTGAATTATTGCAAAAGCAAAGCAAAGAGCGAAAATTGAAAGTTTTTTTAAAAGCCTTGCTTGAATTAATTACAAATATTTTATTTGTTAAGAAACATAAGATGGCAACAGTTAAAAATTTTAAATCATTGAGATAATATTTCCTATCATTTCCATACAATTAAAATCACGAGAAATACGCAGACGACAATCTATTACGATTTATCTTTCTTATTGTTGCATTAATAAAAATATTTTTATTCGCAAAAAAAAAAAAAAAAAAAATCAACACCTCTTGGAGCGATCGGCGTCAAAATTGAACCAAAGCCTGTTTACACATGGATTCACATATATTCCAAATTTCAACCAGAACGTAGCATTACTTCTTGAGATAGGACACTCAAAATGGAAAAAAAGAACGGGTGATTGCGCTACCCCCTTTTTAGCTGTTGACACAAAAATAAAATCAGTTCTTATACCCACTAAGGGCTACTTGCCGATAAATTTTTCTTTCATTCCGTTCATTATTTCTTGAGATACAGCAGTCACAATTGACGACAAAAAACGTTCCATAGCTCAACCCCCGTTTGCGTTATTGACACCAAAATTGAATCAGCACCTGTTCCTGTTAATACCAACATATGGACCAAATTTTGTTTGATTCCGCCAGTTACTTCCTGAGTAATAGCAAGCACGCGTAACTCGAAAAACGTCCCATTGCTCCACCCCCCTTGGAGGAATTCGCGCCAAAAACTAATGGGCACAAGTTCACATAGGGGCACATATGTGTACCAAATTTCGTTCGATTTCATGCGGTAGTTTTTGTTGTAGAGCGGCCACAAAAAACTGGTCACACACAGACGTGACACACATACACACTTACATACACACATACAGACAGACAGACATTTTCCAAAAAATTTGCACGAATCCAATACTTTCTTCTATATATTAGATATAGAAGAAAGTAAAAATGGTCGAAATGGACTCAGCACACCTCAAAACGTTCGAATCCGTCAAAATTCGAAATTCGAAAATTTGCACGAATCCAATACTTTCTTCTATATATTAGATATAGAAGAAAGTAAAAAGGGGGTAGCGCAATCGCCCGTTCTTTTTTTCCATTGTAAGTGCCCTATCTCAAGAAGTAATGCTACGTTCTGGTTGAAATTTGGAATCCATATGTAAACAGGCTTTGGTTCAATTTTGACGCCAATCGCTCCAAGAGGTGTTTATTTTTATTTATTTATTTATTTATTTTTTTGCGAATAAAAATATTTTTATTAATGCAACAATAAGAAAGATAAATCGTAATAGATTGTCGTCCACGTATTTCTCGTGATTTTAATTGTATGGAAATGATAGGAAATATTATCTCAATGATTTAAAATTTTTAACTGTTGCCATCTTATGTTTGTTAACAAATAAAATATTTGTAATTAATTCAAGCAAGGCTTTTAAAATAACTTTCAATTTTCGCTCTTTGCTTTGCTTTTGCAATAATTCAGACATTGGGATGGTCGTCAAGTTTTTGCATGTGTAATTTTGTTTTTATTGGGAATATTGCTTCCTCGTCAAGCATGGGGAGGGATCAGAAAAAAAAAATATATATATATATAGAAGAAAGTTTCGTGATGGCTACAACATACTAGTTATTTTCACATTGTCGTTCAACGTTTCTCATTCTACTGTCTTTGCGATTGGCAGATAGCGACTACGTGATACAGTGCGACATGACCAGTAAAATGTATTTTCTGGAATATTTTTGGCGTCTGCGTATTTCACATGAATAAATAGTATGGGGGAGGGGTTCCTTTTCTCTCTTTTCTTTTATTTATCATTATTATTACTATTTTTTGCAGATAATAAATTTCATATTTCTGAATCTTTTTGTTTTTATTCACTGATTTTATTTTACTTTTTCTTCACACAGCATTTCTTTTAGATTCGATGTTTGTACGTTATAATTTTATTATTTAGTTTTAAATGCGCACATGCGGTAATTGTGATATTGCTTCATGTCCTTTTTATTTTATTTATTTATTTATTTTTCTTTGACAATTTCTTTCTGATTGGATGCTCTATGTTCGTTATGAATATATTCCTTAACTTTGAAGGCCTATATATCAATTATGCACAATCAGTGGCAAATCCAAGGGGGGCTAAGGGGGCTATGCCCCCCCCCCTTGAGGTACGAACTTACACTAGATAAAATCGAAACTTCAGAGACTTTTAATACTGCAATACAGTTGTGAATTTAAATATGCATTACAGTTCATTATAACTACTATATATAGTGGCATATTTATAGAAAAGGGGGGAGGGGGCTAGGAGACTGTAGGCATGGAAAGCTTGGAAGAAATAGCTTCGTCCTGATGCTATCAAGGTTTTTTAATCTGAAGTTATCAGTTTCAAATTCACAGTTATATATTTTACTTATTTTTCAGGCTAACGGGGCTATAGCCTCTCCCCCTCCCCTCCCAATGAAGTCAGAACTTGCACTGTATAAAACCGAATTTTCGAAGATTTTAAATACTGCAATACTTTTGCAGAGAGCCTAAAACTGTTTTTAGGCCTCTAATTACGGAAAATTCGGTTGAGTTAGCCCCCGCTTCCGCCTAATGTCATCAAAGATTACTTAAAGTTGCATTTTTAATACAACACTATTTTCGAATATTTCTGGAGAAAATTTTCTAGCTTTTTTTTCCAATCTACATAATATTCACCCCTTTTTTAGCCTACTTTCCCAGTAAAAATCAGAGAAAGAAGAAAAAAAGCATGAAAGAAGGCTTAATACATCTTAAAAATATCCCGAAAAACAAAAAAAAGTCAAAAATAAATGAAATAGTTAGATAAATATTGAAAAATTAAAAATTGGAAAGTAGGATATTGAGATGGGGGAAAATGTCTGTCGGTCTGTCTGTCTGTCGGTCTGTCTGTCTGTCTGTCTGTCGGTCTGTCTGTCTGTCTGTCTGTCTGTCTGTCCCCCCCTAATAACTTTTGAATGAATAGTCCGATTCGAACAAATTTTTTTTTGTTAGAAAGATCTCGGCGAGGACATCTCATTCCCATATTTCATTTTTTGATTTGAACAATTTTTCGTTCAATTTTGAACAGTTAAAAAAAACTTAACATTAGCGCCTACGGGGAAATTCAAATCAAAAATAAATCTTGAACTTAGAAGCGAAGTGGCTTCAAACAAACTTTGTAGGGAAAAACTTTTGATAAAAAACATGTATCGAAAATATCTTTTTTTTTTGAACAAGTTTTCGTTCAATTTTGAACAGTTCAAATCTCTTAACATTAGCGCCTAAGGGGAAACTGAAAGTCAATATAGATTCCGAACTTAAAGGCGGATTTACTTCAAACAAACTTCGTTGGAAATAGCTCTTGACGACCTACTCCCGACTCCGACTCCGAGAATTTAGGGGCACCTGACACCGACTCTGACTCCTGTTCCCGACAATTAATCGGACTCCGACTCCCCGACTTCGACTCTGACTTCGTAGCTTTGGCAAACATTTATGCACGGAGGACAAATGACTGACTCCGATTCTTGGATATTCGACTCCGAATCTTTTATCCCAAAATGAGATTGACTCCGACTCCGCTGCTCTGGTTTTAACTGTGAAATAATTATTGTTGATATGATTTGTTTTTATTTTCACGCTAAAGTTTTAATTTAGGTATTTAGTTTTCGGTGAATAAACTCGAAAAACATGCGCAGACGATTTTTTTTTTTTTTTTTTTTGACAATGAAAATTATTTCTTTAAGTTGACAGTTTATTGTTTTTTTTTTATTTTGGTAAGTGCATTAATTCGTTTAAAAAATTACTTTTGGCAACGGGGGAAAAAGAAACGATTTTTTTTTTTTATATGATGTATTTATTTTAATGAACTTATTATTATTATTTTTTCGTTTTGAAAGCTGTTAAAAAATTTTTTTAATGGAAAGAAGTGTATTAGCTGCTCTGTTTAAAAGGTGCTGCTATTTTATTTGTTCGTTTTTTTTTTTTTTTTTTTTGAAGAAAAGTAAGGAATATTTATTCCTAGAAATCAGCTTAAAATATTAAAAAAAAATATGTTTGAAAAAATTTGCGATATTAGCTATTTTTGAGAATATTGATGAGGTACTAGAAAGTAGTATGGGTATACGGGAAAGTAGGCTCGTCTAGTTCTAGACGGAACTTCTTGTTGTACAAACATAAAATGAAATTTTATTTTGGCGTTTCAGTTTCAAACTACTTCAGGTGTGAAACTGCTCTTATGTATATTTATCGTCGCTTAAGTGAGCTTTAAAATATGTTTTCAGGACGGAGAAGGGCTCTCGAATCTCCTTCCCCTAACAATACCATAAAAAAACTTGATATTGTTTTTCTAGCTTTAATGTGGAAATTTTGTAGGGACAATCTTCAAACACTGTGACTAAAAAAAATTCTTTTTTAGGCCGTCAAGCTTGAAATATTTCCTTTTGAGACAGCCCATTCCATCAAAATGCAAATTAAAATTGTGTTTTCAGAACTTCATTATCAAAACATTTCAGAAGACAGCCCCCGAACCCCAACGCGTCTTCTAGCAGTGTCCAAGCGAGCCTGAAATGCGTTTTAAAGACTTCGATTTCGAAAAAATTCTGGAAAAGATCTCCGAACACTCACTCTTTTCCTAATATTACTGTAAAATATAGAATAAATTGTGTCTTTGAAACTTCAATTTCTAAATTTTTCCGAAAGTGATACTTAAGTTTTTCTCTACGCGCTTAACGTCTTTAAACAGAGCCAAAAATTACTCTTCTAAGACTTCAACTTTTATAAATTTCCGGAGGGTCCCCTTGAGCACCTCCTCCCTAGTATCAGCACAGATAGCTTTAAATTTCGTTTTAGAAATTTCCTCGGGAGAATCCTCGAACCTTTTTTCTTCACATGCAAACTAAAATTGACTTCTTGAAAGAGATTTGGGGGGGGGGAGGAGGCCGATAGAGTCCAGAGGAGGCAGGGGGTCATCTTTCCTCTCTTTCCCAAAGCTAAACCTTAAATCACATCTTTAGGACTTCAATTTTGAAAAAAATCCGGAAAAAAGACCTGACATCACTTTTGTGACGTTAGGAGATTTCGTTGACGAAGAAGGCGTACAGTTGAGTTTTTTTTTCGATCTTTAAAGACAAAAAACCTCCATAGACAGCCCATGAACTTTTTCCATTTCCCAAACGAAAAGTCCACCAAGGACAGCCTTTTGAAGACTTAGTTGATAAAATATTTTCATAGAGAGCCTCCAAAAATTCCTATTTTCTAAACTTAACCAAGCATCGACTAAAATTGCGTCTTTCAAACTTCACTGACGAAACTTTTCCATTGAGGGTCTCCGAACCCTCTTCATTTCCTAAATGTCACCTGTTATAGCCAGAATTGGAGTCTTCAATTTCGAAAGATTTCCGAAGGAGAGCAACCTAGTAACGTAAATTCACTAGAAGCTGCGTAAAACTCCTTTTTAAAGATTCCAATTTTGAAAAATTCAAAGTAAATCACCAAAGAATTCCTCTCCTAACGTCCCCAAAGATGTCTATAATCGTGATTTCCCGAATTCTACAGGGAAAACTTTAAAAAAGAGAGCCCCTGGACCAGGCCCAGATCTACAAGTTTTGGGCCCCCTGCAACAAAATCTCTAGGGCCTCTCCCCAGACGTCAGCAATGTATATTTGCAATGTTAATAAGTTTTAACGCTAGATTTTTTTTTTTTTTCAATTTTCTTCCTTTAATTTCTTAGGCTGTTGGTCCCTTTCAGGACTTGTCCTCCCACCCGCATCACGGAGCCTTGGGTATGTAGATCCAGGTCTGCCCTGGACCATCACAGATAGCAAAAAATTGCGTTTTTAACCTTTTATTTGTGTAAATTTCTAGAAAGAACATTCGATTCCCTAATATCGTTTTTGGAAAAATTATTATTTTAGCAGGGTAGTGGAACCTTGGAACAGCTTACCGGAAGAGGTGGTAATGAGCAAGGGAGTAGATAGTTTTAAGAGGGCCATTTATCTTCACTGGGGATTGTAAATTGCCTAGGACCAGTCTAGCTGGGCCCAGAGCCTGTTGCTGGTCGTCACTTTTGTATTTGTATTTGTAAATTGACTATAGTAAGGGAAAATACTCGAGAAGAAGAAGAAACCTCAACCCCATCTCACCTAACTTTACCACCAAAACGTTCCAAAAATTGCGTTTATAACATCAATTTTTCAAACTTCTACGGGAGGGTTCTGACCCCCTTCACGCATCCGCTTCTTTTTACTACCTTTCTCTAGCAATAGCTGGGAGGTATAATGTTTATACTCTAGCTTTTATCCTTGTTTTTTCAATAGGGAGCCATACCATGTTTGTGCACCTCTTTCTGAAAT